>NC_041231.1:96807155-96858173 GCF_002837175.3 Physeter macrocephalus
AGTTGCCTTATGTATTGAGGTGCTCTCCTAGGTGATTCTTAACAAGAAAAAATCCATGTAATTCCTTTTAGTAAACTGTTTCATATTCAGCCTAAAATCAACCTATTTTTGAATATTTTGCCAGGCTGAGAAAAGGTGACATTAAACACAGCTTCATGTGTATATTGCATGAAGGCACTGAGGGATTCAGAGATGAAAGCAACATGGTACTTATCTCTCAAAACTACCCAGCTGGACCTGGCATTCCTTTAGAACACTTGCTGTTAGTGCCCGTAGAAGCCAGAGCAGCTGGCTTACAAAATAATTGGAAACTTCATCTGTTTGGGTTGCCCCAGGAGCTCAGTAGAAGAAAGGCCCGGTGCTTTCCTGAGCTCCTTCACGTGGATCTTCACAGCAGCCCAGAGCAGCAGCCTCTCCTCAGGGCTTTTCTGCTCATTTTCAGTTTCTGAAATTCATATATCTGGAGCTGGAATGTAGGCAATTATTTTTTTTAAAGTAAAATAGGAATATTCTTTATCAGCCTCGCAATAGAATGCCACATTAGTGATTAAAGCATATTTGATGGACATAACAAATTTCAACTTTCCATTCAAACTTAGAAAAAAATGCAGCTTGAGGGCAGTGGAAAGATTGCTGCTGGCCTTCAAGGGACTGTAGGTCATCCATGGACTCGTGATCTTTTTTGTAATTTTTAACTTTTTATTCATAATAATAGCTATGTCAAAATCGAGTTAAACCTAGGGATAATGTTGTTTTCTTTCTGGCCTAACTAGGTGGCCAGCTAATCCAAAGGCCACGGGAGGGGACTGCCTCCCAGCTTTGCTCTTTCCCCCTCACCTAAATGAGTCCTCATCTGATTTAACTCGCTCGGAGCTCTAGGACCCTTTCGGAGACTTCAGACAGAACATCCACTTTTTAGGGGCTGGCTTGAGCTCTGAGGGAGACTTTTGGACCCACCGAAGCACTTACTTCAAATCCACTCTGGTCTTTGATTTTTTACCTTCTGAGCAGTTATGACCCACGACCTCAGGACTGAAGTATGCAGGCATGTAAAACCCTTCAGGAAACTGAAAATCAGATTTACCAAGGGTTTGCAGCTGCCTGTCACTGCCTGGCATTTGCTGTCTATAATGCTCTGGGTGCTTTTGGATATGGATACAAGTGTTGCAACTAGACAGTGGGTGTCCTCCTCAAAGCCACCTCTGCCCTGACCTCCAGCCCTGCCCACTGCACTCATTTTCTCTTCTTCCCTCCTGTAGTATCAAAACCTCAAAGGAGAGGAGCTAACATTCTAATTCACAGTGTGGTAAAATGGTGAGGTTTTGCCTAAAATTTTGACTCTTCCATGATTACTTACCTTTAGCAGGAAAAAAAATCTCAATATTCAACTTGATTTAATAAACATTTACTGAGTTCCCACCAAGTGGCAAACACTAGGCTAGGAACTCAGTCTTCTTTATCATAGAAGTTTTTTTCATTTTGTCAAAAAAAAAAAAATTTAAGAGGCCACATGTTCAGTTTTGCCTCCTCTTTGCCAGTGTCTATATATTGGACTAGATCTTGGGGCTACGAAGTTAACTAAAACCGTTTCTGCCCTCCGGATGCCCTAAACTGTTGTTAATGTAAAGCAAAGCAGAAGGAACTGAATGTGAGAGATAGAAGTGATGTGGTTTTTGAGCCCAGAGGAAAGAGTCGTTAGTTCGGATGCATTTACAGAAGGCTTCAAAGAGGAGGTGGCTTCTAGACGGGGCCTTGCAGAATGAGGAGGGATGAGGATAGATTTGGGTGAGGGATTTCAGAGATGAAGCTTTTGTGGGAGAGGAACCTGGAAAGGAAGTTTAGTGTCTGATAATAGAGGGTCTTCAGTGCTTTGCTAAATTAATTCATTTATGAAATATTTATTGAGTGCTTACCTGTTGACAGGCACTAGGGTTATAGCGGAGAATGCATACACTGGACAGCACATAATGTCCCTGCGCTCATTCTACTGGCAGGAGGCAGAATATCTAGAAGGTCATAAGTACTGTCGCTAAAAATAAAGCAGGTTAAGGGGTTTGGGGGTGGGGGGTTGCTATCTTATATAGGGTGGTCTTGCTTATTTTTAGGTTGACTGAATCTTCTCAAGGTTTTTGTGGAGGGGAGCAGCCTGAGCCTACCTGTATTTCTGGAAGAAGAATTTGGGAGGTGATGTGATGGGAGGATTAGAGATGGGGAACAGGGAGAGTATTAAGAAGGCTATAATTAGGGGGCAGGCGAGAGAGAATCGAAATTGAAGGAGGGAATAGTCCTGACATGACAGGCACTGGTCGATTTCATAAAAAGTGAGACTAGGAAGTGAAAAAGGTGGAGAAATTGAGGATGTTAATTTTGCAGTATCTTAGATAATGATGTCATTTACCAACAGGAGAGAAGTTGGGTAGTTTTGAGAGAGAAGGAGCAGTTGACAGTGAATGTGCTCTGAAGTCCAAGAAGCAGCTGGAAATTTATGAAACACCTCCTGAGTGTTTTAGGACTGAAGTGGTGTGTTTGGGAGTAATTAGGACAGAGATAGGGTAAAGTCCTCTCTCCCCTTCCTGAGTCTCTGTGGCTTTTGTGTGAATCTCTCAGCCTTCAGAGCTTTGGGGTCATGTGCACTTTTAGGTATGGTTAATGCTTTCGTGTTTCCTAATCTTGGCTTTAAAAAAGAAAGAAAAAATGATAAACATTAATGGGAAAATATAATAGATTGGATTTTTATTCATAAACAGAATTTAAAGTTGGAATAATGGAGACATGAAAATGAGCCTTAAAGGACAAAATATGCTAATTAATACATTTGGTGGTGTTTTAAAGCTGCCATCCTCACCTTTCATAATAGCTGATGGGGTTAGATGAGTAGGAAATTGAAGTGAGGATAAATGGAATGCCGTCAAGGTCCCTCATGCCATTGAGTCAGGTCCAGAAAGCACATTTCCTGCTCATCAGTCATTGTCGTACTCTGCCTCTCATTCTGTGTAACTACTTTTTAAACTTTTTGTCTAAGCCATTTTGCTAGTTATCTCCGTTTCGTAGTAAGATACCTCCATCTTAGTATTTTCTGTAAAGCTTAAAAAAATAAATGTGCTGGGGTCAAATTTAGGTAAGTCTTTGCAACAATCTAAAAATAAAATATTGTGGTGTTATGAATTTGAAGGTAAGTGCTTTGAACTCTGAAGTGTGCATTAGTTGCTTCCGGTAGAAAATAATTGTCAGGTGGCTCACTTAGAAGTCTGTGTATTAATATACTCACACAGCAGCACTCACGTCTCCCTGGGGGTATACGGTATTGTGAAGAAGATTAGGAACGGTGGAGAAGGCTTTTATGGGAACTGGTGCATTGGGGGACCTCTACTTTATTTTACTTCGACCCTGTAATGTACATAGCTTCTTACCTTTCTTTTTTTTTTTTGGCTTCTTACCTTTCTTGATGGTGATAATTTTTACTAAATTTGGAGATAGTTTTTATTATACTTTTTGTTTGAATTGGTTTTATAATTTACAATTACAGTTTGCTGCCAAAGTCATATTTCCTTTATTTCTTGTGGCAAATCATTATGGTCAGTACAATACTCCTGTTTTATGGTTTAGGAAACTGGGGTATTTCACTCAGATCAGTATTTCCTTCTCAGTGTGTCAAGACATTGTGGGACTCTATTAGCGGGTTGTTTCCAGCACAGACTCACTGTGAGAAACTTAAATAGAGTTATCCCCAAATAAAAATGGTAAGCTACTTTCAGTTGAATTCTGGGTTTTGAATATATACTTCAGAAAGGACTGTTTTGCTTTTTGGGGGGTCTGACCTTATATTTTTTTGACTTAAAGTGTTACATTGACTGTTATTTTATCTTTTTCTCTCCTGAACTTTCTTCACTGTTTCCAACTTTCTTCTTGCTACTTTGTTTTCTACAGCAGTTTCTATTCTGAATTTTGGCATACTGATGATTTATATGGAGAAGGTGTGATGAGAAAAGATGAATATATAAAAGACTTTTTTTGTTATTAAAACTTTTTTTACAAAGTTTTAAACATATACAAAAATAGAATAACACAGTGAGTCCCATATAGTCATTATTCAGATTCAACAGTTGTCAACTACTACCTCATTTGCTTTCTCTCCCTTATAAAGTAAACCTCAGACTAAGCTCTTACATCTCTCATCCATCAGTTTTCATCTCTAAAAAAAATACATTACATAAATGCAATGCCAGTATCATACCTAGCAAAATTAACACTAATTCTTTGATATTATCAGTTCTCCAGTCCATAATCAAATTTCCTGGTTCTTAGAAATGTCTTTTTACAGTTGATTTGTTCAAATCCACATCAGATAAGTTCCACACATTACATTTGGTTAAAGACCAATTTTTAAAGTAGGTGGTTGTTACGGAGCCACCTGGGGAAGCTCTTACTGACCTTCCAACAATTTTATTTTCAGCTCCCTATAAGCTTCCTCCTTTCTCTTTTATTCCAAACTATTTTTTTTCTTTCTTTCTTTTGGGGAAGTGTGGAGGAGAACCCCACATTTGATATCTTACAATTGAGAAATTTAACATTTTTTTCAGAAATACTTGAGGGCTTCCCTGGTGGCGCAGTGGTTGAGAGTCCGCCTGCCGATGCAGGGGACACGGGTTCGTGCCCCGGTCCGGGAAGATCCCACGTGCCGCGGAGCGGCTGGGCCCGTGAGCCATGGCCGCTGAGCCTGCGCGTCCGGAGCCTGTGTTCCGCAACGGGAAAGGCCACAACAGCGAGAGGCCCGCGTACCACAAACAAACAAAACAAACAAAAAACAAACAAACAAAAAGAAATACTTGAAATACTAACCTAAAGATTTGCTAGGTCCTATAATGAATGGTTCAAAGAGGGTCTTAGCAGTGAGCTTTCAATATCCTTGTAACACCTAACGATATGGAATTGTCCCAAATCACTGAATATAATACTAGAATCGTTTTGAGTATAATGCAGTGCTGTGTCTGCCTATCCTAGTATAATTCTACCTCGGATGTCACAACTAAGTGCCTTTCTCAGCTTTTGGAGTGGAAGTGGTTGAATGGCTATCAAAATACCTTTCCCTAGCTGTTGCTTAATCTTAGTTTAAACCGGATTTACTAGTTTCTAAGCTAAGCTTGAAAATTTATATTGTTTTTCTGGGACAGGTTAGACTTTTTGAATTCATCTCATCTGGAGAGATATATACAAATAGTTTTGTATTAAAGAGATTGCTAAGTCTTTTTAACATTGTATTGGAATTGATCTCATCAATATTTTAGTTTTTGAAAAAGAACATAGAACAATATAAAAAAAAAATCTTAGTATGAAATTGACACTGCAACTGGTTAAAAAACAAATGACTTGACACTAGAAGTCCCTTTCTGGTTTTAAGCCAGGCATTATTGACCAAAAAGTTGTAATCCTCTGTCAGGGCTTTGCACGTACAGCTGTGCACAGCGGAGGGTTGGGGCACTCGTAGGAGAGTCAGCTTGTCTGCTAGGACAGTTTCTGACTGAGGGCAGTAAAGTGTCTTGAGAAAGGAACACCTGTGACTAGTTTTACAAAGGCTTTGTGGAGCTAGCTGGGGTACTGTGGCCTGTGCTTCAGACTCTATTTAGAAATGAATATTTGTGGAAGTAATCAGATTAAGAAGAACATGTCCAGATATCTCATGTGAGATTATCTTATAATTTAGCATTCGCTTTTCGGCAGTCTGTTATATGATACAGAATCCACAGTTAAAGGTAGGTCAAAAATGGGCTGGTGAAGTGAAAATACATTGAAGTTTATGAACTTCATATTTTATATACAGAAGAGCCTATTTAATTGTATTTTACATATGCATTTCTAGCCCATTTATGTTTCCCAGCCCGATAATTAAAAAAAGCAAATAGAAGGGGAGTAGGCTGCTATAGTTAAATAGCTAGCAGAAGCAGTAAGTGGTAGCTGATACCATATGACCAATGGTAGAGATGGAAAATTTAAAATTTGAAGAAATAGACGTAGGATCCTGAACAAGCTCAGAAAACCGCTTTAGATTGGTTTCGAGTTGGTAAATGAAGAGACATTCCTAGCTCAGGAACATCTAAGGAGAGTAATGTTTTGCCACGAAATGCAGTCACTGGTATTCATGACAATGATGCCGAGTTATCAGAAAATGTTCAATAGAAATGTACCAAGACCTCTTGAATGAAGGAGGTTTGTAATGTATTTTAGAAAGCCTTTTATCAATAGCTAAAATTTCTCAGAATGTTGGCACTTAGACAGTGCCTGGCATAGTTATCTACCTAAAAATGTGCTGCTTAGATATCTTTGTTGCCGATCAAGTTCACCCATGGAGACCACTTTTTTTTTCTGATGTTGCCAGAGTAGTGAGGTTTTCTAGTCCAGTCATATTTAGGAAATGTTTCTAGAAAAGGGATTTGGGACAAGAAAAATATAAAAATATTTGCTACAAATTTTCCATTTGTGGTGTCTGATATATAGTAAACAAATATTTGTTGTCTGTAGAGGTGCTTAATTCTTGCTAAAAAAAAAAAATTAGCTTATCCAACCCAAAGTTTGTGGAACCCAAAGCTGTGAAATTTGCATCTGAAAAAAATCTCTTAAGCTGTAAAAATATATTTTATACTTGTTGAATTATAGGCTGAAGACTTTAAGTGACAAGTCAAGAGAAGCTAAAGTAAAAAACAAACCCAGGTAAGCTTGTGCTGATTTAATTTACTACGACTTAAATTTCATACAACTTTTGGTTGTAGTCATGATAGTATAATAACTTTAATGGATTTTATATCCGTTAAATGCATCTGACTAAACAATTTATTGATTCCTTCTGAATTTTGTAACACTGGAATTTTTTCTGATAAAATTGTAAAATGGTTGAAAAAATGGTGACATGTAATTGTTTTACTCCATGACAGTCAATGGCTGTTTGATCACAATTAATCATTTTTATTTGTATATTAAGAGCACAGTAAAAGTTCTCCATTATTGAGAAGCAAATTGATAATGAAACAGTACCTGGCAAGTGAGCCTCTTTAGCTGTGTTACCTGTTTTATATGAAAACACTAGTAAAATTTGTGCAGTTTTTTCATTTTTTTAATAAAGTAAAGCACATGACCAAATTTCACTTTAAACCTAGAGATGAGGAGCTTTTTAAAAGATTTCTTGTTAGCTGACATTCTATTAAAGTGTTTATTTTTGTGTGCTAAAAATCTGTAGGGCAAAGTGATGGTTGGTAGTATATTGCAGTATATTAACTTTGGAATAACTACATTTTTCTAAAAGTTTAGATCAATTGCCATTAGTGATTTTAAAACATTCCACATTATGATTGACAGCATCAAAATTATTATATGTAACTTTTTTTTAAGTTGGCCTAAATCAGCAGCAGTTTTTAATAAATTAGGTGTTTCTTTTGGCAGGACTGTTGCGTATTTGCCAAAGTGCTCTGCTGGACTAGAATTACTTAGCAGGTAAGTGTTTTCATTGAAATAAAAAGGTTATACTTCTGACTCTTGTCTAAAGTATTTTATAACTTTATACATAGAAACCTTAAAACAAATAAATTTTACCTTAGCAAGGAGATTGGAAATTATTTACTTATTTGTGTTCCTGAGGGGCTCTTGCATTTCACTGATTAATACAAAGGCCGTGCAGACTTTGAGCATATTGATCACTGTTGTGTTTACTAATCAATAACTTTATCACGTGCATGTATTATGTTTGTGGTTTCTTTGTTGGAAGAAAATCAATTCTGGATTTGAGTCCCCAATAATTTTCTTACTTTGATTCTTAATTTGTTACCATTTCTTCTCCAATCCATTTCTATTGACGTGCAGATTAATATTAAAATACGTGATTTTCTTAGATGACATCAAAAGCATGAGTAACAAAGGAAAAAAAGATAAATTGGACTTTATCGAAATTTAAAACTTTTGCTCTTTAAAGAACACTATCAAGAAAGTGAAACAGTAGTCCACAGAATGGGAGAAAATATTTGCAAATTATACATCTGTTGAGGTACTTGTGTCTAGAATGTATAAATAACTTTTATAACTCAACAGTAAAAAGACAAATAATCCAGTGAAGAAATAGGCAAAGGATTTGAATAGACATTTCCATAAAAAAGATAGGCAAATGGCCAATAAGCACATGAAAAAATTCTCATCGTTAGTCATCAGGGAAGTGCAGACCAAAGCCACGATGAAATACCACTTCCTACCCACTAGCATGGCTATAATCAAAAAGACAAACAATAACAAGTGTTGGCAGTGATGTGGAAAAATTGGAACCCTTATGCTCTGCTGGTGGGATTATAAAATCACTGCTTTGGAAAACAGTTTGTTAGTTTCTCAAAAAGTTAAAAGTAGGGCTTCCCTGGTGGTGCAGTGGTTGAGAGTCCGCCTGCCTAATGCAGGGGACACGGGTTTGTGCCCCAGTCCGGGAAGATCCCACATGCTGCAGAGCGGCTAGGCCCGTGAGCCGTGGTCGCTGAGCCTGCGCGTCCGGAGCCTGTGCTCCGCAACGGGAGAGGCCACAACAGTGAGAGGCCCGCGTACCGCAAAAAAAAAAAAAAAGAAAGAAAAAGTTAAAAGTAGAATTACCATGTGACCTAGCAGTTTCACACCAAGAAAATTGAAAACTTATGTCCACATAAAAAATTGTACACAAATGTGCATAATAGTACATTCATAAAGCAATATTATTCATAATAGCCGAAAAGTAGAAACAGCGCAAATATTCATCAGTCAATGAAGAATAACAAAATTTCATATCTTCATACAATGGAATATTATTCAGCCATGAAAAGGAATGAAGTACTGAGGCGTGCTACATCTTGGATGAAATATAATAACATTATGCTAAATGAAAGGAATCAACAAAAATGGCACATAGTGTATGATTCCATTAATATGAAATGTCCAGAATAGGCAAATCCATAGATATGGAAAGATAATTTTGCCAAGGTTTGGAGGAGAGAGGGGAATGAGTAATGACTGCTAATGGATATGGGGTTTCTCTTCAGGGTGATGAAAATATTTTGGAATTAGATAGTGGTGATAGTTGTCCCAACTAATTCTGTGAATATACTGTGAATTATGCACTTTAAGATTTTTTTTTTTGATGTGGACCTTTTTTAAAGTCTTTATTGAATTTGTTACAATACTGCTTCTGTTTTATGTTTTGGTTTTTTGGCCGAGAGGCATGTGGGATCTTAGCTCCCCAACCAGGGATCGAACCCACACCTCCTGCACTGGAAGGCGAAGTCTTAACTGCTGGACTGCCAGGCGAAGTCTTAACTGCTGGACTGCACTTTAAAAGCATGAATTTGGGGACTTCCCTGGCAGTCCACTGGTTAAAACTTCGAACTTCCACTGCAGGGGGTGCAGGTTTGATCCCTGGTTGGGGAACTAAGATCCCCTCATGCCACATGGTGCGGCCAAAAAACAAAAAACATGAATTTTATGGTGTATCAAAACTCAATAAAGCTGTTATAAAAATAAGTATATGGTTTGCATATGTTGTTATATGCATTTCTGTACCTCGTAACATGGCATCTGATGGATAAGTGGTAGCCATGTGTACAGTAGAGGGTATGCTCCTTCACCTTATCAGCTTGTGTTAGGACACAATTACCTATACCTACATTTTGCTATCTCTTGTCTAGCTTTTTATTCAGTTTCTTTTTATGGTTGCAAAATCTGGGGATTTTTCTTCTCTGAGTGCTTAATTTGACATTAATTTCCTGCTTGGTTTTGTTGAGTGAGGAACATAAGTGAACATGAAAGGAGATATAGTAAAAATTAATCAGTGGTGTACTGTTTGCATGTTATCTTTATTTTTTTAATCTAGGGATTTAGTTGAAAGAACTTCACTGAAAGATTTACTTTAGACTTGTAGACTTATGTGTATGGTAGTTTTGGGAAATGGGGTGCATTTCTGGACTTAACATGAAAAATTTTCAGCCATAGGAATGTCTGTAATGTGTGTATTCATTGCACTGAAGCACAGTCTTTTCTCTTTGGAACTAGTATTGAGTGGAGGAAAGACCATTTTAAATAGCGTATACCTAAATCATAAAATGTTTTTAATTGTTAAAAAATTGTGTAAGATACATATAGCATAAAATTTGCCATCTTAACCGTTATTAGGTGTACAATTCACTACTACTGAGTACATTCGCATTGTTGTGTATCCAGTCTCCAAAACTCTTTTCATCTTGCAAATGTCTGCCACTGGCAGCCATCATTCTACTTTCTCTTTCTATGAATTTGACTACTTTAGGTACCTCTTCTAAGTGGCATCATACAGTATTTGTCTTTTTGTGATTGGCTTATTTCACGTAACATAATATTTTCAAGTTTCATCCATGTAGCTTGTTAGAATTTCTTCCTTTTCGGTCTTCCAGTTTTATTGAGATATAATAGGCATACAGTACTGTATAAGTTTAAGGTATTGCAACATAATGACTTGACTTACATACATCATGAGATGCTTGCCACAGTAAGTTTAGTGAACATCCATATCTCATAAGATACAAAATAAAAGAAAAAGAATTTTTTTTCCTTGCAACGAGAACTATTAGACTTTAACAACATTCATATGTAACATACAGCAGTGTTAATTATATTCATCGTGTTGTATATTACATCCCTGGTACTTACTTATGTTACAAACTGGAAGTTTGTACCTTTTCGCTGCCTTCATTCGATTCCCCTCCCTCCACACCCCACCCACCTGCCTCTGGTAACCATACATCTGATCTCTTTTTCTATTCGTTTGTTTGCTTCCTTGTTTTTAAAGTATAATTGATCTACAAAACTATGTTAGTCCCTGGTGCACAACATAGTTTTTCCATATTTCTGTACATTACAAAATGATCACCACTAATTCAAAGGAATTTCCTTCCTTTTTAAGGCTGAATAATATTCCATTGTATGAATATACCGTATTTTGCTTATTCATTCATCCATTAATGGACATTTGGGTTGCTGCCATTTTTTGGCTATTGTAAACAATGTTGCTATGAACGTGGGTGTGCAGATATCTCTTCATGACCCAGCTTTCAGTTTTTTGGCAGTATATACTGAAAAAAGGAAATGCTGAATCATATGGTAACTCTACTTTAATATTTTGAAGAACCTCTATACTGTTTTCCATGGCAGCTGCACCACTTTACATTCCCCTTAGCAGTGCACATTTCTCCAGTTGCCATTTCTCCACATTCTCACCAAAACTTGTTTTGGGGGTCTTTTGTTTGGCTGGTTGGTTTTTTTTTGCCATTCTCATTGGTATGAAGTGGTATCTCGTTGTGGTTTTGATTTTCATTTCCCTGATGACTGATGATGGTGAGTTTCTCATGTGTTTATTGGCCATTTATATATCTTCTTTCTTTGCCTGTTTGTGGATAGGGTGGTTTTTTGTTGTTGAGTGTTAGGAGTTTTCTATATATTCTGGATATTAATCCCTTATCAGGTATGTGATTTGTAAATATTTTCTCCCATTTTATTGGTTGCCTTTTTATCTGTTGATTGTGTCCTTTCATGCACAAAAGTTTCTAATTTTGATTAAGTCCAATTTGTCTGTTTTCTTTGTGGCCTGTGGCTTTGGTGTTATATCCAAGAAATCATTGTCAAATCTAATGTCATGAAGCTTTTCCCCATGTTTTCTTCAAAGAGTTTTATAGTTTTAGTTCTTATGTTTGGATTTTTTGATCCATTCTTAGTTAATTTTTATGTATGGTGTTAAAGTAAGAGTCCAACGTCATTCTTTTGCATGTGGATATCCACTTTTCCCAGCACCCTAGTGTATTTGTTGAAAAGACTATCCTTTCCCCATTGAATGATCTTGGCACAGTTGTCGAAAATTATTTGACCATACATGCAAGTGTTTATTTCTGGGCTCTCTATTTCATTGGCCTATATGTCTCCCTTTATACCAGTGCCACACTGTTTTGATTATTATTTGATTTTGATTATTGTAGCTTTGTAGTAAGTTTTGAAATCAAGAAGTGTGAGTCTTCCAACTTTGTTCTTCTTTTCAAGATTGTTTTGGCTTTTCAGGATCCCTTGACCTTCCATATGAATTTCACAATGGATTTTTGTCTACTTCTACAAAGAATGCCATTGGGATTTCGATAGGGATTACACTGAATTTGTGGATTACTTTGGGTGCTATTGACCACATCTTAACAATATTAAGTCTTCCATTCCATGAACGTGGGATATCTTTCCATCTATTTATGTCTTTTAAAATTTCTTTCAGCAATATTTTGTAGTTTTCATTGTACAAGTATTCACCTTCTTGGTTAATTCCTAAAATTTTTTTGATGCTATTGTAGATGGAATTGTTTTCTTAGCTCTCTTTGTTGTCTCCTTCCTACTGCCAACTATAGGTTCAGTTTGTTCTTTTTCTAGTTCCTTAAGTTGTGAAATTAGATTGTTGATTTGAGATCTTTTTTCTTTTTTCTTAAGCCTGAACTTTTTTTTGAGAGATAATTGACATATGACATTATATTAGTTTTAGGTGTACAGCATAATGACTCAATATTTGTATATATTGCAAAATAATCACCACAATAAATCTAGTTAACATCCATTATCACACATAGTTTAAAAATTTTTTCTTGTGATGAGGACTTTTATGTTTTACTCTCTTAGGAACTTTCAAATATACCATATAGTATTATTAACTATGTCACCGTGCTGTAGGTTGTGTATAACTACAAGTTTATACCTTCGACCACCTTCACCCATTTCTCTCTCATACACACACACCCACACCCAACCCCTCACCCCCTGCCTTTGGTAACCCCCAGTTTGTTCTCTGTACCTATGAGTTCAGGTTTATTTTGTTTTGTTTTCTATTTATTTATTTAAATTTTTTTAAATTGAGGTATAGTTGATTTACAATATTAGTTTCAGGGGTGCAACATAGTGATTTAAACTTTTTATAGATTATACTCCATTTAAAGTTATTATAAATTATTGACTATATTCCCTGTGCTATATACCCTTGTAGCTTACTTATTTCATACATAGTAGTTGGTACCTCTTAATCCCCTACCCCTTTCTTGCCCCTCCCCTTCTTCACTCTCCCTACTTGGTAACCACTAATTTGTTCTGGGCGTCTGTGAGTCTGTTTCTATTTTGTTATGTTCATTCATTTGTTGTATTTTTTAGATTCCATATATAAGTGATAACATACAGTATTTGTCTTTCTCTGTCTGACTTATTTCACTAAGCATAATGCCCTCCAAGTCCATCTGTGTTGTTGCAGATGGCAAAGGGGTTGCTCCCATGTCCTGGCTCTTGTGAGTAGTGCTGCTGTGAACATTGGGTGCGTGTGTTTTTTCGAGTTATAGTTTTGTCTGGGTATGTGCCCAGGAGTAGGATTGCTGGATCATATGGTAGTTCTATTTTTAATTTTTTGAGGAACCTCCGTACTGTTTTCCATAGTGGCTGCACCAGTTTACATTCCCACCAACAGTATACTAAGGGTTCCCTTTTCTTCACATCCTCACCAACACTTATTATTTGCTGTATTTTTGAGAAGTTACGTATTTTGGGTATTAACTCTTTATTACATGTATGATTTGCAAGTATTTTCTCGCATTCCGTAGGTTGCCATTTCATTTTGTTGATGGTTTCCTTTGCTGTGCAGAAGATTTTTTGTTTGATATAGTTCTACTTGTTTGATTTTGTTCTTTTTGCCTTTGCTTGTGGTATCAGATCCAAAAAATCATCACAAGACCGATGTCAAGGAGCTTACTGCCTATGTTTTTTTCATAGGAGTTTTATGGTTTCAGGTCCTACATTCAGGTCTTTAATCCATTTTGAGTTAATTTTGGGGTGTGGTATAAGATAGTTGTCCAGTTTCATTCTTTTGCATGTGGCTGTCCAGTTTTCCCTATACCATTTATTGAAGAGACTCTCCTTTCCCTATTGTATATTCTTGACTCCTTTGTTGTGAAGTAATTGAGCCATATACACATGGGTTTATTTCTGGCTAGTTATTTTGCAAAATATCCCTCATTTTGGGTTTATCTGCTGTTTTCTCATGATTAAATTCAAGTTAGTGCTTTTATGGTGAGAATAACAGAAGAATAATGTTGTGTCCTCCAGCGCATTGTATCAGTAGGCATATGATATTGATCTGTCTCCTCACTGTTGTTAATATTGACCGCTTGGTTAAGGAAGTGTCTACCGGGTTTCTCCACTTTAATACTGTTTCCCCTTTTTAAATTAATAAGTATCCTGTGGGGAGACACTTAGAGACTATGAAAATATCCTGTTTCTCTTTATACTCTCACCCACTAATTTTAGCATCTATTAGAATTCTTGCCTGAAATAATTAGTCTTGTGTTTACCAAATGGTGATTTTCTATTTTTCCCATTTTTTCTATCATTATTAATTGGAATTCTACGGTAAGGAAGAATTTTTCCCTTCTGCCCCATTCAACTGTTTATTTAAATCACTATGAACTCATGGCTGTTGGTTTTAGTCCATGAGTTATAACCCATTTCTACCATTATTTGTTTTGTTGCTCAGGTTGTCCCAGATTTGGCAATTGGAAGCCCCTTGAAGTTGACTTCTGTGTGTTTACAATGTGTCTCCATTATTTTTTGAGCTTTCCTTTCTGACACCACAGGATGTAACACGTTCATTTTTAGGTAGAATATTTTTTATTAATTAATTTTTATTGGAGTGCGGTTGCTTTACAATGTTGTGTTAGCTTCTACTGCACAGCAAAATGAATCAGCCATACGTACACATAGGTAGGATTTTTTTTAATGTGTGGTTTTTATTTTGAATTATTTTCTGCTTTTCTTAGGTATGAAGATACGTGGGCTGCACTCCACAGAAGAGCCCAGGAATGCGCAAGTGCTGGCGAGGTAAAGAATCGGCTAATCTTATACTCACGGGGAAAATATCCTTTTGCAGTCTTAAATGCTAGTTTTTAAGAAACTAAATTTGTAGTTGTGTTAAAACGTTTTGCAGGATATCTGAAATTTAATTTAGTAGTTGATTATGAAACTCCCTAAATAAAGCACTTTTTCATAATTTCTCAGTCAAGTAATTTAGTTAGCTTAGAGAGTTTGTAACTTTTATTCTAGAGTCGCAAGTAAATATTTGGTTCATCCAGGTATAATGCTTTGAATTTGAGTCTGATACCTTTGCAGTTTATGTAAATTATGTCATTTCTTTCTACTCACCATTTAAGAATTCCTTTTTTGGGGGGCAAAAGTTTAACTTTGCTCAGTCTACTTAAAATCATTAATTTGCTTATTAGCAAATAAATATAAAAATCTCAGGAGTCAACCTCAATTACTTAGAAGAACAACCTATTTTCTAGCTCTATAGAGTGTGTAATGAATAAAAGAGACTTGTAATTAAAATTATTTGGTATATGTACTTAAAGCTTTTTTAGCCAAGATGAAATATAGTCTGTGTTATTGATGTCAATCAAATGTTATTTCTTTCTAAGAACACTTCTGTGATTCTGACTTTTAATTAATTTTGACTGACTTTACCATTTACCTAATTAGTGAAGCTATAATAGTTATATGTACAGAACATGGTAATACATATGATAAAATTTAGACATTAATGTTTCTCTTAGAAATTACTGAAAAGGAAGGTTATAGGTTTCTGTTAGTAAGGCAGACTAGATACTTTGAAAAGCCCTTTAGGTGTAAAACACCTAAATGCTGGATAGATTTTTTTTTTAATTTTTAAATGCAGTAAGTGTACAAAAATTAAAGGAAATCCTAAAGGCAGAAAACAAACAAAAACACCAGGGAACTGAAATGAGAGTAGTTAAAAAAATAACATGGAAGCTGGGGTCAAATAGTAAAACAAAAGCTTTAGAGATTTAGGTGATAGGAGATTTTCATCTATGGGGAACTGAGTCTGAGACTCCTGCATAAAGCTCTTGGATATTTGAAGTGACTACATCTCTTGGTGAAAGGGTAATCTAGGACATTTTAAAAAAGAAAGTAAAGAAAAAAGATAAGAAAAGAAAAGCTACTTGTTGGCAAAAGGAGACAACAAGGAAACTTGTCTTCATAACAACTTGGAATAAATATAGTCTCCATTTTGGATTTGTTTATATGGTCTTGGCCTCACATGAGTGTTGGGCTCTAGTTTATACTTCCTGCATGATCGAGGAACCACTAACTTAAGAAATGAAAGGGCTACAGGTGACTGTGTCTTTGACACTCAAGAGAAACAAATACCAGTTCTTCATGGATGAAGCTTGTAAACCCAGGCCCTTCAAGATTCCCACAGATTCATCCCCTAACCACCCCCCTCCCCCCTGCCAAAGATTAGCAAACACACAAAGAAATATATTACCAAAAGTTTGAGTCACTAGAACCAAAGAGTAAGACTTAGACCTGTAAGGCACTTTAGATATTGCACTCTTGTATATAGACAATTAAATAGGAACATACAAAGTTTTTTAGAGAGATGAAAGATGGATGAAAAATGAGTAAGGAATAAGAGAGTATGAAACATGACTTTAAAACATGACTTTTAAAAATCATTGAGATTAAAAACCCAAAGTATGTGGTTAACAGCAGGTATCTATAGCTGAAGAAAGAGTACAGTGAAGTAGGAGGTAAAGTCAGACATTACCCAGAAAGGATTTCTGAGATATGAAAATGGAAAATATGAAAGAGGAGTTAATAGAAAATAGTTATAAAAGGTCTGTAGGTTGAACCAAGTAAGATTACCAATATGAGACCTTTTTGATATGTAAAATTACAGTTTCATATAGCTCAGCTTAATATATCTAATAATCTAGAAAGAGAATGAGGGAAAGACAATGTAGGAAAATGTAAATGGCTGAGAATTTTCCAGAAATGAGATGTGTAAATCCTTAGATCCAAAAAGTATTACAAGCAAGCAAGGTAAGTAATTATCCACACCTAGACATATCATGTTGAAACTACAGAACAGCAAAGGCAAAGAGAAGATCTCAAAGTAACTAAAGAGAAAAGATATATCACTTACAAATGAATGAGTTTCCATTAGACTTCTCAAACTGTTGTCAAGAATGAGGGCAGGGCTTCCCTGGTGGCGCAGTGGTTGAGAGTCCGCCTGCCGATGCAGGGGACATGGACTTGTGCCCCGGTCCGGGAAGATCCCACATGCCGCGGAGCGGCTGGGCCCGTGAGCCGTGGCCCCTGCCGATGCAGGGGACATGGACTTGTGCCCCGGTCCGGGAAGATCCCACATGCCGCGGAGCGGCTGGGCCCGTGAGCCGTGGCCGCTGAGCCTGCGCGTCCGGAGCCTGTGCTCCGCAACGGGATAGACCACAACAGTGAGAGGCCTGCGTACCACAAAAAAAAAAAAAAAGAATGAGGGCAAAGTGAGACATTTTCAGATAAAAATAGTTTTCTATCAACAGTTGTCCAATAAAGGAACTTCTAAAAAATGTATTTCTGGATAAAAGAAATGATTTTGGGAGGTAGGTCTCAGGTATAGGAAAGAATAGTGAGCAAAGAAAATGGTAAACCATAGGTAAATATAAACAGTGACTATGTATTTCTATCAGTTATCTAGTTTGTGGAATTAAAAATGATAGAACAAAAATGCTGGATAAGAATAGCATGCAATCTGGAAGGCAGATTATCAGAGTTCAAGTATTTTAAAAGCCCTTGCATTATTAATGGGGAGGGTATAGATATTGATTAACCTTAGATTTAAAGTTAAATATGGAGGGCAGAATTTCAGGGGTAACCACTAAAGAACAGAAATAGTGTTTATCTTTCAAACCTGTAGAAGAAACTAGAATAATGAGAATGAATTAAATAGGAAACAGAGGATCACTCTATAAGATTCACTTCCCTAAGGGGGAAAAGTCTAAACCTGTGTGTCTAGTAAGTCTCAGTATATAAAAGACAAGTTATAAGGAAAAATGGATAAATCTATCATCAAAATGGGGGGATGTTAATACATTCCTCTTAATTGATAAGAAAAAAACCTAAATAAAATAAATATGGATATAGGACATGCGACTAATGTGATTTACACACTTGACCAGATAGGCAAATACAGAATCTGCCCCAACAAATACAGAATACAGATTCTTTAAAGCACACCTGGAACACATAAAAATTGACCATGTACTGGGCTGCAAAGTAGTTCTCAACAAGTTTCATGTAAATCGACAAGTTTCATGTAAATCAAGTCATACAGAATATTCTCTGATCCTGGTGCAAATGAAGCTGGAAGTCAGTATAGGAAAACAATTTTGAAAATTCCATACGTTTGCACATTACAAATATATGTTATGCATTGGGACTTCCCTGGTGGCGCAGTGGTTGGGAATCAGCCTGCCAATGCAGGCGACATGGGTTCGAGCCCTGGTCTGGGAAGATCCCACTTGCCGCAGAGCAACTAAGCCCATGCGCCACGACTACTGAGCCTGCGCCCTAGAGCCTGTGAGCCACAACTCTGAGCCTGTGTGCCTAGAGCCTGTGCTCTGCCACAAGAGAAGCCACCACAATGAGAAGCCCGTGCACCACAACAAAGAGTAGCCCCCTCTCCCCACAACTAGAGAAAGCCCACGTGCACCAACAAAGACAACACAGCCAAAAATAAATAAATTTATTTTTTTTAAAACTACTAAAAAAATATAATGCATAATTTATGGTTCAAAGAAGGAAATAATACTGAAAAATTTTAAATAGAACTGAATTATAATTATTACACATAAATTGTATAATTTGCCAAAGACTACTTAGAGGGAAATTTTATAGGGGAAAAATTAGACTGAAAGTCAGTGAGCTAATCTAACCTAAGAATTAGAGAACAGAATAAATCATGAAGGAAGAATGAAAGAGATAATAAAGATGAAAAAAATAAATGAAATAGAATATAAAGAATACAATAGAAGCCAGACAAAGCCACAAGTTCTTAGAAACGACTAATAAAATTCGGTAGATAGATGTCTGGTGATATGGATCAAGAAAAGAAGAATAAATAATTTTAAGAATTAAAGAATATACAGCTACAGCAGAGTGAAAAGATAAGAGCTTGTGAACAACTCTGTGACAAATTTGAAAACTTAGACAAAATGGCAAAACCCTGGAAATTTTTACTAAAACCAATTAAAAAAAATAATAAATTTATTTATTTATTTAGGGCTATGTTGGGTCTTTGTTTCTGTGCGAGGGCTTTCTCCAGTTGAGGCGAGCGGGGGCTACTCTTCATCGCGGTGCGCGGGCCCCTCTCTGTCCGGCCTCTCCCGTTGCGGAGCAGGCTTCAGACCCGCAGGCTCAGTGGTTGTGGCTCACGGGCTTAGTTGCTCCGCGGCATGTGGGATCTTCCCAGACCAGGGCTTGAACCCATGTCCCCTGCATTGGCAGGCAGATTGCCAACCACTGTGCCGCCAGGGAAGCCCTAAAACCAATTTTAAAAGTAGTACAAATCCTGAATAGTCTTGTAGCCACTAAAGAAACAGTATTAGTGATTAATCTTTTCACTAAGAAAGCACCAGGTCCACAAAGTTTCATAGGAGAGTTCTATCAGACTTTCAGACTACCATTTCAATGTTAGACAAACTCCTGCAGCAAGGGAAAAAAGACGAAACTGCCCAGCTCATTTCATGAGGCTAGAATAACTGATACCGAACCCCAACAAGGGAAGTATGAGAAAGTGAAATTGGAATCCAGTCCCATTCATGAATACCGTTACAAAAATTATAAGCAAAATGGAGGCATTATCTCTCACTTAACTTCAGTAACCTATTTCTGGAAATCAGATGTTCTGTGCACTCTATCCAGGAACCTATTTGTCACATTCTAAATTGGAAAAGTCATAATGTGTTACATGTCCACCCAAAGCCCTCAACCAACTTTCTTAAATATATTTAAGAATATATTATAATATATATATACAACCAGCAAAACGTCTACAGATGGTAGCAATCTGTTAGGTAGTAAAGTGCTTCAAACATAACTTTCTGCTTACCAAACCTGTGATACACTCGTTGACAAACAGCTGCCTCGTGTGTAGTAACGTGACCTCTCAACACTCACAGTATGCAGGGCTTGCCTCTCCTTTATAGATGGGCTCCTTGTACCATCTTGTGATTCTCATATTCTACCAATGTTATTTGAAATTTCACTGGAGAATATTCTCACACATTGTTTTAAAATGTGTATCAAGCTTAAATGTTAAGTTTTCCTATATAACTGTTAGCCAAAATTTTGTATATGTGTTTGTATATGTGCTGTTCTGTGAATGCTGGATGATAAGCAAGAGGCATTCTATCTGGGAGACATCCTGCTGTATGTATGGCTGTGATGGCAGACCAAATCCAGCCATGCATAAACACCCCAGATTTATTCCAGGATTATAAAGTTGGTTTGACATTAGAAAATCTTTTGTGTGCCGTTGACCACGTTAACAAATTAAAAGAGAAAAATATATAATCATCAGATGCAGAAAATACATTCAGCAAAATTATTCAGAGTAAAAAGTTTTAGCAAGTTTCTAATAGAAGTTAACTTTTGTCCTAATGATCAACCCAAACCTGCAGTATTTGACTTGTAGTATTTTGATCCCATGGTCAATCATCTTGCTAAATCCTCTTATTCTGATAATTTGCGTTCAGGGGTGGGAGTTGTTTTGTGTGGCTGGAAGGGAAGAAGCAAAAACCCACCAGTCTTTCTTCAGGTCTTTTTACAGTGGGTAGAACCTCCAATGTAATGTTGAATAAAAGTAGTTGAAGATCGTGGTTCAGATTTTGGCTCCATCAGACTTAAATGTGAAAGGAAAAATTATACATCTTTTAGAAAATAGTAGAGAAGCTAAGACCTCAGGGTAGAGAAAGAGTTCTTCAACAAGGCATAATAAGCACCAACCATAAATGAAAATATTGATAATTTTTATCAAATCTTCCGTTCATCAAACAACACCATGAAAAAGTTAAGCAGTCCACAAAACAGAGGACTAGTGTTCAAAAACATATGAAAAACCTCTACAAACCAATGAAGAGAACAATAACCCATTAGAAAGTGAGCAAAAGATATGACCAGGTATTACACCGAAGAAAAAACACGAGTGACCAGTAAATGTGAAAATGTTCAAAATTGATTAGTAGTCAAGGAAATACAAATGAAAACCTCAAATTCACACTCGTTAGATTATCAAACATTTAAGAAGCCGTGAATTTTCTCTGCAGTCAGTCATTATTCACTGATGACAGTTGTCCCTTAGAAGAAACATGATGAGGAACAGCTACAACTAGGGAGCATAAATCCATCAGCACAGTCACATTAGAAAAATGAGCTTCCATGAAGTGGAAATTGGAATTCCACATACCTTTCAAACAACAGTTTGGCCCCCTAGGGATATTTTGTAGCATTGCGTCCCAGGCTTTCCCCTGGGGCTGTTGGTATGGCTCACATTTCAGCAGATGACATTGGCATGGTATCATCTATTCATTATGTAACAAATAGATGAGAGTACTTGAAGTCAGGGGTGGCTAGGCTGGGGGAGGTCTACTTACTCCAGCCCTGTTGAGCCTCCCCAGGGGTGAGGAGCGCAATACTTCAGACACATCAGTAACTAATTTGTGAAAATTGTGTGTGTGCAACAGGAAATTTGTACCAGAATGTTTATAGCAGGTTTGGTTGCATCTTTAGACAGTCCCAGAGTCCACCTATAGAGTAAACTGTTAGTATTCATAAAATCAAATACCAGGGGCTTCCCTGGTGGCGCAGTGGTTGCGAGTCCGCCTGCCGATGCAGGGGACGCGGGTTCGCGCCCCGGTCCGGGAAGATCCCACATGCCGCGGAGCGGCTAGGCCCGTGAGCCATGGCCGCTGAGCCTGTGCTTCCGGAGCCTGTGCTCCGCAAAGGGAGAAGCCACAACAGTGAGAGGCCCGGGTACCGCAAAAAAAAAAAAAAAAAAAAAAAAATCAAATACCATACGGCAGTGAAAAATTAGTGAACTACTATACTTACATGTATCAGCATGGATGAATCCCACAATATTCAGTGAAGACCATATCCTGTAGAGGAGCTTTTTTTTTTTTTTTTTTTTTTAATTTTATTTATTTATTTTTAGCTGCCGTTGGGTCTTCGTTGCTGCGCGTGGGCTTTCTCTAGTTGCAGCAAGCGGGGGCTACTCTTCGTTGTGGTGCACGGGCTTCTCATTGTGGTGGCTTCTCTTGTTGCGGAGCACGGGCTCTAGGCGGGCAGGCTTCAGTAGTTGTGGCTCATGGGCTCAGTAGTTGTGGCTCGCTCCATGGCATATGGGATCTTCCCAAACAGGGCTCGAACCCGTGTCCCCTGTATTGACACGAGGATTCTTAACTGCTGCGCCACCAGGGAAGTCCTGTAGAGGAGCTTTAACAAAAATTATTATTTTTTTAATTTTAAGAAGTGTTTCATAATAAAATATATAGGAGAAAGAATTTCCTGTAAGATCTGTTGCTGAATGCTACATTTTTTCATAGTCGAGTACTTGGTTATTTTAAGACCCATATCTGATCAAAAGTGCCTCTGTTGATTTCCAAAAATATAGTTCTCAGCTTTAAAAATGGAAATTTATTTTAAAGCTCTCTGACTATTGTTGAGATATATGTAAATATTTAAAATGTATATCTTTAACATGCAAAGTGTTTTATCATGTGTTTGTTTTGTCAGGCCATGCTCATGTGTCTTTAGTGGCCTTTAACCAAAGAATATCAACCTGCCAGGGCAAATATACCTAAGGAAAAATCAGTCTTCTTTGACAAATTATTTTATACTCGATTACTTTAAAGCTAATTCTTACTATATAGTCTTAAAATTCAAAGCAATATCTTAGAAAACAGTTTGGTCAATGGTAACTTTGCTGTCTAGACTTTATCCACAAGTTTGGTTTTTTTTTCTTTTTTAACAAGTTTTTTGATTTTTTTTTTTCCTCCCTTAGCAATATATAAATGAGTACATAATTGATAGTGACTTAGGGGTTAGATTCTGAGGGCACCTTTTTAAGTTAGACTTCCAGTGCATTATTTGCTTATAATTTTTATTACTGTGAAATATTTGCTTGCCTTCAAATTGAACTCTTAAGATTCATGTTTTAACAGTTTGGTGCGTAAGCTGCTTAAATTAGGCATGCTTCACTCTTTGTGTTCCAGGTTGGATCTCTTCTGCCTCTGGTGGGAAGTGAACTGAACTGGGCGTGGGAATGCCTACTTTCTGCAGTAATACATTTTGACCTTGGGCAGATAAATGGAGTCTCTCTATTTTTAGTTTCCTCACATATAAAATGGTATAACACCACTTACACTGCTTACCGAAGTTGTTTGAAAATCACATGAAATATCATACCCCCAAAACACAGAACTGTTTTATACAAAGTAAGGTCCTAATGTTACCCATTTACTTGTATCCGTGCTTTTTCTTTGTTCTCCTAACTTCAGTGTCCACCAGAAGGAATTTTGGAATGACTTGGAATTTGGTCAACAAACCCAAACTATGGGTTTGTCTTGCTACTTAAACTTGATTTCCTGGTGTTAAATCTGGATTTATTTAGAATTGTTTACTTGGAGGAGAAAAATTGGCCTTCTGGAGATAGCTCATTTCTTATTAAGTAAAGTTGAAGTACAGTTTTTCAGAAAGAACCTTTTCTTTTGCTAGCTTTTCACTTCTTCCTTTCATGTCCCCTTATACACAATCCCTAGAATATCAATTAAGGGCATGGGTTTAAGTGTCAAATTCCCTGGGATTGAATCTAGGTCCTCTGTGGCCCTTGGGAAAGTGACTCAGCTTCATTGTGCCTTGGTTTCTTCTTCTGTAAAATGGAAGTGGTAATATTGCTCTGTTTACAAGGTTGCTGTGTAGTTAAATGAGATAATATATGTAAATTGCTTAGCACAGGGCCTGGCACATAGAAATGCTCGAAATATTTAGTATTATTATATTATACTTGATAATGATTTCTGAGAATCCATTCAACATCCCATTCTTTTAAATTAAAATAGTATTTTAATGTATTCTGATATATTCTTTCTATGCACGCTTCTTATATTCTATATACAGAATATAATTTTCATTTTTGTGGAAGACATGAGCTATACTGTACTTAAGTTTTAATACTTAAGTATGTTTCACTTTACTTTTCAGTAAGAAGTGGTTCATATCTAAAAATTGTTTATTCTAGATTTTTCACATTTTTAACATAATTAACCAGAGTAATTAATATTTAACAAACTTTTTAAAAGATATGCCATGTACCAGGAAAAATATCTTTCTTGTCATCAGTTCAGCCCTGTGATACAGGAATTATTTTTTCTTTTTTAGAATTAAAAAACTGCAGTTAAGAAAATTTGTGAGACCTACTCCAGACTAAAGCACCAAGAGTGCAGGGATCTTTTTTTCTATTTTGTTCACCATGGTATCTCCAGTGCCTGAAACAGTGCCGGGCAAAGAGCCGGGCGGTCAGTAGAAACTTGTTGGATATTACAGATGAACCCTATGGGCACGGATCCTTGTTTCAAGCCCAGATTCCTTACTATTGCGTCACAGCTGTGTCTGTTAGCAATGCTCAGTATCTTTTAAACTCCTCTTCAGGATCTTTGCAAAACCGGTTGGCACGGACATTTTTAAGTATACAGAATTAATGAGACATGCCCTTGGAGTAGCGCTTGGTGTCACCTCCCCAGCTCAGCTGAGGCTTGTATGTGAGATGATGTGGTTACCCCTCCAATGTGGGCCGACTAACAGTGGGGAGGTGTGCATGAAGTGGGGATAATGTGAGGAAACGGGGCAGCTTTCTAACCTCTTTACTGTAGCTTAATTTTTTTATTTCAATGCTGTGAATTCCTAGAATATTAAAATGTGGAAGCTAAAATGATCTAGTGCCACATGCAAATAATTTTGTATCTTATTTTGATATTTTTATTCCTCTAAAAGTGCTTTCTTTAGTGAGATTCAGTAAAAATCAGTTGTATTCATGTTTCAGCTCTTAAAGAATCTTGGGATGCGTAAATTGTCCCTTTTTTAATATAAGTTAACTATGAACTCTGATTTTACATATAAAATTCAAATACACTTTCTTCTGTTATATAATGAATTTTGAAGTCTTTATTGTACAAAATATGGGTATCTTTCACAGTTCTTATTATTGGTGATGTTTTCCAACGATAACCTCTCCATGCTCCTTCTAAGTCTTATTCTAGGTCCTTTCCTCTCTCACCATGTTAAAACCAAAACAAAATTGTCTGGGAGAAACCGCTGTCTGTCATTGACTTTACAGTCTTCAGGAAAACAAGTTAGAATTATTTTAGGCTAGTCTGGCATCTCACAACCCAGCTGTTGGGAACCTTTCACCTCTGAATGTCTTCTTTGTTAGTATAAATCCTTTTCTCCTTTTTCTGGAATTGATCAGTTGCCTCAGTAATTCCTCCGTATACAAGTACCATTTATCTTACTTTATTCAGTGAGTGTTCCTGTTTAAATGGAAATTGAATCATAATATATTCTAAATGCATTAGGGAACTTTTCTTTTAAAATAATTCCTTTTGTAAAACAAATAATTACCCATTCATTACGTTTTGGGTTTGTTTTTGTTTGTTTTCTTTTCGGTTGTTAGCGGTTGTTTTTTGTTTTATTTTTTCTAGATTTGAATTTTCAAATACATGGTTTACTTAAAAAAGGGTATAGTTAGAAGTGACTTCTAAGGTCACTGCTGACCTTTCTCTTTCCTGGGTTAAGATGCACTGATAAAAGCTGTAATTTGAGGTTTTCTGCACTGGATGTTAAGGTGGTTCTTTTCTCAGAAAGAAAACAGCTCCAGTCTCTTTAGAGTATCCTGTTGTCTGTGCTCAGTAGGAGGGTTTTTGAAGATAACATGGGCTGACCCTCATTATGCTGGCTGTGATCTCTGTGCCTGCAGTCTGGTTTTACTTTACCCCGCCTCTTCCGTGTTGCAGCTGGTGGACAGCGAGGTGGTGGTGCTCTCCGCGCACTGGGAGAAGAAGCAGGCGAGCCTGATAGAGCTGCAGCAGCAGCTCCGGCAGCTTCCAGGCCTGAAGGCAGATTTAGAAACCCTGACGGCAAGTCTGAGTAAGTTCCACGTTTGCCTCTGGACATTACTTCTAGGAATGAAAATCATTTGGTGTAATTCCAAAGCTTTCTAAGACTACATTAAATTATTGCTTAACAGGATGTGGGGGGAAATAGTTCTGATTAATTTCATATTCTGATTAACTGACGATTTGACAGAAAACGATGATTTAAAGTGTAGAAGTGATTTCTAAAATATACCACTAACTTTTTCTGTCTCATTTCTGCTCAGAAAACATAATTTTGTTGATTCTTTAAAGCGACTCAGGGTGGTCTTTGTGACTTTAGGTCTCTGTTTAAAAGTGTAAATGTAGGAAATAAAAAGGATGAGGGTGGCTTTGTTATGGCTAAAGGATATACTCTGGAAGTTGTTGCTTTTAAAATTAGATCTGCTCAGAGCTTCATGTCTTGAAATATGCTTTTTTTTTTCCTCTTTAAACTGATGAGAGATCAAACCCTCATTAAATGAGGGTACCTGTTTGGCTAAATTTATACCTTGTGGAAGTTTATATTTTTTTATTGTTTTCATTGGGATGAATTATGGTGATATTTATTTCTTGAGTTTATATTCAGAAAATTAACTTTTATGCTCGACAGTTGCCACATCTTAGGATAATATTGTGGCTTATTATTTTCTAACCAAGCTTAAGATCTTAGTGAAGTGAGAGGTAGGGGTTATCTACCTAGGAGTTGAATTTCTTGAGCTGATAACCTGACCCCATCTTAATAGGTAAGGAGGTAAGGATACCCCACCATCTCTTCTGTTTTTCAGTACTGCCTTTTTAAAAGCAAAACAAAGCTGATTTACAAAGCAAGTAATTAGCAAATCATAAAACGTGTGTGTGTGAATAAAATAGACACGAATGGTATTTGGAATGCTATTGCTGATAACAATAGCTAATGTTTATAGCACCCACTATATGTCAGGTTGTTAGGTGCTTTACAAACATTTTCAATCCTCACAAGATCCCTGCAGAAGTAGCTTTTATTATCCCACTTTACAGCTAAGGAAAGTTAGCCTTGGAGAGGTTGTGACGTGCTCAGGGTCACACAGTTAATAAGGTGCGAATCCAGGATCCCAGTCACCATGATGATGTACTCAGTGAGGGATGAGGCAGTTAGGGTGGCAGCTGTCAATAGGCCTCATGAACTGCATTCTTGAAACCCTGGCCTTAGTGTGTTCTGCTATTTCTGAAGGCAGGGTGTGGAAAAGAGATTCCGGGTCTTAGGAGGAAGGCCCTCTGCGTTATTTCCCTCTTGCAAGTATAGGAATGATTCTTCTCAAGGCTTTGATAACTAACTGATGGAAAAAGCCTCCAAGATATTTGGAATACTCCTTTTAGCCACTTTCTTTTTAGCTTCTCTTCCTGTATCTCTCTGAGTCTCTTGTTTTTTCATTGGTTATGTATTTCTTTGCAGAGATATTCACATCTGATACCATCCCCCCTTTTCTTTCCAGCTGAGAATAAATTCTGTTTATAAATGTTATTTGTTTGATACCACTCTTCTGATTAAATGCATTTTGCCACAATTCTAATTATTTTCATAGTTAATTCTGCTTAGGACATGCAGTACATATAAGTTTTTCTTAAGGTAGAATATACTGTATTTTCATTCTCAGTTAGGATTCTAATATCCTGAAAAAATGATACTTAGTGACATAATACTGTCGTCTTTAGAAACTGCATTTTGGCTTCTTAAATGAATGGGGCAGGCTTCCCAAATGCTCACTTGAATTCTCTCTCTTTACTAATATGAGAACATTGACCACTAAAGGCAAATTAAAGCTAACGGATTCTCTGAAGTACTATTCTAGACGGTCACTTCCAAATAATTTGATTCTTTTTTTTTCATTGAAGTGTAGTTGACACATAATATTAGTTTCAGGTGTACAACATAGTGATTCAACGTTTATATACATTATGAATTGATCACCATGGTAAGTGTAGTAACCATCTGCCACAGTACAGTTATTACAATATTATTGACATTCCTTTTGCTGTGCATTACATCTCCATGACTAACTTATTTTATAACTGGACATTTGTTCCTCTTAATCCCCTTCACCTATTTCATCCAGCTACACCACTGCCCTCCCCTCTGACAACCACCAGTTTGTTCTCTGTATCTGTGAGTCTTTTTCTGTTTTGTTTATTCGTTTTGTTTGTTAGATTCCATATGTAGGTGAAATCATATGGTATTTTTCTGTCTGACTTATTTCACGTAACATAATACCCCCCCAGGTCTATCCATGTTGTTGCAAATAGCAAGATTTCATTATTTTTTATGGCTGAGTAATACTCCATTGCATTTATCTATATATCATCTTTTTCCATTTATCAATTGATGGACACTTAGGTTGCCTCCATATCTTGGCTATTTTTACTAAAGCTGCAGTGAACATGGGGGTGCATGTATCTTTCCTAACTGGTGTTTTCATTGCCTTCAGATAAATACCAAGGAGTAGAATTGCTGGATCATATGGTAGTTCTCTTTTTAATTTTTTGAGGAATCCATACTGTTTTCCGTAGTGGCTGCACCAACTTACATTCCCATCAACAGTGCACGAGGGCTCCCTTTTTTCTACATCATTGCCAACACTCGTTAACTGTCTTTTTTTTTTTTTTTTTTTTTTTTTGCGGTACGCAGGCCTCTCACTCTCAGCGGCCATGGCTCACGGGCCCAGCCGCTCCGCGGCATGTGGGATCCTCCCGGACCGGGGCACGAACCCGTGTCCCCTGCATCGTCAGGCAGACTCTCAACCACTGCACCACCAGGGAAGCCCTGTCTTTTTGGTAATAGCTATTCTGACAGGTGTGAGGTGATATTGTGGTTTTGATTCTCATTTTCCTGATGATTAGCAGTGTTGAGCATCTCTTCATGTATCTGTTGGCCATCTGTATGGCTTCCTTGGAAAAATGTTTATTCAGGTCATCTGCCTATTTTTTAATCAGATTGTTTTTGGTTTTGATATTGAGTTGTGTGAGGTCTTTATATATTTTGGATATTAACCCTTTATCAGATATATCATTTGCAATATCTTCTCCCATTTAGGAGGTTGGCTTTTCATTTTGTTGAGGGTTTCCTTTGCTGTACAAATGCTTTTTAATTTGATTTAGGCCCATTTGTTTATTTTTGCTTCTGTTGCCTTTGTCTCAGGAAAATATTTTGAAGCCAAATCTGGTAGGTTGTATAAATATATATCTATATCATTAATGTATTTTGCAAATTCATCTTAATGAGTTTATGGATCATTCTTAGGTATTCGAATCATTTGGTTTTAAATGCTTGCTCATAAACTGTGGATTCCTTTATTTTTGGGTAGCTTCCAAAGACTCCTTATCATCACCTAAATACCTTGATATAATATTACAAGGTTCAGTCAAGCAATAATAAAAAATAAAAATAACTTAGAAGAAAATGGTAACTGACCTATATGTTAGGATTCTTTTAGCTTCTTTGAACTTTTTACCCTTTCACTGTCAAATCTAATACCATATCCAGTCAGTCCCTCCATTTCCCAGGCTACTTAACTCTTTGAGTCTTGCCTTGCTCTCTAGAGGGTCTGCCCTTATTAAAGAATAAGGGATTAATATGATGTGAACAATTTGAACCTTTGATGACGCTTTTAGCTGTGTTGTCCTATGGCTTAATAAATATGACTCCTGATTACATGCTCCCTCAGGAATTAAGTAAGAACAGATAATCCACTCATGTTTTTTTTTAATGGGGTGTGATCCATCCAGCTTACAAAAGCCTGTGTAATAGATAATTACTGGTAAGGCTTGTCATTTAGTAAAGAAATGATAAAGGTATGCTGGGAATTGGAAAATAAGGGCTGTTGGACTGACTCTCCGATCTGGATTTGGATCTCAATGCCACAGCTTCCTAACTGTGAGACCCCGTGCAGGTTTCATAACTTCTCTAAGCTTTAGTTTGCTCGCAGGATTGAGGGTGAGAGTACCTGCCTCGTAGGGTAGTTGGAGGGATGAAGGAGGTGATGGGTGTAAAGCACTCAGCACAGTGCCTGGTGTATTAGGCATCTGCTGAGTGCCATGTGCCGTTTGTAGGCTCTGGGGATACAGCAGTGAACAAGACCGGGCAGCTGCCGCCAGGATGCTGACGTTCTACTGGGAGTCTCTCTGGCCTTTGCAAATTTATAAATCCATTGTCTCTGACAGAAGGGTTTGGATGGATGTTATGTAATTTAGCTTGTCCTGCAAAATAGAATGTAAAACCATAGCATGAAATGTGGTGAGAGGGCTTCCCTGGTGGCGCAGTGGTTGAGAGTCCGCCTGCCGATGCAGGGGACGCGGGTTCGTGCCCCGGTCCGGGAAGATCCCACATGCCGCGGAGCGGCTGGGCCCGTGAGCCATGGCCGCTGAGCCTGCGCGTCCGGAGCCTGTGCTCCGCAACGGGAGAGGCCACAACAGTGAGAGGCCCGCGTACTGGAAAAAAAAAAAAAAAAAAGGAATGTGGTGAGAAGAACAACAATGTAGTATTCTGTACATTGAAAGACAGTGTGTAAGATAAAAGGGAATGTTGTCCTCCACATCCTGTACACTTTCTTATTCTGTGCATTTTATCATAAAACTGGTAAAATGTTTGAAAAGTATTTATTGAATTCTCTTGAACTTCCACTAGAGGGTAGTCTAATCCTATTCCTATATTGAAGTCTAAAATGTCAAGGGCTTTTTTGAGTTATCTCTATTGCTTAGTTTATTTTGTATGACCTACTTAAAAAGACTGTTACCTTTGTCTAGAACAGATGATTCCATTATTTCTTAGATAACAAAGTGCTGTAAGAGAATGACAGCCTTATACTGAGCTTGTATCTTTCTTTTGATCTGACCTGTTTTGCTTTCTCTGTACAAAGTTTGAGAGTGCATCTAGCAGAGAGACTGTCACAGTTTTTAGGGTTTTATGAAATACATTACCTTATTGTCCAGGTTACGTTCTGAGATTAGACCCTTCAAGAGACTCATTAACTCTCTTTCGACACCTTTTGGTATATACTACACAGATCTCATTTGTTCCATGATGGCTTTTAATGCATTTCTTAAAGTTCCTTATTATCATACCATCATTACCTTATTACACAAAGAGTAATGAAAGTATTCGTTGAAGACTCTTGTGGTCCTTTAGTACCCAGCCTCTGTGACCTATGGGTTTGCAGTCAAAGATTTCTTTGTTCCTTGAGGCTATTTTTGCTAGAAAATACTCATTTAAGTGTGAAATTATGAATTTTAACGTGCTGTTCCATTCTTCATATGTCAGTGCTTACACTACAGATAATATGTATTCGAAACAAATGGCACAAAGGAAAATTCCAAACAGAATGGCTCTTCCTCTGGGATTGTCTCCTCCCAAAGATTTGTGACGTTCTTTCCTGCACAGCTGTCAGGCTCTCCCAAATGGCTTTTCCCAATAAAATTCCACCCATCTTTTCCACTGATCACTAAATGAGACATATGCTGTTGTTATAGCGAGCAAAATGGTGAGGCTGGAATTTCTTATAAAAAGGTACATTTGTGTCCACGGAGGCCTGCTAGTGTTTTATGTACGTGCATTCTAAGTCTGGTTACCAGATTGACTCATATCTGCAACTTGTTTCCTAACAGGAGGTGAGCAGGGTGTGATGGGGAGATTAAATTTCTGCCCATTTAAATTCAATATAAAATATTCAGAATACGTACCATATATATGCTTATAATTATTACTTAAAGAGGTTTTTAAAAAGTTTTTAATATAAAAAGGGAAGAAGAGTTATGTTCATCAATACAATTCTTCTGTATTTTATTACTGACTTCAAGCCTGTTAAGAGTTAAAATGGAAAAGTTCCATTGCTTCTTCTGCTTTAACTCACTGGTAATGGGGCCTGATTTGATACACTAATAACAAAGTACCATCTTGTTTAATGTTTTCAAAGTTCTCTGCCCATGTTTAACTTACTTGTTGACAAAATTTAGGATAACCTCCTAATATTTAAATTAGAGGAACATGAATCATAGATTTGCTTTCTTGGTTATTATTTTATGTTTTAGAGTAATGGAATCATTCTGTTTCCAGAAATCCTTTTTAATTGAATTCGGCAGACTAGGTATTAAGGGATACAAAGATGCAAAGATATAGTCTTTACGCTTAAGACATTCACAGATGCCTGAGAGAGGTAAGAGTACACAACTTGTGGTAGAATGTCAGAGTATAAGTCCTGGGCAGGGTTCATAGGTCTGTGGAAGCACAGAAGAGGGGAGAGAGCCCTGCAGGCTGCAAGGAGGGCGGGCTCTGACTTGAACCTGCCAGGGAGATGCAGGGCAGGGAGGCAAGCAGAGACCTCTCAGGAGAGGCAGAGGCAAGGGGGCAGGAACACACAGGACCCTCCTCGGAGTGATGAGCAGTCCTGAAGGAGAGTGGAAGTGAGGTTGGAAAAGTAGGCTGTGGCCAGGGAGTGAGGGTCCCTGGCCACAACTTTTAAAGGGGAGAACATAAATACGAGTTTGGCAGCAGCCATAAAGTGACCACCAACTCTCCCAAGCATTTTAAGTCTCGGTTTGCCGTTCAGCACGGGAGCATGATGCTGTTGGGCTACATATCAAAGCCTCACTGTTACCCAGCCCCCTGTATGCTAAGGATAACATGCGTGATGCTAAAGGAACCAAGTAGCTTAGAGCTGAATGGATTCCATATTAAATGTAATTATTCTAGTTCTTATCACTTATCAAAGTGAAATAGCCTTTAAATAATCCTATTAGCTATGATCGTCTTTAAAGACCCTGTCAAACTAGTTAGAATGAGCTGAACATTGCTTCTTCAGGGCCAGTAACGCTAGCTCCCAGGCTGAGGCTGCTAGTCATTTTTCCATTTAATATAATAACAAAAAATAATCTAAATAGCAACTAACATAATAGCATCATTTTGCCTGTTTCCCGCCACATAAACTCCTTATGTACCATTTATGACATTATTGAAATCTTAGATATAATTTTTCATTGATTAAAATTTAGATTTTGCACACTGTTTCTGGTTAGGCTTTCCATAGTCACATATATTAGCTGTTGTATGTTACCCCTGAAGATAGATTCCAAACCGTTATGAACTGCATTATCAGTCTTTTCCAGACTTGCCATGATCTACAGTGATAGATCAATATGATAAAAATCATTACCTAAAATGTCTTTGAAGAGGAATGCTAAACTACTTGTCATCACATTTTAACTTTTCAGTAAAATTTTGTTTTCCTCCCAAATCCATGTCTTTAAGCCCTAGACTCTACCAAATAGAAGTGGGAGTTTTTATAAGCATAGATATTTAGTAGAGTTAAAATTTAGGATATTAGAAAATGTGAATGCTTCTGGATTTAATAGATCTCCAGATCAAACAGATCAATTAAAAACAGATGAAATATGTATCTTAATAAACCTAAAACTGCAAGTTGAAATTTAGGGAATTTGCGCCTAATGTAGGTGCGACAGAAGCTAATTTAGAAAGTCACGTGACAATCTAGTGGCTAAGGGAAGGGATTAGACACACCATCCTTGTATCGTAGCTATCTGAATGAAACCAAGGCTGGAAAGCTGCACAGACAGCTTGCTCCTTCCTTGAGGCCCCTTCCTCCAGACGGCTGTGACTTCCAGACGTGGGAGTCACATTTCTTGCTGAGTCTCACTCTCCCTCATCTCTGTTAGATGCCTCTCCTTTGAGTTTTCACAGCACCTCAAGCCAAGCTCTGTCAGGCAGCGTTGTCACTGAAATGTGCCTGCCCTCTACTTTAAGCTCTTTGAGCGCAAGGGCTATCTTTTTCATCTCTGTACCCCAGTGTCTGGCCCATGTGGTGAGTATTCGGTAAATGGCCCTGATGCTGTTTGAGTTCTAAAATCTTTGACCTCTGAAACTTTTCTGTTGTCTGAGAAAACAACCAGCCCTCACCCCTATAACTATGAAGTCTTGGTTTACTTACGCATCTATCAACTGGAAATCATTTTATGTAAGAGGGACTCAGTTTTGATTCCTGACTGCTCTTCACTAGCTAGGTGACCTTGGGCAGAGCTCTGAAATAATTTCTGCAGGCTTTGGCTTGAATCTTTTAAATGAAGGATTTGACATAGATTATCTCCATGTTCCAATGAAGCTGCAAAGCTCTGTGGCCTAGAGGCAGAGTTGAGTTGTTGAAAGACCAGTGGACATGAGCACTGCTTCCTGAGTGTTTGTACATCTGTACAGTGCCTTGGAGATTTATATATATCATGTGCAAGGCAAAACAAATGCTAAAGTAACTAGGAATCTCAGATATTAACTTGTGTTCGGTATAACGTGTTAATTATACTTTGCTATATTTGCATATGAAAATTGACTATTCGTGTGTGGTATATGGGATCATTAGGATACATTAGATTAATCAGGATACTCTGTTTCCTCATCCTGGTTAATAAAATATTTTTTTAATTGAAGTATAGTTGGTTTCGATGTGTTGATAAAGTATTTAAAATATTCTGGAAAGTTCTGTCTTAAAAACGTTCAAGATAGAAAAATATACTCAAAAAAGATAATTTGAAGTATGTTTTAATGTTAACGCATTTTATTTTGCTTCAAGAAAGTTTAATAAAAATATATTAGATAAATGCAGAACAATCTCAACAGTTCAGACTTTTAACTTTTGGACACTTTTTCTTTTCTCCATGATCAAAGATTCTGATTTTTGACGTTTGTTTCTTCTTTTGACCTTATATACTTTCAGCTCATTTAGAGGCTAGTTTTGAGGAGGTAGAAAACCACCTGCTGAATCTGGAGGATTTATGTGGACAGTGTGAATTAGAAAGATACAAACATATGCAGTCCCAACACCTGGAAAATTACAAGAAAAATAAGAGGTGAGTTTGAAAAATTGGCCACGATATTCATTTTCAGTCTCAAAGTTTTCCACAGTACTTTACATGCTACTCTTTATAAGTTTGGACTGATAAAAGACAAAGGTGTCAGGTAAATCTCTTTAATAAACTTTCCAAAACATGATTTTTTTTTTTTTTTTTTTTTTGGTACCACTATCTGTTGCCGTTTTATTGGAGATGAGTTCTGGAAAGCTAAGGCTGGGACAGATGGTGGAGGGGAGAAGTGCAATGGGCAGAGCTTCCCAATCAAGTAGAACCCCCGACCTCATTTTCTCCAAGTGGCAGATCCTGCGCTTTTCCCCCTTTTCTTCTCTTTCACTTAGAGCAGGAGGAAAAGGAACCTAAGCTCAGGCTGTGGAAAGGGGCACAGCTTTGTCACATGTTGGCTGTGAGACCTTCAGCAAGTTATTGAATCTCTTAGCCTCAACATGTGTAGCTTACGGTGAAGAGAATATTGTACCGGCTTCCTAGAGTTGTTGTGAGGGTTCAGTGAGATGGTCGTTATCAGATGCAGTGTGTGTTCTGTCAGTAGTAGTTATTACGGTGATTATTTTCATTAGACTAACCTGAACTGGAAATGGGTAATAAGATTTGGAACTATGAAATTTTATTTGTCATTCTTTTCTTCACTCTCACCCAGTGACTTAGATTTATTAGATATATAATTAGTACATTATAATTTATATGTTACAAAATGAAAATCAACTTCGTGTTTGGAAAACGGCCTCACCTTTAATTTGAGTAAAAGCCAAAGTGTACTGGACAAGTCTTAGCATGTTTCACATAATTGAAATATCATTTTAGAGGTATTTAGAGGAATTGTGTAGTAGAAAGAGCACTGTCATTAGTTGGAAGACCCAAGTCCTGGCTTCTACTAATTCTTTGCTCTTGGGCAAGCTGTTCACTTTTCTTTATACTTTATCCTGTTGTTAAGCTTTTCTTGACTAGCATTTGAAAGACTTCTTAAAAAATTACATAATTTTAGTAAATTTAGATATGATAAACAGATTTGTTGATAGCACCTGTTACTCTGAAATATGTAGGAAAAATAGTGTGTCAGTTGAGGACTACCAGTTTATAATCAGTAGCTTGAAATCTATAGGTAAAATAATGGTAAATTTTTCATGTTCTGATAGGCCAAATTTTTAAAAATTATAAAATTTACTTTATTTCTCAAGGACTGCATGAGATTAATGTAAGATGTCATAACAGGTTTTAAACCTAACAGTTTCAGTGAGAAATACCAAAGGTGGGAAATTTAAATTAACTAGTACTTTGATGGACCTTCCAAGACTTTGAAAAAAATTATATATGTAGATATTTGTTAATGGTTACTCATAGCATCTTCATAAAATAAATATTTATTAATAAATGCCAAAGTATTTTGCATCTGATTGTCTAATAAGACATTAGACTTGTGACTTAGCTTGAAATCATATTTTTATCCTGAAATGATAAGTACTGATTTAATTCACAATTGTTAACAGTAATGTGATTTGTTTTGGTTATTGTGAAAAGTCCTTGAAAACCTAAGCTTGATTTTCTTCTCTAGCACTTCCTACCTATATGACCTTTTGCAAATGACCTATCTTTGGCTTGCTTATCTGTAAAATAGAGATAATGATATACTTTCCTGCAGGGTTATGGAAGATAAGGGAGAGTTTGTTTAAAGGGCCAAATAAAAGCTGGTCCATTTAGCTTACAGAATCCTTGGTGATTCTCAGTTCTAGTTAACTTGCCTTTCTAAATACAAATAGTGGAAATACTGACTATGAAACATTGCTTAATTCTGTTTATCAATGTAAACTGTAATCTTTTCGAAACTTTTTCCCAGTTTTGTAATTTATATGCAGCGCTGTATAAGTTTAAGGTGTACGACATCATGACTTGACTTACATACATTGTAAATTGAGTACCACAAAAAGTTTAGTCAACATCCATCATCTCACTTAGATACAAAAAAAGGGTGGGGGGTATTTCCTTATGATGAGAGCTCTTAGGATCTACTCCCTTAACAACTTTCATTTATACCACACAGCAGTGTTAACTGTCATCGTCATGTTGTACATTACATCCCTAGTACTTATTTATCTTCTAACTGGAAGTTTGTGCCTTTTGACCACTTTCATCCAATTCACCTTCATCCCTTATCAGATTTATGATGGGCAGATATTTTTTCCCATTCCATAGGTTGTCTTTTCATTTTGTTGGTCATTTCTTTTTCTGTGCAGAAGCCTTTAGTTTGATGTCGTCCCACTTGTTTGTTATTTTGTTGCTTGTGTTTTAGGTGTATCATATCCAAAAAATCATTGCCAAGACCCATAATAAGGAGCTTTTTTTCCCCTGTTTTCTTCTAGAAGTTTTATTGTTTTGGGTCTTATATTTAAGTCTTTAATCCATTTTGAGCTCATTTTTGTGAGTGGTGTAAGATAGGTGTCTTTACACCTGAATATTCAATTTTCCCGGCACCATTTCTCAGAGACTGTTTTTTTCTCCATTGAGTATTCTTGACTCCCTTGTCAAATATTAGTTGACTGTATATGCATGGTCTTCCTGAAATTCTTAACCTATTTTATTCAGCATATAAAAGGATGAACAATCTTCTTCAAAGAAACCTTTTGGAATCAATTTGTTTAGTTAATACACACGCACACACACACACAACACACATATATGGCTGATTAACAATCAGTTGTAGTGTAAATAATTTGAGTTGACAACACTGAGAATGAAGTAGTTTTATTCAGTCAAATGTAGATCAAAAAATATCTTTCCAATAATAAATTATGTAGAATATTTACTATTCAGAGATGTCTTATTTACATTTTAAGCTTCTTCTTACTTTTATTCAATCTAGAGGTTATCAAAACTGGGAATATTATGAAGGCTAGTGTCAATAAATGGAAAAAAATGAATAAATATATGCATTGGCATATTATTTAGGAATAATGGAGGTAACTACCGGAAGAAATCTCTAGAAGATTTGAATGTAGCTGCTTGCGAAAAGCAGGACAGAAAGGTGGGGAGCACTGAGCCGAGGAACTAATCTGCTTCATCATAAATTCTTGTGGGTACTATTTGACTTAAGGAATGTACATGTACTGTTTTGATAAACATAAAAATTGAATTTAGAAATTTTTTATTAGCTACAACATTCCCTGAAGTGTTTTACAGGAACAGTGGACTGAGAAGATAGCCACTGGCATTCCATGATCAAATAAGTTCCAGAAACACTTTACCCTGTATTTGCCTCATGGAACTTTGTAGTACATGTCAGCTTATTAAGGGTTCTGAGAATTTCTATAGTAGAGAAATTTGACTCAGCATTTCACAACTTACTTGCTTACAGAACCAATTTGTCTCTAATACATATTAAAATTCTGTGACTTAATATCCTATATTACACCATTTGAAAAACTTTCAAAGACCCCAAATTAAACATTTTATTATGTGGTCCACAAGGGAAGAGTTTCTTAAAAATAAGCCTCTTTCCTCTTTAACAAGGGGCCCTACAAACTAAACTAATGATTTTTCTTTTCTTGCTCTGAAGAAGATAATGTGTAATACAAAGGTTGTGTGTGTGTGTGTGTGTTTTACAGTGCACCCACTCTGTAGCTTTCCAGAAAATCTGGGTCATACAGCTCGATGGGGATGGGGAGAGTGGGGGAATGAAGGATAATTTCTCACCCACCTCCAGTGCTAATCGTGTCTACGATAGGCTCCGATGCACTTTCTCATTCTGCTCCCATCAGAGACTGGGGAGTGGGCGGGCAGCGATTGTTAGAGCTGGGGAGGAGATTGAGTTGCATGAAATTATGTTACTGCTTAGGGGCCAGCATCAAGGCCAGGGTCTTCTTTTTTTTGCCTCTTGCACTGGAATCAGTGGAATCCGTCTCAGATGTTGATATCAGTGCATCTGTAGTTGAGAATGGATATACGATATTTTGTCATATAGTTGATAGGCATTCCCGGCACAGAATAAATTCCTGCCTCCTGTGAAAGGAGGGGTGTGAGCCATCCCAGCAGTAATGTGGCTTTACTCTGGCAGATTCTCAGTGTGGCCAGAGGGAAGCATAGAGCTTTAGAACACTCCTAGGGCTGTATCTACCCTCGAAAACCATTTGAATAGATGGTTTAACCTAAGTATTTCTGCATTGAAAAAGGACATCCTCCTTTAGCTGGTTATCTAATGAAAGTGACATATTAGCAACTGTATAATTGTAGGGGGAAGATACCCATAAATAGCTTTTCTAATAACTCTAATGCATATAAAGTGATATTGCTATTACTGATAGCTTTTATGGACAGGAATAGACACTGCCTTGATCAATAGTAAAACATGATATAGTGGATGAAATATGACTGTAGGCAGAGACAGGTACTGGTACCAGTAGTTAGGTTGTCATATGGTTCAGAAGATGAGTTAGCCATACAAGTGTAACTCCTAGATGCCTTGCATAGGTTTTCATAACCAATAGGAAATACATTTTTCATCAAGTAAGAAGTGTTAATATTGAATATATGAGCCAAAATAAAGAACCTAAGACCGTTTACATTGTCTAGCTAGCAGTTAGAGAAATGGACTTGACATTCAGGAGTCAGCTAGCATTTGTAGTCATGGGTGTGGGGAGAAATAGATGATAAATGTGTACATGATTTTATTTATTTTTAACTTACTTACTTGTTTGGTTGTTTGGCTGTGCTGGGTCTTAGTTGCGGCATGTGGGATCTAGTTCCCTGACCAGGGATCGAACCTGGGCACCCCCTGCATTGGGAGTGCGGAGTCCTAGCCGCTGGACTGCCAGGGAAGTCCCTGTACATGATTTTAAAAAAGGATAATTTCAGACAATTATATTGAAGAAAATAAAACAGAATAACGTTATAGAGGTGGGGAGGGTTGCTTCGCTGGGGTGAGCAGGGAAGGCCCTTCCTGGAGGACACGTGAGAGCTGAGACCTGAGTAAGGAGGCAGCCACATGGGGATGGAGGATGACACCCTTCCAAGCAGAGGAGCAACAGATACGTTTAGAAGAATGAAGAAGTAGAGCTAAAAAGAAATTCAGCCTTCTAAATTTGTAATCTTTTCAGTACCACCATAATATTCCTTAGAATGATTATTGAGATTCTTTCATAATAATTTAAAGTTATATGTGAGTGATTTAATTGAAATATTTCTTACTTCCAGCCTTTTGGATCCTTTGTTTTCCCCTTCAATATGCAGCATACCATCAGAATTTCTCTGAAAATAGCTACATCTTGAAGAACAGTGTGATGTTTTTAGTATTTCAGCTTAAATGACTCATAATTTTAACACAGTTTTCCACTGGACTTGAAATCTGCTTTGGGGCATACTGAGCTCTAGAAGCATTTTTCACTGATTCATTTAGACTTTGAAACTTAATTGTCATCTCTTGGAAACTCTCTCCTGCGAGTGAGGGGCACTGCTTCTGTTGATAAGATTCAGTGCCCAGGCATATTTTGAGAAAGTCATTTTTCCTTTTGCTTTATGTATTACAGCTAATGCTAAGGAACTATGCTCTTCTTTGTGTTTGTGTTTTATTTTTATGTTAATGTGGACTGTATACTAAGTTTAGAAAATCTTTAAAGCAAAGCATAACAGATTTATTTGAGATGTTATCTTTAGTAGTATTTGACCAGCTTATGTTCTAGAGAATAACCCACCAAACTCCTGAGCTTCAAGAACTGACTGTCCACTAGACAGGCTGTGGGCCACGGGTCTGACCTGTTCTTCCATTTCAGAGTGTTGAGGATGGTGTGCCTGGGAGACTTGCCACAGGCCTGGCTTTGCTGAGAATAGAACAGAAGAAACCAGTGGCATTCTCCAAGGTGAACAACAGAGAAGAAGGTCCAGCAGAGATAGGCAGAAAGGCCATAACTAGCTCCCGAGGTTCTGCATGGAGATCCCTTTGGGTACTGAATGGAAAGTAGATCAGGAGAGCTTTCCTTCAGGCAGTGCTTTTACAGAAAGGCTCCTGCCAAGCTGGAATAACAGGGACCAGACTTACTCTGCCACCTGATGCAGCCAAAAAACAGGCAAAATAAATGAAAATAACACTTTGGAAGACATTGGGCAAAGAAGAGAAGTGATCTCCTTGATCGATAGGGAACAGGTGGAACGAGCCCTGTGGTTTCCCCAGCATCCTGCCTCGAGTGTTTCCAGGCTAAGTGCAGGGAGGGGCCCAGGTAGAGCCTGGCAGACTCTCTGAACTGAAGAACGGCTGAGCACCTGGGGACCCAAGGCAGCCAGAGTTCACAGCACACGGTACCAGGGAGAGAGGATACCGAAAGTCTGCAGAAAGCTCCCCTGAATATTCAGCAGAGGACCGGTAATTCATGTGAGGAAACCACCTGAGGCAGGAGGAGAATATCATCCAAAAGGGTCAGTTAGCAGTGCCCGGGGCTCACATCCTCACATTGTGCCTGAGCCCAGCGGCCAGACTGAAGAAGCTTAGAATTCCTGGGGTACCAGGCAGAGCACTCAGGAGCGTATGCTTCAGCAGGGGTACAGTTAGCCCTTGACTGAGCCCTGTTCCAGACCTGCTTAACTAATCATAAAAGCAAGCATCAAAAAGATCAAACTGTTTCCAAATAAATTAACTGCATCCCAGAACAAAGCTGAGGAATATTTGTAGAAATACAAAAATATCTAATAGCCAACAAGGTAGATCATTCTAACAGGTTGCTTGTGAATGGACAAGATGCATGGCACACTGAAGTTAAAATATTGTTCTAGAGAAAGATCGTATACAGGTTGTGTCAGATTAAGACGTTCATGGAGACCAAATCCATGATGCACTTTAAATATTTAACCTGTATTTTTCTTCTTAGGTCTTTAGGTAACTAAGCCCATTGACAAATCAGTCCTTATTTACCTGACCTCTTGAAACTGTCCTTTTTTTTACTTCTATAACACTCATATCCTAAATTTTCTTCTCTACTGTAGGTTAGTGTCTAGTTGCCATTGTAGATGCTTTAGTTCTGTTATTCTCTTGGGTTCTGTTCTTGGTTGTTGCCACCTCGCATTCTACGTATTAAAAATATCTTGTTCTATGACACATGCCCCTCCACAGTACCTGTGTAAGGAACAAATGACAGCAGGGACTTCTAAGATACAGTTTTGTGAAAATTACCTCAAGCAGGTAAACCAGCTCTCCCCCATTCCCACCTTCATCCACTTTCTACCCTCTTAACCACAAGCTCACCAAGTGCATAAGGGTACACATTTTCATGACTGTAGAATGCTAAGAAACAAAAGATTGGGTAATAGCGAATAGTAGCCGGTCTTTTGTGAAAGAGGTCTTGTAAGATCTTTCCTATGAACTTTCCTATCCATCAGCCATAACAAAGGGATGCTCTTCTACTGTGTTCAATACAGAAAGTATTGCTGATCATACTTAAAAAAAATTTCCCCTAAACATTTTCAAATATAAAGAAAAATGTGAGAGTTGATGTTGCACTTCACATTTTGAATGTGGTATTTTGCCATAGAGAATCATTTTGTTAGGTTTTTATCATGGATTTGTCCTGGGGAAGCAGTTTAGTGTTTAGAGAAAGTGTGCTTCCATCTGTGAGATGATTGTGTTTATGGAGACATTTATCCAGTGGTTCCAATCTATTAAGTTTGCATCTGTGGGTCTGATTTAGTTGATTTCTACACGTATACAGATTTAATATACTTCTTGCAACACTCCATAGATTTATTTATTAATGTGATGCTTTTTTTTTTTCCTGCCCTCATAACTCAACCCCTGTAGAGAAAATGATTAAATAGCAGTTTCGCCCTTTGGAAATATTAGATTTTTGAGTCTGGTGTTATTTGGTGAATGTTTTAGTTTCAGGGTTTGTTATGCTAAATTTTGTGACGGCCTTTGCTGAACTGAGTAAAATTGAAAATATGGTAAAATCTAAAGGAAGGCATTTCAATTCTTTCTACTTATTTGATCTTCTGAAAATATTATTAAACTTTGAAAAAGAAGAGACTCAGATTTTTGAAATTGCAAGAGGCAGACACGTTGTTATCAGATGAGAGACTATGTGGTCAAACTTTTTTTTTTTTTTTTTTTTTGTGGTATGCGGGCCTCCCTCTGTTGTGGCCTCTCCCGTTGCGGGGCACAGGCTCCGGACGCGCAGGCCCAGCGGCCACGGCTCACGGGCCCAGGCGCTCCGCGGCACGTGGGGTCCTCCCAGACCGGGGCGCGAACCCGGTTCCCCTGCATCGGCAGGCGGACGCGCAACCACTGCGCCACCAGGGAAGCCCCCAAACTTTTTTATAAAGAATAAAATCCTCCCTAGTCATAGCAAAGGCTTCTTTGAAGAAGCAGCTATTCTTCAGTCATTCTGCAGCCACAGTACTTGATAATCACGACTTGCTGAGTGTCTGTTGTGTCTGACTCTGTGCACATGTGTGATCAGGGCGGATGAGACATGATCTCTGCGCTTTAGGATCTCTGCAGTGTGGTTGTAGAGATGATACCTGCCTGGAGATCACTGCATTACAAGGCAGTGCACCAGGGGTTATAAAACTGATGGACCTGAGTGCTATAGGAGTTGAGGTAAGGGGAGATTGCCATTTGAGTGTGAAGGATATCTTCATGGAAATGGTGAACTTGGATAAGAGTTTGGAGAGTAGCCAGAACTTAGAACTCCTGGTCACCTATGCTTTTTCATTTGGTTAGCTGCGAGTATGACGTAATAATGGTCAAGAGTGAAGCATCTGCCATGTTTTCAATCAGCGTTACCTGTCATCATCATCAGTCATACTTTCCCTCAAAACTCAGTTCAATCCTGGCTCCTCCAGGAAGCCTTTCCCGGCAACCCACAGTGGGTGAGTTGCTCCCTCCTCTGTATTCCTAGAAAATCCTCAGCATGGCTGGCATTATCAGAGCACTAATCTATGACATCAGTTTCTAACTGTTGCTTTGCTTCTGTCTCTTCTCACTAAAGTTCCTTGAGGTTATGGAACGTGTATAACCCAACCTGAGCATTATTCCTGCTGCTATCCCTAACATTATTCCTAGTGTCTAAGGCTCAGTACATTTTTTTGTTGAATGGTCGATCAAAGATTACATCCAGTATGAGAAAATGAACATTTATGCAAGGCACGATATTTATCATCATGACGGTAGTGACGATGGGGAGAAATGGATGGATTCAGGATATGTTTTGAGATAGAATTAATAGGATATATTGATGGATTAGATGTGGCGAAGGAGGGAGATGGATAAACCAAAGCTTGAGGAACTTGGTAATGGTATGAGTTGAGATGAGGGAGACTGAAGGAAGAACAGACTCTTTTTTTGGTAAATTTATTTATTTTATTTATTTTTGGCTGCCGTTGGGTCTTCATTGCTGCACGTGGGCTTTCTCTAGTTGCAGCGAGCGAGGGCTACTCTTCGTTGCAGTGTGCAGGCTTCTCATCGTGGTGGCTTCTCTTGTTGCAGAGCAGGGGCTCTAGGCACGCGGGCTTCAGTAGTTGTGGCATGCGGGCTCAGTAGTTGTGGCTCGCGGGCTCTAGAGCACAGGCTCAGTAGTTGTGGCACGTGGGCTTAGTTGCTCTGCGGCATATGGGATCTTCCCGGACCAGGGCTCGAACCTGTGTCCCCTGCATTGGCAGATGGATTCTTAGCCACTGTGCCACCAGGGAAGCCCGAACAAGCTCTCTTACAAGTATTGTTGGGAAACCTGCTCCACTTTGAGCAGAGCTCTCAAGTAGGCAGTTGCATTTGTGTCTGGAGCTCAAAGAAGAGATCAAGACAGGAAGTATAAATCAGGAAGTCAGTATGTGGATGGTATTTAAGGCTGCATAGCTGAATGAATTGCCTTGTGAGAGAATGTACGTTACGCAGAGGGCCCAGGACCAGGCTGGCAGAGCTCTAGCACCTAGCGGCCTGGAGGGGTAGAGGAGTAGCAGAAGGGGCTGAGGGAGAAGGAGACAAACGAGCGAAAGCTTTCTCAAGGAATCAAATTCTGCTGAGGGATTCGGATGAAAACTGAGAGCAAGCATTGCCTTCGGCAGCTTGGTGATTACCGGTGACCCTCTCTGTGCAGTGGGGGGGGGGGGTCTGGAAGCCACGCCGGAGTAGGTTCAGGACTGAACGGGCAGTGGGGGAGCTGAATCCCTGAGTGGGTTTCAGGGGATGGGAGTCATGTCTTTCAGCATCAACAGCCTTAGGTTTCCCACCTTCCAGATTACTTCATTAAGTTCCAAACTCAACTCATGCACTGCCCTCCCAAATCTGCTCCTCTTCCTAAGTTCTCTGTTAACGAATTCCCTTTCCTTCCAGTGATCCAGACTAGAACTCTCATGGTTAATGTACTTAGGCCCATGTCATCAGTTGCCATGGTTCGTTGAGTCTTCTCCATGGCGTTTTTCAAATTGGACTCCCTCTCTTCATTGCCATTGCCACTTATGTTGCCCTTTCCAGGCACTAATTAGCTCTTCTTCAGACTCTTCTAATAGTTTCCTGAGTGCTCCCTGCTTTATTCTCCACCTTGTTAGTACATCTATCCATCACAGCCACAATGTTCTTCCCAAAGCACAGATTTGCTCAAGTTATTCTCCTGCTAAAAATAAAACCAAACCCTTTTAGCCTGGCACTCAGAATCCTCTACCTCTTTAACCTCATCTCCCACTACTCTCTCTTCATTCAGCCTGCTGTTCTGAATTATTTGTTCTTTCCTAAAGATAACCCACACGGTTCAGCCTCCACGGCTTCACTTTCACCGTTACCTCTGCTTGACGTGCCTTTCCCTCCCTTATATCTTCTGTATTTCCAGATGCTGTTACCTCTGACATTGTGGAGTTTGCCCTAAAAATTACAACACTTCAAGGCTTTCAGTGCTACTGATTTCCTTTATCAGTTCTTTAAAAGTTCCGTAGTACTGATTTTTACCTTAAACCACCATTATCTGTACCATCACTACCTCAGCCAGTCTTCCTTTTTAGGAATTGGGTACAGGAGTGGATTACTTTCTGAAGGGAAGGTTCATGAACTGCCGTGGGTCATGACAGTCTGTAAACAGAGGTTTCTAGGGAGAGCACCCTGCTCGCCTTGCCTCTCTCATAGCAGCTTTCCATTGCTTTGATGAGGCAGCCAGAAGGTTGGAAGGTGGGCATGGTAGCTCCACATGAAAGCTCCCCTCAATTGGGCAATGACTCATTAATAAAGTAGACACTGGATTCTTCGCTGTATGGTTTTTAGTATTCAGGGCGAGAGTAAGGGAAAAACAGTGTCTGAAATCATTACTCCAAGTTTCACCTTTTTAAAACAGGAGGTGCTTTTTTGAAATTTTGTTTTTACTGCTGCATGTTCTAAAAGAAGGAAGGCAGACACTTTCTAAAGACTGTAATCAGAGAGAAAAGAATGACTTCTTAAAATACTGAACCGAGTGTTCCGTCATCTTGTCCACCCCTTGGTGGCCTTAGGGGATTGCTCACAGGAGGGCATCAGTAAGAAGTAGATTGAAGGTGTCTCTTCAGGATATTCTCTTACGATACATGTTGCCTTTCTGCTAGGCCAATTTCGGCTTTCATCCCATTATTGGAGTATAAAGTAGGTTTTAGGCATGTTTACTTTGTATCTACTCTTTTAAGAATGAAGCTGGGCTATTGGCTCAAGGGAAACAATTACACTTTTTTTTTTAAATGATAGGATTGAAAATAACATTCTTTCTTCTTAGTTAATGAACTCTGGTGCTGGGGCAATATTATCATGAGTTGGTATTTTTAGAAAAAAAAAAGAGGGGTGAGATGACCCTCTGATTTAAGAACCTTCACTTGGCTGTTACAAGAATATTGGCTTTTCAGGGGCACCTTGCCAGTTCCACCAGCCAGCTGTTCATTGTAGTCAACTGTTTTGGGACCTGAGGGGTATTGTAATTAGCAATGTGGAATACTGATTTGAGAATCTAAAATAGCTCTAGATTTTTAGTAAAACGTACATGCAAATAAAAGATAAATGTCTCATATTTTGAGTGGGATAACAGACCTTTACTAAACGAATTTGCCTCCTCAAAATTATTAGTACTGATAATGAGAAAAATATAATTACAAAATTATGAAGGAAAACCTGAAAAAAACTTGCTTTTGACTTCTTTGTCAAAAAAGAAATGTTTTGTGGGCTTCCCTGGTGGTGCAGTGGTTGAGAGCCCGCCTGCCGATGCAGGGGACATGGGTTCGTGCCCCGGTCCCGGAGGATCCCACGTGCCGCGGAGTGGCTGGGCCGTGAGCCATGGCCGCTGAGCCTGCGCGTCCGGAGCCTGTGCTCCGCTACGGGAGAGGCCACAACAGTGAGAGGCCTGCGTACTGCCAAAAAAAAAAAAAGTTTTGTATTATGGGGACTTCCCTGGTGGCACAGTGGTTTAGAATCTGCCTGCCAATGCAGGGGACACGGGTTCGAGCCCTAGTCCGGGAAGATTCTCACATGACGTGGAGCAACTAAGCCCGTGCGCCACAACTACTGAGCCTGCGCTCTAGAGCCCACAAGCCACAACTGCTGAGCCCACGTGCCACAACTAGTGAAGCCTTCGTGCTTAGAGCCCATGCTCCGCAACAAGAGAAGCCACTGCAGTGAGAAGCCTGCACACCACAACGAAGAGTAGCCCCCGCTCGCCCCAGCTAGAGAAAGCCTGCTCGCAGCAACGAAGACCCAACGCAGCCATAAATAAATGAATGAATGAATGAATAAATAGATAGATTTATTTAAAAAAAACTTTTGTTATATGATTGTTCATCTGTTTTCCCTGGCTTTACATTTCCCCAGGAAACTTTGTGTTTCAGCATCACTAATTGACACTGACAAAATTACAAACCAGAGGATTTCCTGGAGGCTTGGCCCTTTTGTGTCGGGATGATCTATGGACTTCAATCCTTTGATATATGCTCTCCCCTTTCATTTAAAAGGGGAAAACACTGCTCCTATTCTGGATGATTTTTAATTAAAGATTTTAAAAATCTGTTGTTTAATATTTATCAGTGGAGGGGAAATTGTTAAGTGCTTTTATAAACTGATTCTTAAATATACTAGATGGTTCCTAGCTGGCATTAAAATACTCTATGTCTTCTTATAAGTGTTTCAGTGTTTTAATAGTTTAAATTTTGGTAGAACCTTTTTGAGCCATTAATAGGGTAATAGCAGAAAAACTGAAAATAGTAGCTTTAGGCTAATTGTGCTGGTAATTTCACTGAAGTATAATTGACATGTGAGCATCTAGAAATACCACTCTGGGCATTTGAAGTACTTAAAATTTTATCATCTAAGAGCCGTTTCCATTGGGAATAGATTAATAAATTTATATCTTTTTTTTCCTACAGGAAGGAACTTGAAACCTTCAAAGGTAATTTTGTGTTTAATTCTTCACTTTAAAGTAGATGAGAGTTAATTGACATCAGATGTTCTCTCTTGTTGATGAAAATGCATTCCTTTTTCTTTAAATCAGACAGTTTACATCAGAAAATAAAAGTTTGCTTAATACTGTTTTCGTAAATTTTATTTAATCACAAGTGGTTTTGATATTCTTTTTTAGCTGTAACACATGTACCAAGTGAGAGTTTCTGCTAATGACATTATAAGTAATATGTTAGGAGACACAGCGCTCACTTTGAGGTTGTTGAGAATCATAGTGTTTTGGGTTTTTTTTTTAAAACCATTTATTTATTATTTGGCTGTGCAGGGTCAGGTCTTAGTTGTGGCACACAGGATCTTTAGTTGCAATATGTGGACTCTTAGTTGTGGCATGCGGGATCTAGTTCCCTGACCAGGGATTGAACCTGGGCCCCCTGCATTGGGAGCGTGGAGTCTTAGCCACTGGACCACCAGGGAAGTCCCAGAGAATCATAATTTAAGAAGATTCTGGTTTCTGTTGTGCTGAGCCTGGGCCACACAGAGAGGCCGTGGTGATAAAGGCAGAGAGGTGGCCCTGCAGTTGACCCAGAGTCACATGAACCTCCTGCGAGGTTTTCAGTGCTGGGTCATGCTCTGCCACCATCTTGTAACTTTGGATATGTCTCTTTATCTTTTTCAGCCTTAGGTTCTCAATCTGTAAAATTACAAGCTTTGATGAAGCTTTGATGAACTATATTCTGAGATACTAAAAGTGCCCAGCATTGCTTTTTAATTTTAGGGAACTATTGCAGGTGGGCACTGAAGAATACTTGGCCACGTTGACCCTTACTGGTTATGGGGAAACACTTGTGAAAAATAGGGAAAACCACAAACTTTCCAACAGCTGAAAGCCCTTCCAATTTGCCACTTTTCAATTACTCGTTAGCAATTGAGTGGTGAAATTTCTTAGAGAATTTCAGTAACCAAGAAGACTTTGAATTATTGCTTATTATGTTTCATATATAAGCTAGTATTGACTTTTAGAGTTACTGGTTAAAGATTTTCCAGTATATTATTTACAGTTGAATTGTTCATGTGTATGATTTATTTGGATGTGTTAGAGAAAATAAGTAACCCGCAAGGTAAAAGGTATAAAGGCTTATTCCTACTATGACTATAATCAGACAGACTTGTTTTGGCTGAGTTTCTATTTGACTGACTACAGTTATAGTAAATGATTAAGTTCATGGCCAGTTTATTGAGGGCCATGTTAAATGATCATGTGATGTATTATCATGGCTACATCATTATTCTTTTTTTTTTTTTTTTTTTTTTTTTCACGAACCCGCGTCCCCTGCATCGGCAGGCGGATTCTCAACCACTGCGCCACCAGGGAAGCCCAACATCATTATTCTTAATCAACTTGTGAACCACAACTCAAGTACATTATTTTTCCTCACTGGTTTAAAATAAGATTTGAAACCCTCATAAAATATTATTTTCCCTCTCCTTTACTTTTAGTCTGCTAGCATCTTCTTATATCATGTTAGGAGAAGAAAAAAAGCAAGTTAATATTAAAAGACAGGCAGGAACACAGATTATGCAAAATGTCAACTTTGCTTGCATCTCAGTACTGAGGCATTTTTTTTGTGTGTGACAGTATTCACAGAAAAAGACCAGCAGTTTGCAAAAGGTTAGATAGTGTTACATATTACCTGATAGAATAATTCAGTTTATGCTGAAATATCTTGTTTACACACACATCCCTAATTATGCACAACATTTAACAGCACATCCAACCCACTCACAGGCCAATTAAAGCTCTCAAATTTGAACAAACCCTAAACTGATTATTGTATCATATCTAGTTTTTTAAAGAACTAATATTCATTGAAAATTTTTTCCTCTTGAGTGTTATTTTTTGAATTTTTGAATTTAATTTATTTTTTTATACAGCAGGTTCTTATTAGTCATCCATTTTATACACATCAGTGTATACATGTCAATCCCAATCGCCCAATTCATCACACCCCCACCCCCACGCCCACCGCCTGTGGCTTTCCCCCCTTGGTGTCCATACGTTCTCTACATCTGTGTCTCAATTTCTGCCCTGCAAAGCAGTTCATCTGTACCATTTTTATAGGTTCCACATGTATGCGTTAATATACGATATTTGTTTTTCTCTTTCTGACTTACTTCATTCTGTATGACAGTCTCTAGATCCATCCACGTCTCTACAAATGACCCAGTTTCGTTCCTTTTTATGGCTGAGTAATATTCCATTGTATATATGTACCACATCTTCTTTATCCATTCGTCTGTCGATGGACATTTAGGTTGCTTCCATGACCTGGCTATTGTAAATATTCCTGCAATGAACATTGGGGTGCATGTGTCTTTTTGAATCATGGTTTTCTCTGGGTATATGCCCAGTAGTGGGATTGCTGGGTCATATGGTACTTCTACTTTCAGTTTTTTAAGGAACCTCCATACTGTTCTCCATAGTGGTTGTATCAATTTACATTCCCACCAACAGTGCAAGAGGGTTCCCTTTTCTCCACACCCTCTCCAGCATTTGTTGTTTGTAGATTTTCTGATGATGCCCATTCTAACTGGTGTGAAGTGATACCTCATTGTGGTTTTGATTTGCATTTCTTTAATAATGAGTGATGTTGAGCAGCTTTTCATGTGCTTCCTGGCCATCTGTAT
>NC_041231.1:96858357-96859482 GCF_002837175.3 Physeter macrocephalus
TGGGTTGTTTGTTTTTTTAATATTGAGCTGCATGAGCTGTTTATATATTTTGGAGATTAATCCTTTGTTGATTCGTTTGCAAATATTTTCTCCCATTCTGAGGGTTGTCTTTTCGTCTTGTTTATGGTTCCCTTTGCTGTGCAAAAGCTTTTAAGTTTCATTAGATCCCATCTGTTTATTTTTGGTTTTCTTTCCATTACTCTAGGAGGTGGATCAAAAAACATCTTGCTGTGATTTATGTCAAAGAGTGTTCTTCCTATGTTTTCCTCTAAGAGTTTTATAGTGTCCAGTCTTACATTTAGGTCTCTAATCCATTTTGAGTTTATTTTTGTGTATGGTGTTAGGGAGTGTTCTAATTTCATTCTTTTACATGTAGCTGTCCAGTTTTCCCAGCACCACTTATTGAGGAGACTGTCTTTTCTCAATTGTATATCCTTGCCTCCTTTGTCATATTTGACTATAGGTGTGTGGGTTTATCTCTGGGCTTTCTATCTTGTTCCATTGACCTATATTTCTGTTTTTCTGCCAGTACCATTTTGTCTTGATTACTGTAACTTTGTAGTATAGTCTGAAGTGAGGGCATCTGATTCCTCCAGCTCTGTTTTTTTCCCTCAAGACTGCTTTGGCTATTCGGGGTCTTTTCTGTCTCCATACAAATTTAAGGATTTTTTTGTTCTAGTTCCATAAAAAAATGTCATTGGGGCTTCCCTGGTTGTGCGGTGGTTAAGAATCTGCCTGCCAATGCAGGGGACACTGGTTCGAGCCCTGGTCCGGGAAGATACTACGTGCGGTGGAGTAACTAAGCTCGTGTGCCACGACTACTGAGCCTGCACTCTAGAGCCCAAGAGCCACAACTACTGAAGCCCGCGCGCCTAGAGCCCGTCCTCGGCAACAAGAGAAGCCACCGCAATGAGAAGCCCGCGCACCGCAACCAGAAAAAACCCGCGTACCACATACCACAATGAAGACCCAACGCAGCCAAAAAAAAATTAATTAATTTTTTTAAAATGCCATTGGTAGTTTGATAGGGGTTGCATTGAATCTGTAGATTGCTTTGGGTAGTATAGTCATTTTCACAATATTGATTCTTCCAATCCAAGAACATGGTATATCTCTCCATCTGTT
>NC_041231.1:96860679-96862029 GCF_002837175.3 Physeter macrocephalus
CTTTTTCATTTCTAATTTTATTGATTTGAGTCCTCTCCCTCTTTTTCTTGATGAGTCTGGCTAATGGTTTATCAATTTTGTTTATCTTCTCAAAGAACCAGCTTTTAGTTTTATTGATCTTTGCTATTGTTTTCTTTGTTTGTATTTCATTTATTTCTGCTCTGATCTTGATGATTTCTTGCCTTCTGCTAACTTTGGGTTTTGTTTGTTCTTCTTTTTCTAGCCCCTTTAGGGGTAAGGTTAGATTGTTTATTTGAGATTTTTCTTGTTTCTTGAGGTAGGCTTGTATAGCTATAAACTTCCCTCTTAGAACTGCTTTTGCTGCATCCCATAGGTTTTGGTTCATTGTGTTTTCGTTGTCATTTGTCTCTAGGTTTTTGATTTCCTCCTTGATTTCTTCAGTGATCTCTTGGTTATTTAGTAACGTATTGTTTAGCCTTCATTTTTTTGTGTTTTTTACGTTTTTTTTTTTTCCGTGTAATTGATTTCTAGTCTCATAGCGTTGTGGTCAGAAAAGATGCTTGGTATGATTTCAATTTTCTTAGATTTACTGAGGCTTGATTTATGACCCAAGATGTGATCTATCCTGGAGAATGTTCCATGTGCACTTGAGAAGAAAGTATAATCTGTTTTTGGATGGAATGTCCTATAAATATCAATTAAATCTATCTGGTCTATTGTGTCATTTAAAGCTTGTGTTTCCTTATTAATTTTCTCTTTGTATGATCTGTCCATTGGTGTAAGTGAGGTGTTAAAGTCCCCCACTGTTACTGTTTTACTGTTGCTTTCCTCTTTTATAGCTGTTAGCAGTTGCCTTATGTATTGAGGTGCTCCTATGTTGGGTGCATATATATTTATAATTGTTATATCTTCTTCTTGGATTGATCTCTTGATCGTTATGTAGTGTTCTTCCTTGTCTCTTGTAACATTCTTTATTTTCAAGTCTGTTTTATCTCATATGAGTATTGCTACTCCATCTTTCTTTTGATTTCCATTTGCATGGAATATCTTTTTCCATCCCCTCGCTTTCAGTCTGTATGTGTCCCTAGGTCTGCAGTCGGTCTCTTGTAGACAGCATATTATATGGGTCTTGTTTTTGTATCCATTCAGCAAGCCCGTGTCTTTTGGTTGGAGCATTTAATCCATTCACGTTTAAGGTAATTATCGATATGTATGTTCCTATGACCATTTTCTTAATGTTTTGGGTTTGTTTTTGTAGGTCCTTTTCTCTTGTGTTTCCCACTTAAACAAGTTCCTTTAGCATTTGTTGTAGAGCTGGTTTGGTGGTGCCGAATTCTCTTAGCTTTTGCTTATCTGTAAAGCTTTTGATTTCTCCATCGAATCTGAGTG
>NC_041231.1:96862295-96870286 GCF_002837175.3 Physeter macrocephalus
CCCTTGCTGCTTTCAATAATTTTTCTTTGTCTTTAATTTTTGCCAATTTGATTACTATGTGTCTTGGCGTGTTTCTCCTTGGGTTTATCCTGTATGGGACTCTCTGCACTTCCTGGACTTGGATGGCTATTTCCTTTCCCATGTTAGGGAAGTTTTCGACTGTAGTCTCTTCAATTATTTTCACGGGTCGTTTCACTCTCTCTTCTCCTTCTGGGATCCCTATAATGCGAATGTTGTTGCGTTTAATGTTGCCCCAGAGGTTTCTTAGGCTGTCTTCATTTCTTTTCATTCTTTTTTCTTTATTCTGTTCCGCAGCAGTGAATTCCACCATTCTATCTTCCAGGTTACTTATCCATTCTTCTGCCTCAGTTATTCTGCTGTTGATTCCTTCTAGTGTATTTTTCATTTCAGTTATTGTATTCATCTCTGTTTGTTCTTTAATTCTTCTAGGTCTTTGTTAAACATTTTTTGCATCTTCTTTATCTTTGCCTCCAGTGTTTTTCAGAGGTCCTGGATCATCTCATCTTCACTATCATTATTCTGAATTCTTTTTCTGGTAGGTTGCCTGTCTCTACTTCATTTAGTTGTTTTTCTGGGATTTTATCTTGTTCCTTCATCTGGTACATAGCCCTCTGCCTTTTCATCTTGCCTATCTTTCTGTGAATGTGGTTTTTGTTCCACAGGCTGCAGGAATGTAGTTCTTCTTGCTTCTTCTGTCTGCCCTCTGGTGGATGAGGCTATCTAAGAGGCTTAAGCAAGTTTCCTGATTGGAGGGACTGGTGGTGGATAGAGCTGGGTGTTGCTCTGGTGGGCAGAGCTCAGTAAAACTTTAATCCGCTTGTCTGCTGATGGGTGGGGCTGGGTTCCCTCCCTGTTGGTTGTTTGGCCTGAGGCAACCCAACACTGGAGCCTACCTGGGTTCTTTGGTGAGGCTAATGGCAGACTCAGGGAGAGCTCATGCCAAGGAGTACCTCCTAGAACTTCCGCTGCTAGTGTCCCTGTCCTTACGGTGAGACACAGTCTACCCCCCGCCTCTGCAGGAGACCCTCCAACACTATCGGGTAGGTCTAGTTCAGTCTCCTATGGGGTCACTGCTCCTTCCCCTGGGTCCCGATGCGCACACTACTTTGTGTGTACCCTCCAAGAGTGAAGTCTCTGTTTCCCCCAGTCCTGTCGAAGTCCTGCAATCAAATCCCGCTAGCCTTCAAAGTCTGATTCTCTAGGAATGCCTCCTCCCGTTGCCTGACCTGCAGGTTGGGAAGCCTGACATGGGGCTCAGAACCTTCACTCCAGTGGGTGGACTTCTGTGGTATAAGTGTTCTCCAGTTTGTGAGTCACCCACCCAGCAGTTATGGGATTTGATTTTCTTGTGATTGCGCTGCTCCTACCGTCTCACTGTGGCTTCTCCTTTGTCTTTGGATGTGGGATATCTTTTTTAGTGAGTTCCAGTGTCTTCCTGTCGATGATTGTTCATCAGTTTGTTGTGATTCCGGTGTTCTCGCAAGAGGGAGTGAGAGCATGTTCTTCTACTCCACCATCTTGAACCAAGCTCTGCCTCTTGAGTGTTTTGCTAATATTTCAAAAGCGTGAATAGTATCTAATAAAAGAAGAAATATAACTGCTCTTCCAAGACATTAGTGGAGGAAAAAAATTCATTTAAACATATTATAACAATTGCTTATTTTTTGAACGTTGCTTTTGCCTTTGTTTTTCCTTTATATGTTGCAGGAAAACAAAAGGGTTTACTTCCTCCAATTGTTTTATTTCACTTGTAGTCATATTTAGGTTTTTGCTAATTTGGGGAAGAGCTAACTTTGGGGGACAAAAAGGGAAAATTAGTAACCCTCAAAGTTAGTAACACAGAACAGTATGATCCACTGAGTTCTGGGTGCTTCCTTCTGTACTCCATTGAGGTTAATGAGTTAAGTTCACCTTGCACTTGTGAAATACTTAGCAAATCTCTACAGCATTATTGAAACTAATTGTTTATTATTTGTTTTTTAAGATATTGGCAACAGGAAGGTTTTCTCTGTTCCCCCAAATACTGCATTCATTTAAACTCTAGTGATAGTCGCTTGAATATTATTACAATATAAAAAGGTGGGTAGGATCTTAAAAGTCTTAATTTTTTATTTTCAGCGGGGAAGGAACCCCATCATTGTAACTACATGTAGAGTAAGTTTTTCACAGTCCTTAAAGGCATAGGAAATTGGCCACAAATAGATGCGTCTGTTATTTAGGGATTTTCATCATTTTTCCAGTTTAATTTTTAAGATTGTCATTTCATATATGAATCTTAATCACTCTTAAGTATAAGTCTAGAAATATCGTGGCACTGAAAAGAGTAGAGGTGAGGACATCTAGGCTTGGTTACTGTTCTTATCTCCATAACATTCCCGACTTAACATGGCTTTAATATGCGAACTTGTTCTTTTTCTTTCACTTATGTGCCTTACCAAATTAACCGTCACTCTCCTTTTTCTCTGTAAAACACAGTGATTGATACTGCAGCGTGCTGAATGCTCGTGGCTGATAGGCTACTCGCCAGTAAAGCCAAATACTTTCATTTCTACCCAGAGTGAATTGTTTGTTCCCAAATTCATTTACCCTTGTTATTGTAATGTGCAGTTTTGGGTTTTTTTTTTAATTTTAGCTTTACTGGAGTATAGTTGATTTACAATATTGTGTTAGTTTCTGGGGTATAGCAAGATAATTCAGGTTTTTTTGGTTGGTTTTTTTTTGTCGTTGTTTTGCGGTTCGCAGGCCTCTCACTGCTGTGGCCTCTCCCGTTGCGGAGCACAGGCTCCGGACGCACAGGCTCAGTGGCCATGGCTCACGGGCCTAGCTGCTCCGCGGCACGTGGGATCTTTCCGGACCAGGGCATGAACCCATGTCCCCTGAATCAGCAGGTAGACTCTCAACCACTGCGCCACCAGGGAAACCCAAGATAATTCAGTTTTACGCACACATATTTTCATTCATTTTTAGATTCTTTTCTCATATAGGTTATCACAGAATATTGAGTAGAGTTCACTGTGTTATACAGCAGGTCCTTGTTGGTCATCTATCTTATGTATAGTAGTGTGTGTATGTTCATCCCAAGCTCCTGATTTATCCTCCCTCCCCACCCCTCCATGTTTCCCCTCTGGTAACGATAAGTTTATTTTCCATATCTGTAAGTCTGTTTCTGTTTTATAAATGAGTTCATTTGTATCATTTTTAAAATTAGATTTCACATATGAGTGATATCATATGATATTTGTCTTTGTCTGACTTACTTAGTATGATAATCTCTAGGTCCATCCATGTTGCTGCAAATGGCATTTCACTTTTTATGGCTGAGTAATATTCCACTGTGTATATGTACCACATCATCTTTATCCATTCCTCTGTCGATGGACATTTAGGTTGCTTCCATGTCTTGGCTATTGTAAATAGTGCTGAAGTGAACACTGGGGTGCATGTATCTTTTCAGATTATGGTTTTCTCTGGGTATATGCCCAGGAGTGGGATTGCTGGATCGTATGGTAGTTCTATTTTTAGTTTTTTAGGGAACCTCCATACTGTTTTCCATAGTGGTTGTACCAATTTACATTCCCACCAACAGTGTAGGAGGGTTCCCTTTTCTCCACACCCTTAATGTGCAGTTTAATTAAATATCAGATAAAATGATGAAACCTCAGCATTAAGGAGAATTGTTTGTAAGAAAATTAAGTTGACTGCTTTGGAAGACTTAATATAGGTAAATAGCTTTTTTAAATTGCTGCAAAATGTATAATTAGGAATTAGAAAAGACTTAGGGGAAAATAATAAAAATTCTGAAAGGTTCTATGCACAGATTGCTTCACAGATCTTAAATTCCTGCTCTGCTTTTAAAAATAGGCTGGAAATTTTATCCAGTGCAGTATAGGTGGCTTATACAAGGGTTTTTTTCAACAAGTTGACCTATACTCAAAGAATTCAGGGGGAAAAGTATGGTTATATTTTAAATTAAAGTGGTTTTTAATGGATTCCTATATTAACTGTCTTTTGAAAAATTAAATGACCAACATGGGATCCAGTTGTATCATATAAGAGGACATCCACTGTAATCTGCTCCTCAATACAACATTACCCAACTGTGTCAGAAATGTGACTGACAGTGTGAAAACATGCCAGGATTTAGGGGTTATCACTATCACAGTGGGTGCATCATCATGAGAGTATGTGGGGAAAGGCAGGTAAGACCAGCCTGATACAGTGTGATCACATTTAAGTCTTAGCTCTGGGAAGCGGAGCCAATGAAGGAGACAGGGCCAGAGTGGTCATTGAAACTGGAGGAAGACCAAGCCCAATTCAGTGACAGGAAGTCCAGAGAGGAGAAAGTTTAACCTAGAAGTGGATATCAGTGCTACAAGTAATGCAACAAAGTTGAGCACAATGGGGATGAATAGACAACTGGCGACCTGACAGAGCTTGTAAAGGGAGAATCCAGATTGTAAATCAGAAGTACATGAGAAATTAGGAAAGAAATGAAAGGTCACTTGAGATAGAATCAGGATCAAGGTCAGGGGAGGAGGTGAAGTTGAAGATGTTAAGGAGCTGATTAAGATCTAGAGAAGAGGGGAAAAAATATCCAGATAGATTATCCTTGTAGAGGATCCAGGACATCTCTTTCTCTGAGACCTTAGAGGAGGAAAGGCTGGCAGGTAATACGGGGGAAAGAATCTGTGTATCGAGGTAGTCTGAATTTGCAAGGCTAGGCTCAGAAGTAGAAATATAAACCAAAACAAATATGCTTTGGTTAACACAAAGCTGGGAATTAAAGAGCATGTATGGTGGATCAGCAGATCATGGTAATCCTGGGTGCTAATGAGATCATGATTAAAATGATTGGCCATGGAATTCAGGCCAGAAAGGAGAGGCCTGATGAGACCAGTAAAATAAGATACAAGGTACTGGGGATGGCGTACGCCCTAAAGGTGAAAACCACTTTGGTCGTTGAGATGGATCTTGTGGTCAAAGAAAGAATTTCAGTTTGAAATCTTTGAGGTGGAACAGTTCCCAGTGATAATCATGGCTAAATTTGTGTTAAAAAGAAGAAATAAAATTAACAAGATTGTCTGAATTGGAGAATTCTGAGACCATTAGGAGACTCACTTGTTTGGATGACTTGGGTATGGATTATGTGTACTGTTGGCTTGGCAGCCATAGCATGTCACAAATTTGGATATAATGGATGGTAAACTTGGGTAGAATGTGTTGGTTCAACTCAAGGAGTTAGCTTAACATGTAACACAAAACTCTTCAGCTGCCATTTGGCAATATTTAGGTAATGGAGACTCAGGTTGGGTAAGACAGCTGTCCTCTGTCCTCAATGAGCTAAAAGCACTGTGGCAAAACTTATAGGGTAGAAAGGCAAATATATAATTTAAATACAATGTAAAAAATATTAAAATAAAAATAAGCACACTAAGGCAAGAGTAATGAACTATTTAGAGAGAGGCACCTGAGTGCTGACCTGGCAGAAACGGGTAATAAGGACATTCCAGAAAGAAGAAAGAACAATTGCAAAGATGCAGAGATGTTTATTTTATTTCAAGAATACAAGTTAAGGGGGAGACCTTCAAGATGGTGGAGGAGTAAGACGTGGAGATCACCTTCCTCCCCACAAATACATCAAAAATATATCTACATGTGGAACAACTCATACAGAACACCTACTGAATGCTGGCAGAAGAACTCAGACTTCGCAGAAGACACCAGAGGGTGACCTAACGTGCAGAGGCGGGACCAAATCCAAAGCTGAACCCCAGGAGCTGTGCGAACAAAGAAGAGAAAGGGAAATCTCTCCCAGCAACCTCAGGAGCAGCGGATTAAATCTCCACAATCAACTTGATGTACCCTGCATCTGTGGAATACCTGAATAGACAAGGAATCATCCCAAATTGAGGAGGTGGAATTTGGGAGCAACTGTATACTTGGGTTTCCTTTCTGCATCTAATTTGTTTCTGGTTTTATGTTTATCTCAGTTTAGTATTTAGAGCTTACTATCATTGGTAGCTTTGTTTATTGATTTGGTTGCTCTATTCCTTTATTTATATATATATATATTTTTTTTTCTTTTCCTTTTTCTCTTTTTGTGAGTGTGTATATGTATGCTTCTTTGTGTGATTTTTGTCTTGTAGGTTTTCTTTTACCATTTGTCCTAGGGTTCTTTCTGTCTGGGTTTTTTTTGGGGGTTTTTTTTGGCTTTTTAGTAGAGTTTTTAGCGCTTGTTACATTGGTGGATTTGTTTATTGGCTCGGTTGTTCTTTCTTTTTTTATTACTTTTTTAAATTTTAATAACATTTTTTAATAACTTTTATTTTTTTTCCTTTTTCCTTTTTTCCTTTTTTTTTCTCCCTTTTCTTCTGAGCTGTGTGGCTGACAGCGTCTTAGTGCTCCGGCCAGGTGTCAGGCCTGAGCCTCTGAGGTGGGAGAGCCGAGTTCAGGACACTGGTCCACCAGAGACCTCCTGGCCCCATGTAATATCAATTGGCGAGAGCTCTCCCAGAGTTCTCCATCTCAATGCTAAGACCCAGCTCCACTCAACGACCAGCAAGCTCCAATGCTGGACACCCCATGCCAAACAACTAGCAAGACAGGAACACAGCCCCACCCATTAGTGGAGAGGCTGCCTAAAATCATAATAAGGTCACAGACACCCCAAAACACACCACCAGATGTGGACCTGCCCACCAGAAAGACAAGATCCAGCCTCATCCATCAGAACACAGGTACCAGTCCCCTCCACCAGGAAGCCTACACAAGCCACTGAACCAACCCTACCCACTGGGGGCAGACACCAAAAATAATGGGAACTAAGAACCTCCAGCCTGCAAAAAGGAGAATACAAACAAAGTAAGTGACACAAAGTGAGAAGACAGAGAAATATGCAGCAGATGAAGGAACAAGGTAAAAAACCATCAGACCAAACAAATGAAGAGGAAATGGGCAGTCTACCTGAAAAGAAATTCAGAGTAATGATAGTAAAGATGATCCAAAATCTCATCATTAAAATGGAGAAGATACAAGAAACATTTAACAAGGACCTGGAAGAACTAAAGACCAAACAATAATGAACAACACAATAAATGATATTAAAATTACTCTAGAAGGAATCAATAGCAGAATAACTGAGGCAGAAGAATGGATAAGTGACCTGGAAGATAAAATAGTGGAAATAACTGCCAAAGAGCAGAATAAAGAAAAAAGAATGAAAAGAATTAAGGACAGTCTCAGAGACCTCTGGAACAAATTTAATTGCACCAATATTCAAATGATATGGGTCCCAGAAGAAGAAAAGAAAAAGAAAGGGTCTGAGAAAATATTTGAAGAGACTATAGTTGAAAACTTACCTAACATGGGAAAGGAAATAGTCAATCAAGTCCAAGAAGTGCAGAGAGTCCCATACAGGATAAATCCAAGGAGAAACATGTGAAAATTCTCTAGAAGGAAACAATAGCAGAATAACTGAGGCAGAAGAATGGATAAGTGACCTGGAAGATAAAATAGTGGAAATAACTACTGCAGAGCAGAATAAAGAAAAAAGAATGAAACGAATCGAGGACAGTCTCAGAGACCTCTGGGGCAACATTAAACCCACCAACTTTCAAATTATAGGGGTGCCAGAAGAAGAGAAAGAGAAAGGGAGTGAGATAATATTTGAAGAGATTATAGTTGAAAACTTCCCTAATAGGGGTAAGGAAATAGTCAAGTCCAGGAAGCGCAGAGAGTCCCATACAGGATAAATCCAAGGAGAGACACACCAAGACACACATTAATCCAACTATCAAAAATTTAATACAAAGAAAAAATATTAAAAGCAGCAAGGGAAAAACAACAAATAACATACAAGGGAATCCCCATAAGGTTAACAGCTGATCTTTCAGCAGAAACTCTGCAAGCCAGAAGGGTGTGGCAGGACATATTTAAAGTGATGAAAGGGAAAAACCTGCAACCAAGATTAC
>NC_041231.1:96870342-96872497 GCF_002837175.3 Physeter macrocephalus
GTATATATGCTGTCTACTAGAGACCCACTTCAGACCTAGGGACACATACAGACTGAAAGTGAGGGGATGGTAAAAGATATTCCATGCAAATGGAAATCAGAAGAAAGCTGGAGTAGCAGTTCTCGTATCAGACAAAACAGACTTTAAAATTAAGACTATTACAAGACACAAAGCAAGACACTACATAATGATCAAGGGGTCAATCCAAGAAGAAGATATAACAATTGTAAATATTTATGCACCCAACATAGGAGTACCTCAATACATAAGGCAAATGCTAACAGCCATAAAAGGGGAAATCGACAGTAACACAATCATAGTAGGGGACTTTAACACCCTACGATCATATCTTGGGTCACAAATCAAACCTTGGTAAATTTAAGAAAATTGAAATCATATCAAGTATCTTTTCAAACCGCAACACTATGAGACTAGATATCAATTATAGGAAAAAATCTGTAAAGAAACACAAAACACATGGAGGCTAAACAATACACTACTAAATAACCAAGAGACCACTGAAGAAATCAAAGAGGAAATCAAAAAAATACCTAGAAACAAATGACAATGAAAACACAAAATCTATGGGATGCAGCAAAAGCGGTTCTAAGGGGGAAGTTTATAGCAATACAATCCTACCTCAAGAAACAAGAAACATCTCAAATAAACAACCTAACCTTACACCTAAAGCAACTAGAGAAAGAAGAACAAAAAAACCCCAGAGTTAGCAGAAGGAACGTAATCATAAAGGTCAGATCAAAATAAATGAAAAAGAAATGAAGGAAATGATAGCAAAGATCAATAAAACTAAAAGCTGGTTCTTTGAGAAGAGAAACAAAATCGATAAACCATTAGCCAGCCTCATCAAGAAAAAAGGAGAAGATTCAAATCAATAGAATTAGAAATGAAAAAGGAGAAGTAACAAGTGACACTGCAAAAATACAAAGGATCATGAGAGATTGCTACAAGCAACTCTATGCCAATAAAATGGACAACCTGGAAGAAATGGACAAATTCTTAGAAAAGCACAACCTTCTGAGACTGAACCAGGAAGAAATAGAAAATATAAACAAACCAATCACAAGCACTGAAATTGAAACTGTGATTAAAAATCTTCCAACAAACAAAAGCGCAGGACCAGATGGCTTCACAGGCGAATTCTATGAAACACTGAGAGAAGAGCTAACACCTATCCTTCTCAAGCTCTTCTAAAATGTAGCAGAGGGAGGAACACTCCCAAATTCATTCTACGAGGCCACCATCACCTTGATACCAAAACCAGACAAAGATGACACACACAAAAAAAACTACAGGGCAATATCACTGATGAACATAGATGCAAAAATCCTCAGCAAAATACTAGCAAACAGAATCCAACAGCACATTAACAGGATCATACACCATAATCAAGTGGGGTTTATCCCAGGAATGCAAGGATTCTTCAATATACACAAATCAATCAATGTGATACACCATATTAACAAACTGAAGGAGAAAAACCATATGATCATCTCAGTAGATGCCAAAAAAGCTTTTCACAAAATTCAACACCCATTTATGATAAAAACCCTCCAGAAAGTAGGCATAGAGGGAACTTACCTCAACATAACAAAGGCCATGTATGACAAACCCACAGCCAACATCTTTCTCAATGGTGAAAAACTGCAACCATTTCCACTAAGATCAGGAACAGGACAAGGTTGCCCACTCTCACCACTGTTATTCAACATAGTTTTGGAAGTTTTAGCCACAGCAATGAGAGAAGAAAAAGAAATAAAAGTAATACAAATAGGAAAAGAAGAAGTAAAACTGTCACTGTTTGTAGATGACATGATACTATACGTAGAGAATCCTAAAGATGCTACCAGAAAACTACTAGAGCTAATCAATGAACTTGTTAAAGTAACAGGATACAAAATTCATACACAGAAGTCTTTTGCATTCCTATACACTAATGATGAAAAATCTGAAAGAGAAATTAAGGAAACACTCCCATTTACCACTGCAATAAAAAGAATAAAATACCTAGGAATAAACCTACCTAAGGAGACAAAAGACCTGTATGCAGAAAACTATAAGACACTGATGAAAGAAATTAAAGATGATAGAAACAGATGGGGAGATATACCATGTTCTTGGATTGGAAGAATCAACA
>NC_041231.1:96872635-96873775 GCF_002837175.3 Physeter macrocephalus
TCACAGAACTAGAACAAAAAATTTCACAATTTTTATGGAAACACAAAAGACCCCAAATAGCCAGAGCAATCTTGAGAAAGAAAAACAGAGCTGGAGGAATCAGGCTCCCTGTCTTCAGACTATACTACAAAGCTACAGTAATCAAGACAGTATGGTACTGGCACAGAAATAGAAATATAGATCAATGGAACAGGATAGAAAGCCCAGCGATAAACCCACGCACGTATGGTCGCCTTATCTTTGAAAAAGGAGGCAAGGATATACAATGGAGAAATCACAGCCTCTTCAATAAGTGATGCTGGGAAAACTGGACAGCTACATGTAAAAGAATGAAATTAGAACACTTCCTAACACCATACACAAAAATAAACTCAAAATGGGTTAAAGACCTAAATGTAAGGCCAGACACTGTAAAACTCTTCGAGGAAAACATAGGAAGAACACTCTATGATGTACATCACAACAAGATCCTTTTTGACCCACCTCCTAGAGAAATGGAAATAAAAACAAAAATATACAAATGGGACCTAATGAAACTTCAAAGCTTTTGCACAGCGAAGGAAACCATAAACAAGACAAAAAGACAACCCTCAGAATGGGAGAAAATATTTGCAAATGCAGCAACTGACAAAGGAGTAATCTCCAAAATATACAAGCAGCTCATGCAGCTCAATATCAAAAAAACAAACAACCCAATCGAAAAATGGGCCAAAACCTAAATCGACATTTCTCCGAAGAAGATATACAGATTCCCAACAAACACATGAAAGGATGCTCAACATCACTAATTAGAGAAATGCAAATCAGAGCTACAATGAGGTATCACCTCACACGGGTCAGAATGGCCGTTATCAAAAAATCTACAAACAATAAATGCTGGAGAGGGTGTGGAGAAAAGGGAATGCTCTTGCACTGTTGGTGGTTATGTAAATTGATACAGCCACTATGGAGAACAGTATGGAGGTTCCTTATAAAACTAAAAATAGAGCTACCATATGACCCAGCAATCCCAGTACTGGGCATATACCCTGAGAAAACCATAATTCCAAAAGAGACATGTACTACAATATTCATTGCGGCACTATTTACAGTAGCCAGGACATGGAAGCAACCTGAGTGTCCATCGACAGATGAATGGAT
>NC_041231.1:96873909-96936991 GCF_002837175.3 Physeter macrocephalus
TGTCATACAGAGTGAAGTAAGTCAGAAAGAAAAACAAATACCATATGCTAACACATATATATGGAATGTTAAAAAGAAAAAAAAATGTTCTGAAGAACCTAGGGGCAGGACAGGAATAGAGACACAGACATAGATAATGGACTTGAGGACACGGGGAGGGGGAAGGGTAAGCTGGGACGAAGTGAGAGAGTGGCATGGACATATATACACTACCAAATGTAAAATAGATAGCTAGTGGGAAGCAGCCGCATAGCACAGGGAGATCAGCTCGGTGCTTTGTGTCCACCTAGAGGGGTGTGAGGGAGACGCCAGAGGGAGGGGATATGGGGATATATGTATATGTATAGCTGACTCTGTTATACAGCAGAAACTAACACACCATTGTAAAGCAATTATACTCCAATAAAGATATTAAAAAAAAAATACAAGTTAAAATTTAACTTCTTGTTCAATGAGACGACTATGAACAATTAGTGCCGAAGCATATGATGTGTGGGTGAAGTAGTGAGGGGTGAAGTTGAGGCGTAGGCAGGGAACACATGCCACACACCTCACATGTCATGCAAAGGAGGTTAGTCTTTTTCCTTTGGACCAGTGGTCTCCAAAGAGGCAAATGAGTATGCAAAGTAATAGTTGTGGAGAAGAAAACTGGAACTTATGTTTCTTTCTTTTTTATGTCATCCTTTTAAGTTTCTATTTTTGTGTATATTCTGTAATAAACTAATACAGGAATTGATGTATATGTTATATAAATATGCACATTTGGGGTGCATGTTAAAAGTTTTCGTTCATGGCGGGACTGCATGGTCCGAAGAGCCCAGCAGTCACTGTTGTAACTGAGAGAGCCAGGTAGGGGTGGGAGCACCCAAAGGGTTTTAATTAGGGGAGCAGGATCCGATTTGCACTGTAGAGCAAGTTTTCTGGGATCATATGGAAGATAAATTGGAAGAGAGCAGGTCTAGGGCAAGAGGGGTTAGTTGAGAAACTGTTAAACATACTTGAATGAAGGCAGTTGTAGAATGGAGAGAAAGACCCAGATTCAAGAATCTAAGTAGGTAGAAACAAAAGAATTTCATGATTGTTTTGAGGAGTCTAGGATGACTGGAATTCTGGCTAGGACATGTGGGTAGATAGATTTTTCACTTACCAGGATATGTAATAAAGGCAGAAGAGTAGATTTGGGAGGGAACCATAGTGAATTCTGTTGGTTTTGGGGGGAGGAGGTAAAAGTATCAGTTTATTAATGACTGCAGGCAGGTTCCCAGTAATCCCACAAAAGTGCAAAACTTTTTGGTATCTGATAGAGAAATGCTTTTTTAAAACACTTTTATTGAGGTTTGATTTGTTTCCTTCATTTTTAAGTGTACAAGCCAATGATTTTTAGTAAATTTATAAAGTTGTGCAACCATCATCACAATCCAGTTTTAGAACATTTTCATCACCCACAACCATTCTTTTCTGCCCCCTTGCATTCAATACCGTTTTGTATTCCCAGCCACAGGCAGTCATTAAGCAGTTTCTGTCTCTATAGATTTTCCTTTTCTGGACCTTTCATATAAATGCAGTCATACAATATACAGTGTTTTTGCTTCAGGATTCTTTCACTCATGTTAAATTTTTGAAGTTCATGAATGTTGTAGTATATATCAGTAGATTGTTTTTCTTTTATTGCTGAATTAATATCTCATTGTATATGGGCTTCCCTGGTGGCGCAGTGGTTGAGAATCCGCCTGCCCATGCAGGGGACATGGGTTTGAGCCCTGGCCTGGGAAGATCCCACGTGCTGCAGAGCAACTAAGCCTGTGCACCACAGCTACTGAGCCCACGTGCTGCAACTACCAAAGCCCATGCATCTGGAGCCTGTGCTCCACAACAAGAGAAGTCACTGCAATGAGAAGCCCGCGCACTGCAACAAAGAATAGCCCCCACTCGCCGCAACTACAGAAAGCCTGCGTGCAGCAACAAAGACTCAACGCAGCCAAAAAAAAAAAAAAAAAAAAATCCCATTGTATCAATTTATTACATTTCATTTATCCGTTCACTGGTTGATGGATATTTGGATTGCTTCCACTTTGGGGCTATTGTGAATAATGCTGCTATAAACTTTCATATGCAAGACTTCGGACATATGTTTTCATTTTTCTTGGGTATATAGCTAAGACTGGAATTTCTGGATCATATGATAAGTTTATGCTTAACTTTTAAAGAAACTGCTAAGCTGTTCTCTGAAGCAGTGGTACTGTTTACATTCCTACCAGCTATGTATGGGGGTTGCGGTTTCTCCTCACCCTTGCCAACACTTGTTATTGTAGACTCTTAGATTTAGGTCTGTGATCCATTTTTTTTCCCTATGATCCATTTTGAGTCGATTTTTGTGTTTGAGTGATGTAAGAGTCTAAGTTTTTTTGTTTTTGTTTTTTACATATATCCAATTGTCTCAGAACTTTTTTTGGAAAAGGCTTTTTCCCCCATTGAATTGCTTTGGCACCTTGCCCATAAATGTAAAGAGTTTATTTCTGGACTCAGTTTTGTTCCTTATTGCCAATACCACACTGCCTAGATTACTGTAGTTTTGAAATTGGGCAGTATAAGTCCTCCAACTTTATTCTTAAAAATCATTTTGGCTATTTTAGGTCTTTTGCATTTCTATATAAATTTTAGGATCATTTTGTCTGTCTCTACAAAAAAAATCATGCTGGGATTTTGATAGGGAGTGTTTTGAATTTCTAGATCAATTTGGGGAGAACTGCTGTCTTAACAATATTGAGTCTTCCCATTCATGAACATGGAATGTGTCTTCATTTATTTATAGCTTTGATTTTTCTTAGCAGTGTTTTGTTATTTTCAATATACAAGTCTCACACTTCTTTTGTTAAATTTATTTGCAAATAGTTTATTCTTGTTGAGTGAATTCTGTCGTGAGCATATTAAATTTGAGGTGTCTATGAGACATTACAGGTAGAAGTGTCCAGTGGGTCGTTGGACGTCAGAAGAGAGATGTGAGCTGGCATTGGGGACAGTCAGCACACGGTGGGAATGGGGAGCCTTGGGTTTGGATGCAGTTGCTCACGGAGAGCAGGCAGAAGAAAACACAGGTGACAATGGATAGAAATCTGGGAAGCACTAGAATTCACTAGGCAGGCATAAGAAGAGACCCTAGTTCCTTTTAATGGAGGCTGACAGCAGTCAGCCACAGAGGTAAGGGGGAGAGAGTGGTGTCGCTCAGCGGAGAACATTTCAGGAACTGCCAAGCGGTAGTGTCACGTGGTGGAGGGGACAGAGTGGAAGATAGTCTGAGAAGGGGCATGTAATTTGTCAACTAAAGGCTAATTGGTGATGTTACTGGGAATAATTTCAGCAGCATTGGTGTTCCAGCGTAGGGACGGGAGGGGAACCCAGATGGCGGAGGATGAGGGGATGAGTGGGAGGTTCTGCTTCGTTCGCCATGTGACCCCAGGTGCCTGGCACGTTGGTACTTACTAAACATTTGAGTGAATGGGGAAGTAGAGCGGTGCTTTCAAAAGCTAAGGCTTAGAGGAGGAAAGAAGAGAGGAGAGGCTAGAGGGAAGGGTCAGGTTGAAGGGAGGAATGTTTTTTACTTTGTGAGAAATGTGAGTGCCTTTGTATGAAAAAGGAAAAGAGGCTGTAGAGAGGGAGAGGCTGAGGGCAGTGAGAGTGGCTGGTTGATGAAGCTGTGATGCAGAGCGGACCGGAGGGAGTGGGGTTCAGAGCATACGATTTGAAACAGGAAAAGACTGTTGACAAGTATCTGTAACTATTGGAATTGTGATGATTTAAGATACTTACTAAAAATACATAGCACATTCCAAGCTACTGGTTAGTGTTGCTGAATTTGAAGGAACCTTTAGGCTAAAGCCATGTTGAAAATGAATTGGGGGAAATTTAAAGATACCTTAGGTGTTAGGAAACAAACTACATTCTTAACCTTCATTTTATTACTTCCAGATAGCAAGGTTTCTCCTCTTGTGGTATGTTACTAATGTGTCTTTGTGCCTACGTGACAGATGCAGGTGGATTTAGTATATTTTCAGCCTCCCTCCCCCTGTTTTTGAGCAGCATTTGGTATGGCCCCAGATCTGTGCATACGTCTTTGCACACCAGAGCCCTCAGAGCTTGCATTTGGCTTTTATAGAGGCAGTAGATTCCTATAGATGTCTGCTTAAGCCATCGGCCGAAAACTAACAGGCTTAATAGAATTTCTTTGGAAAAACCTGCTTCTGGCTTCAGCCTCACTTCCTTTGTTCAACATCCCAGAAGGTGCACATCAGGAGAGCTGCCTGGTAACTGGAGGTTTCACTAGACCAGCGCTGAGCTGCTGTTTACTTGTTCAGTTCTCACATCCATGTCATCTCCAGGACTCACCGAAAATAATCAGAGGAATCCCTGTAGGTGGAACTTTATGTTTTTCCTTCACTGCTTTTCTTTAAAATTTTTACCTCCATGCTTGGGTACATTGTGGTATTTGCATGGTATGCAGGTGATACATCACTGAAGAGCAGAAATTAAATTTCACTTTGATTTGAACCTATACAGTGTATTTTAATGAAAGCATTATTTGTTTCTTTATATTACAAAGAAGTGATAATTACTAAATTAATACCTAAAACAAGTAAAAAATGTTGCATGGAAATGTAGGACTTCTGCTTTTATAATTTTGTGTCTTATCCATCAGGTGAAATTCGCCAGTCATTTTTATGAGGCAGCACATTTATAAGATAAATATAAAATGCCAGGAAAGCAATGCCAGCCATTAGAGTAATGAGTCCGGTACTGATGTACAGCTCCATAAAACTAACTCAGCCTCCCTTGCTGCTAGTATGTTCATTTTCCAAGAAGCAGTTACTATAGTTAAACATGTGAGCTGTGTCCAATAATAATGTAAAGTTAAAGTTCATTCCGTGCTACTATATTGGTTCCTCTAAAACGGATGATTTTCCAAATGGGTTTTGAAAATGTAGTAATGCTTTATACAAATTAACACCTATATGTTATTTCCCTAATTATGCAGAACTTCAGTGCTCCCTGTCACCTGTTAGTGATGGTTTTATGATGTCTACTTGTGGCATTTTTATAAATAGCACATATAAGGATATTGACTTTGTGGAATTTACTGCAAAAATTATACCTTAGAAATTAATTGGTGGCTTTTTTGTTGTTGAGTAATTTATTCTACCCATGGAGATTACTGAGGAATAATTTTTTAATAATTATTACATTTTTAAAAATTCTGTATTTTGCCTTTAAGGTGGCACATGTTATGACATATTATATATCATGCCGTCAGATGGAAGCCCACTTGTTTCCAAAGAAAAAAAATGAAAGAAGCACACATCGTCCCTGAGCTCTTTGTTACTCTATTGTGATTTTTCTGTTTCTGAGATTACATATTAAAGTTGAACTTGAATTAAAGGGAAACTTCCTTCTTCTTCTCCCTTTCTCATGTCTATCTTATGTGTAGTGTAGCAAACCCTTCAAGCTCTTTAAGCTTAGACGCATTAACCGAAGCAAAATGATAGCTCAGGGATTCATTATAACACTGGAGCATCATGGAATGAAATTCTAACTTGAGGTATTACCACATCCTTATTCATTATTTGTTAAGTGTTCAGGAATAAACTGGTAAGAATGGAGGAAGTGAGAACTTTAGTGCTTATTTTTAAAGTGTTTATAGGGAATGTATGATAAATGATGTTTTCTCTTCTTCCCTCAGTTATACTATCTTAACATGGTGGTTCTAAGAGCAAAGATTTGAATTACAGGTATAATCTGGTATTAAATTTAATTTTTTAAAATGATTTAAGAAATTACTCCCTGAAAATCTTGATTGTTGGTGAACACTGGCAAGATTTTAAGTATCTGCTTTTTTTTCTCACATGTCTATATGTGTAAGTTTAAAAAGCCGGTTTATGTTATATAACTTAGTATTTAAGTAAAGTTAGTATCTATGTTCTATACTACAGAAATATCCATATCCTCCCTGTTAATTTTGTCTCTAAGACAGTTTATTTTTAAGACCTAGTTGATTCTTTATTCTAATACCTGTCATAAGATCTCTTGCTGTGGCATGACCTAGAACTCCCAAAGATGACGGTTTATATTGAAGAGGAGTTGTAATTCTAACAGCTTGTGTAGGTATTAAATGACACAAAAGTAGAGCCTTGAGATCAGGGTTGTGATGCTTAAATGTTACCTTTCTGTAATTTCTTATAATGATTATATACTACTATCCTGTAAACAATAATTACAGCAATAGAGTCTTTTTAGAAATGTATCAGGACAACTTTTTGTTGTATATCATGTATGTTTGGTATCATGAATAAATACAGCTGTTCTATTTCATTACCTTTTTGCTGGAATATGGTATAAACTTGACAGCAAAAATTATACCTTTCAGAAAAACTAAATTTCAGTACCACAAAAAGGAGAGTGCTGTGAAAATTTTACCTGTCAGGCTCAAAAAGAGATTTTATTTGTTGAATTCATATGGAGCTTCATGATTTTTTTCTCAGTTTTCTGGAGGTTTGTGCTGGAAAATAACCTATGGGATCTTGTAGCTCTGCTGTTTAAACTGTTTTGGGCAGGTGATGGAGTTTGCACTTTCTCAGAAGACTGGTCCATACCTAATGATTTTTATGGATTTCCAGGGCCCAGTCAAGTGGTGGCTAGCTGAGCCCTATTGGAAAACCAAATAGTCATGTGGCTTTCCTTGTAGAGGTGTGCCCATTCCATAAACAAAAGTAGACGGTGGTGAATTGTTTTGTTCAGGCTTCTGGCCACTTTCAGGAGGGATTTTAGTATACTTAATGATTGTGGGTGAGGATGTTACATATTAAGGATATCAAATTGTTGTCATATTTATTACAGGTATTTAAACTCTCAGCTTGGTTATTTGTCTTTTAATATTGTTTGCATTTTTATTACACGTGGAAGTTTAATATTTTTACGTATTCAAGTGAATATTTTAAAACAACATCCTCCATTGTTTTTCTTTTTTTTTTTTTTTTATAAATTCATTTTCTTATTTATTTATTTTTGGCTGCATTGGGTCTTCGTTGCTGCACGCGGGCTTTTTCCAGTTGCGGCGAGCGAGAGCTACTCTTCGTTGCGGTGCGCGGGCTTCTCATTGCAGTGGCCTCTCTTGTTGCAGAGCAGGGGCTCCAGGCACGCGGGCTCAGTAGTTGTGGCTCGCGGGCTCCAGAGCACAAGCTCGAAGTTGTGGCACACAGGCCTAGTTGCTCCGCGGCATGTGGGATCCTCCCGGACCAGGGCTCGAGCCCGTGTCCCCTGCATTGGCAGACGGGTTCTTAACCACTGCGCCACCAGGGAAGCCCCTCCCCTCCATTGTTTTTAATGCCTAAAAAGTTCCCTCCCAATCCTAAGAAAGAAATGTTAACTTGTAATTTCTTCTGGTTTTTATTCCAGCTCAATTATCATTTGCTCATTTCACTGTAACGAATCTGGAACTTATACTGATGTGTAGTCTGAAGCGAGCATCAGGTTTTTGCCATAGAGGTCATTAATTTTTCCAGTACTCTGGAATAATGCTTTGCAGTTCTCAACCTCGCGTTGCCAAATTTTGTTGGCAAAATTTAATTGGTTAAGTTAAACTCTGCCTGCATGGTGGCTGATCCTGAGCGGCTGGATGTGGCTGGAGAAAACATTCAGCCTTCCCCGAGGTCTCCCTTTAAATTTTGTCCACAGCTCACTAGAGAGCCTCGAGCACAGACTGGCACTCCTGCTGCGTCTCACCTCTGCCCCTCTTGGCGCAGCCTGCCGGCATCCCACTCTGCTCCTTGTTCTTAGTGGATCTCTTCCGATTCCTCCGAGGAGATAGAAGCGATCAGAAGAGAGCTTGCATGCGTTCCTTCCACTACTCTCCCCAGCCCCGGGTCTTGCTCTCTGCCTCCTCCCTGATCGGTGGGGCGTCTCCGCTTCTCCAGCTCTCCTCTTGTGCACCGCCTCCCATCTGCTCTCTCCTCCTCCAGGACTTCGCTCTGGCACTCTCTCCTTCTCTCTTCCTACACTGTCTGCTGGCTCGTTCCAGCGCTTACTCTGATTTTCCCCGTGGTTCACTCTTCTTTCCCTCAGTCGCCTTTGCCTCACTGTCCTTTCTACTCCCCTCATCCCAGGTGGTGCGGTGCCTCCGGGCTCAATCCTTGGGCCTCTTCTCTCGCCTTCTGTGGTCTCATCAATCCCCAGGCTTTAAATACCATCTGATGCGAATGACTCCCTGATTAAAGGGCTCCTATCCCGCCTCTCCCCTAAATTCTAGGCTGGAAAAGCCTCCTGCCAACTCAGGATCTGTACAGCTGTGCTTACAGGCAACTTTGGCTCAACACGGCAAAGCCTGAAGTCTTCACACTCCCCTCCCCACCTTCCTGGCCGCTCATTCATCCAGTCGCACAACCATTCATCCTGGGGCTTTGACCAAAACAAACACACAGCCAAAAAACAAAATGCTGCTTGACTCCTCTCTTGCTCTCACATCTCACGTCCAGTTCTTCAATAAATCCAGTCAGCCCTGTCTTCACACTAGATCCCAGATCTGACCATTCCTTACTGGCTCACCCACTGCCGTCTGGTCCAGCTGCCTCGGTCGTGTTTGGAAGCTGCGGTGGCTTCCTCGCCCAGTCCCTGCCTTTCTGTCACCCTCCACACACAGTATCACCTCCTTGCTGCAGACACCCTGCGGCTTCTCATCCTGTTGAGAACAGCGCCCTTCTCGCTACTTGCTTGGCCTGCATCACCCAGCGGTTCCCCCCCCCGACCTCCCCTCCTCCCACTTTTTCCCAGCCCCTCTGTCCAGCCCCAGCTGCTGCCCGCTGTTCCTCCTGAGGGGGCCCAGCACGCCCTGCTGTGGCCTGGGGCTTCTCCTAAGCTCTCTGCCTACACAGCTCCTTTCTTCCTGCTGCCTTCTCAGAGGTATCCATGTTTTAAGTTGTGCATTATTCTCTCTCTCCCGTTACCTGGCTTTGTTTTACTTATGACATACATTCTTTTCTTTCTCTAACATGCAAACCTGACGTACACTTACCTGGCTTTTCTCTGCTGCATCCAGTGTGTCTAGACAGTGATTGGCACAGGACTCAGTAAATATTCGTTGGATGGATGGAGTACTAAGACAGCATCCTATCCCCTTGCTTTCTGGCTTGGATTCTTTTTAACTCTGTCTTCTAAACACTGTGGAGCCGTCTAGCCGTCTATCTGAAAATTCACATCAGCCACATCATGGAACCTTGAAGTGGCTCCCTAATCCTTCCAGCAGCATTTTCTAACATCAGTCACTAGGGCTTCAGTCACAAGTTTTGACATATCCAGGTATCGGCTGTATTGCTTTTAACTGACTTTCTTTAAGTCAACTCATTTTAAAAATGTATTTTAAAACACGCTTCTTAGGGACTTCCCTGGCGGTCCAGTGGTTAGGACTCAGCGCTTTCACTGCCAGGGCCGCGGGTTCAATCCCTGGTTGAGGAGCTAAGATCCCAAAAGTTGTGCAGTGCAGCAAAAAAAAAAAAAAAGAAAAAGAAAAAGTAAAATACTCTTCTTCTTATAAATGGAAAACCAGTATCACTTGACACAAATAGAAACTACTATTAAAACTGCCTGTACCACCACAAATTATCTTGCGTGCAGTATTTTGGAAAACTGAGCTTCAGGATTAAGTCCAAGCTCTTTAACAGAGCAGATAATATTCTTCTTGAAAGCCCATGCTTGCCTCTCTGGCTTCATCAAAATTTTTTTTTTGTCCTGAAAACTTTAAGGATATATTATTTGCTGGGTTTATCTTGAACCAGACAGCTTTTTGAAAAGTGTTTTCCTCACTGATCAGTTAAAAGAAGTTCAAAAAGAAAGTGTAAGTCACACTGTGAAAACAGTTCTGCCGAGAGGCAAAACCTTGGCGGCCGAGTCTCCCTCTCCTTCCTGCCCGGGGCCCTCTTAGCAGGAGCATTTTTTGCTGCTACTTTTGCCAGTTTCATCATTTGCACTTTTGTGCGACTAAATACCAAAATGCTGATCACAGCTGGAAACAGCAGTATAAAATCAAAGAGGAGTTGTTCTGTGGTCTCTTGCCCACGTGTGTGACTTCGGAAAGTGGTGGCAGCACTGTAAGGGAGGGTGAGCAGGCTGTTTGAGTTTCTTTTTCACTTTTTGGTTTCCCTCGTGTTCAGTCTTTTCTCAGATTGCCCTGTGCACATTGGTAACTACCTTGAGAGAATTTTGTATTATACTCTGAAGAACAAGTGTGTTTTCTCAGAACTGTGGTAAGAAGGTTTATATTACGGTGTCTCCTTTTTTCAAATTTAACACTGGAAAAGCCCAAAGAAGCGTTTAAAAAAGAGTGCATGGAAGTCAGATGGAGCTATGCCCTTAAATGGCTGATTTAGTTTGTGTAGATTAAAGGGTGAAAACATTACTGCTTTCTGGAATTAGACAGTTGTGTTAGGTTGGCAATATTTTGTGCTTTGTATTGAGAGGACATATAGCAGAAAATCATCAGTGTGTTTGTAGAATAAACCTGTTTTAAATTCTCTATTCAGAAAACTTAGTACTTACAGCCTCATGGTGGAATGCACTCAACCGAGATCAGAACCCTCTCCCTCTTTTAGGGCTGTATTGAATCATACTAGAAAACTTGGTGACACTCCACTTGGTTTGTGAGAGAAATATTAGAGGATCTAACCACTAACTAATAAATAGACTTGCCTTTTTTCATGTCCAAGTAACTCCAGGGAAACACTTCCTTTGAATGGCTGCCTTCCTCCTCCACAAACATCTCTCTCTCTTTTTTTTTTTTTTTTTTTTTTTTTTTGCAGTACGCGGGCCTCTCACTGCTGTAGCCTCTCCCGTTGCGGAGCACAGGCTCCGGACGCGCAGGCTCAGCGGCCATGGCTCACGGGCCCAGCCGCTCCGCGGCACGTGGGATCCTCCCGGACCGGGGCACGAACCCGCGTCCCCTGCATCGGCAGGCGGACTCTCAACCACTGCACCACCAGGGAAGCCCCACAAACATCTCTTGAGCATTTGGGTGGAACAGCTTGCTGAGGCAGTGCTTTCTGTGCTGGAGGATGTTTATCTCAGTGCTCATTGGAGAGCGTAACAGTGGATTCACTTCTAATAATTTTTGGTGAAAACAATATGCTCCGAGTAGAATGAAATTCTCGTATATGAGACACCCCACAGACACCCCACATTGTACGGGTGTTGAGTCTGAGTCTTTCCTTGGGTCTCAGGACCTGGACAGCTGCCTCGTGGGATAGTGCAGCCTCCTCTTTGGAGTGCCAGACTCAGCCTCAGTTACTTAATTTTCTCTGTCTAAGGGAGCCTTGTTTCCCCCAGACAATCCCCTCAGGTCTTGAAATGCTGTTGGTTCACTTAGCAAACACCTGTGTTTGTTGTTCTTGCCGTCTACTCTATCCAACACCAGGGATGTAGTGCCAACTAAGGAAGAACCCGCCAGTGCTTGCATCTCTAGCAGCTGATGCACCACCTGGCACACAGTGGGCCCTCGGTCAGTGTTCGTGGGAGGGAGGGAGGAAATAAGTCACCCACTTATGCAGCATCTCTATCTTCTCCTTGTAACTTTCTGTTTTTGTGATGATTCAGAGAATCTACATGGGGTTCTGGTTTTGTGTGTGTGCCCAGATTCCAGAGATGTGGGCATCTCCAGAGACAAGATATCTTTGCACCTTGCAAAGATATCTTTGAAGTACTTAACCATGTGGATTCACTGTCTTTCTGTTGAAGGCTTTGTAGCAATAGCAGCAGAGACTCTCCTTTATGATTTAAAATGGTGCTGAGAACTTATATTAACTGCATAGAGCAGAAGAAAATGTTTACAGAGTGACCATTTCTGTTTTTCATTTTTAAGAATTTTCCAAAGTTGACTTTTTTTTTTAATGAGTGTTTTTATGATATATGTTTTCATTTCTTTTGGGTAAATATCTAGGATGATGATTGCTTGGTCATATGGTAAAGTATATGTTTACTTTTTTAAAAACTGCCAAGCTGTTTTGAAAGTGGCTCTTCTGTTTTTCAATCCTACCATCAATATATGAGAGTTTCAGTTGTTCCACATCCTTATCAACACTTATTTTTGTCCACCTTTTTAATTTTAGCCATTTTAGTGGGTGTGTAATATGGAAGTTTAATTTGCATTTCCTTAATTACTAATAATATTCAGCATCTTCCAATGTGCCTATTTGCTATTAGGATATCTTCTTTGATAATGGACTCTTCAAATCTTATGTGCTCTTTTCATTTTAATTTTTATTCATTTATTGTTTTTTAAATTTTTATTGAAATCAAGCTGATTTACAAGGTGTTAGTTTCATGTATACAGCAAAGTGATTCCTTTATGCATATATACATAAATACATATATTCTTTTCTTACATTCTTTTCCATTATAGGTTATTACAAGATAGTGAGTATAGTTCCCTCCAAAGTTGGCTCTTTACAGTGGCTTATAGTGAAAGCTCCTTAGAGATGACTAGCCCAGAAATGTTATTAATTTGATAAATCAAATTCTCAAGTCTATAAAACCTTTGCTGTAGTTTTCTCTTAATCTATACCATGTATCAGACATTTCCTATATGGTAGTAGGATGGAAAATAACAATATCTACTTTTGTAAATTAATGTTGACCAATGTAATTTTTCTAATTTTGATATTGAAAACTAGACTATGAAATATAGCTGGAAAAAATAGCATAGGTTAAAAAAAACAAACAAACATGGTAACTTTGCTCCAGAGGATATACAAGGCTTAATCCTTAAACCACACATTTCAGGTTAACCCAGGAATATGTGTACCTATTAGGCAGTGGAGCAGGTGATTAAGAGCACTGAATCTGGAGCCACTAGGAGAGCTCACTGGTGTGTTGTGTAACCTCTCTGAGCCTCAGTTTCCTCTTTAAAAAATGAAGACGAGAATAGGACCTACATCCTTTAATTGCTATAAGGATTAACTGAGTTGGTACATGTGAAGAGTTTTCAGCAGTGTCTGGCATTTACGTAAGCGTTAGCTACTGTTACTACAGAGACAAGGCAAACAGGATAAGTGACTTGTTTTCCATTACTCGCTTTCTCTGTCTTGTACTTGAAAGGCATAAAGATACAGAAAAAGAGGAAAATCAAGTCTAAACCTCTGTAGGTTACAGAACTGAGTTTCTTGTACTTAATAAATATGGGTGGAGGTGTCTGCATTATCAGTTCAACTCACAGGCTGGGTTTGAATCGGTTCATCACTTGCAGCTGTATGTCCTTGGCTAAGTGACTTAACCTCTGAGTCTGTTTGCTTACCTATAAAATGGGAAAAATAGTAGTACCTACCTCATAGCGCTTTTGTGAGAATAAATGAAATAATAATAGTGCCAGCCATATAGTAAATTTGGAATGAATGTTAAGCTCTTTGTAATTATGAGTTCGTACTAACCATAATTCTTATTGATGGGACTCCTAGCTCTCCATTTTTTGATTAGCCATGGGCTGTCTCTTTAATGAAAACAGTGGCAAAGCTCTGTAAAATAAGGTAATTGTTCACATGCAAATATGAGTTGGCTATTTTTATCATAAGTATATCTTCAGGACTCAAACTTTGGTTTCAGAAACAGTTTATTAACAAATGTGCATTCATAAGATTAAATTAGAGTATTAAAATAATTTTTAGAAAAATGTCTTGAAATTACAATGTGAAAAATATCAAAATATTTAGATTTCTAGAATGAGCTCCTAACTTGGAGATTTACAAATTTATTCTCTCATTCCTCATTTATTCTTCTCCTGTTGAATCTAAGCCGAGGTTGTAAAGATGAATAGGACTGCGTGTCTGCTACCGTCAGGAAGTTCACAGTACAGCTGGGAGTCAGTCAGTGGCTGTAGGACCACAAGTGGACTATGGGATCACCGTGGGCTGGTGCGGGGTTCCGGGGGCCTGCCAGACAGGGAAGACTGCCCAGGGTAAGGTTATCAGCCACCCTTGCAGTCACACGGCACTAAACCTGTGGAATTCCGGGCACCTGTCTTGTGAGTATGTACTGATCTTGAAAAAGATCCCACACGGCTATTGAAACCCCAGGAGCAGTAGATGCAGTGAAACTAGAAGAGAGAGACAGTGGAGGCAGCAAAGGGAGGGAGGATTCTTCACGGATCAGTGACTTACAGTCTTTAAAGAGATTACAGTGAGGTTTAATGTGACAGGTGATAGGACCTTATCAATCTCTTAATTTCGATTGACAGTTCTTTGAATAAATTTGAACTGTGACTAGCTGAAATCTTTTGTTTGATCAGGTTGACAGTTAAAAGAATTATTGTGCTTCCCCCACCCCCTTTTTGTTACAGAAGTTATCAAACATGTACAAAATAGGGTATAATGAAAGTCCGTGTCCCCATCACGCAGCTTCAACACTCAACACCTGGCGCATCTGTTTCACCACCATCCCTGCCTATTCACTCCCTCACTGCATCGTTTTAAAGCAGATTCCCTATGTGGTATAATTTCATCCATTAATATCTCAATGTGTACCTCTAAAAAATAAGACAACCACAAAACCATTATTATACCTAAAATAATATAATAATTTTAATTCCTTAATGCCATTAGGATAGAAAGATGTTAGGTTTTTTAGATTCATAAGTGAAATAGATGTTAAGTCATGTTATATCTCTGTAATACCTGGTTCACTAATTTCTAGTTTACTAAGAGTATACTTTTGAATTACTTTTTATTTTCATATTGTCTGGTATTCAATTCACAAACTGCCTTAGTTCACATTTAAATGTTATTATTTTATCAGAAACGTTAACTCTCTTTAAGCAGAAATTTACAAAAATCCGTGAGCGTAGTTGGCTTACGTAAAGCACTCCCAGAAAGAACAGAGTAATAACTTTAGAAAGTCAAGTGTTTACTCCGCAAACAGAATCGGCACGTCTCCGGGATCTGCTGGAAGAAGAAGGAATTAAAAAATTTTTTTTATCAGCCAGTGAGTACCCTGGTTTAGAAGGTGGAGTTTCTGGTGCTTTCCCAGAAAGGAGGCAGCGGGCAGGTGCAAAAATAGGGCATTGTTATGGTAGTGAGTTCATTGTCCTTACACAAGCTGACGAAATAACAACACATTTGCAGAGTTCCTCTGCTTCATCCTTCTTTTGTTCTCTTGGGCAGCAAGGTTAGGCTAATGAGCAGGACTCTTTCTGCTATTTTTATAATAATTTTTCAAAAGTAGGCTATAAATGTCACACAAAAATTCCAGTAGTGTCCCATTTGCTATTTCAAGTTGCTGTAATGTGCTGCACTATGAAATTATAGCTAAACATGTTTGTCCGTGTTAACAGAAAAGTAGTAACAACTCTTTCCACCTTAAAAAAATTTTATTAACCTCTATTACTACAAATATGTAGAATTGATTTTTTAATTAAGAGAAAGGGATATTTTGGTTAAGAGTGTATTCAGTACATCAAATAAAAAGGTGAAACAGCCAAAGAAAGCATTCCATGCATCACAATATATTTTTGAATAGAGCTGGTTTTTGCAGAAAAGGATTTAAATCCTAGTTTCATTAAGTCTTTATTTGAAAATATGAAGTTCATTTTTATGGGAGTGTCTCTTGGCAGGGTGTGAGGTGTGCTGTTTTTCTTTTGGCTTCTGCATCAACTTCAATTTTCAGTTTATTCTACAAGGTTATTGTTAGTAAATCAGGAATTGATTTAGTCAATCTCTAAGCCAGAGTAGGTCAGTACTAAAATATGGTTTGATGAAAGTATGGAAAGAGTATAGCCATATGTGTTTTATTTTTAGATTTTTAAATTACAAAATTAACTATTTGAATGTAAATTATCTATATGTTTGAGTATGTCTTATGGAAAGTGAAAGCAGGCTCTTTGGAGATGATGTAGCTGATTTGGCTTTCTGTTTCTGATTAACTATTAAAACATCAAAGTAAAACCAGATGGACCAGTTGCATATTGGTACCTGTGAAGGTTGTCCAAATAAAAATAAGGTTTTTTAAAAAAATTTCTGCTATAATCAGTGTTTGCTGATTCAACAAAGATTTGTACCTGTTTCTTTGTTAAGCATTGGGAATTCGAAGTTGAAAAGATTCTTACTTTCAAGGAGCTGATAGTCTAGTAGGAAGAGATAGAAAAAAATAGTAAGACAGTGTATACAAGTGTATTTGGAACAGAAAGGAATCCCAAAGTTGTCTCGGGGCTGTTGGGAAAGGTACTTGGAAGACTTTGGGTTAATGGTCATTCTGTAGACCTTAACAAAAAGTAAATAATAGGATTCACTTGTTGATTGACCACTGTGTGCCAGGCCGTCTGCTGGTAGTAGGTATACATGTATATAATATGTACACGTTCATGTAATAGGTGTGTGCACATATGTGTATGTACATACACAGTATACACGCACACGTACAGACATATACACGAGGGACGGGGGAGATGCCCTCATGGAGGTCGGTCCAGCAGGAAGAGTTAGGCAGTTTACAAGCAAGGACTGTCATTATCACAGGGACACAGTTTAGACTGGTGAAGGGGGTGGAAAGGGCAGGGACTACCCGAGGTAGTGACTGTTTGAGACAGAAGAACGAGAGGGAGAAAACCAATGTGAATAAGGGGCAGGGGGAGAAATTTCTAGCGGCGGTAAAGAAATTGGCAGGTGTGAAACAACTGAAAGGCAGCCTGTGTGGCCAGATTGTGGCGAGGCTGGAGCCGCTGCAGAAGCCAGACCCCGAAGGCCTTATGGAGAATTAGAAAGAGTTTGGATTTCCTTTGTACCGCAGGGAAGGCCGACAAAGGGTTTTAAGTAGCGGGGGTGGGGGGTGGGGTAACATCTGATTCATAATTTGGAAAGATGACTCTTACTGGGTATGTGGGAAAATGAGTGTTGTTTTCTGTTAGGTATGTGGGAAACGGACAGTAGAAAGGCTTGCGTGGGAGCGGAGGCCAGATAAGGGAATGGGACTGGGATGGGGAGAAGTGAAAATGGGTTCCAGGGGTGTTTTGGAAGCAGAATTAACAAAACCTGGAGTAATTAGATATCGGAGAGAGTGGTCAGCTTTGTCATCTTCTCAGAAATGTGAAGATTGAAATATGTCCGTTGGAATTGCCAACATGTGAACCATTGGTGACGGTGAGAAGAGCAGCTTCAGTAGAGTGAAGGGGGCATAAGCCGTGTGGTACACGTTGTTAATTCTCACAGCAGCCGTGGTGTCCTTGTCTCTGTGTTATGAATTTGAGAGATTTTAAAGTAACTTTCCAAAATTACCCAGCTAGAAACTTGCGAAGCAGGCATTGGAACATTGTCTTCTTGACCTCAGAGGCTGTGCTCTGTGTACTGCGTTAGGCTGCTTCGTAGACGGATAGTGCTCGTAGAGGACGCCCTGTGTTCCCTCTCCTGTGATTTTGATTTGGGCGTCTCCACTGACTAATGATGTTGAGCAGCTTTTCATGTGTATATTAGCCATTCATGTATCTTCTTTGGTTAAATGACTACCGAAATATTTTGCCCATTTCTTAATTAGGTTGTCTTATTGAGTTGAAAGAGTTCTGTATTTTGGATACAAGCTCTTTATCAGATATGTGATTTGCCAATATTCTCTTCCAGTTTGTGGTTGTTCATTTTCTCATTTGTATATTTTGAAGCACAAAAGTTTTTAATTTTGGTGAAATCCATTTTATCAAAAAATTTTTTTAATGAATTGTGCTTTTGTCATATCCAGGAACTCTCTGCCTAATTCAAGGCCATGGAGACTTTCTCCTTTTCTCTTCTAGAAGTTTTATCATCGGTTGGGTTTCACTTAGTTGTGGAGATCATGGAATCCTTCTGTGAGGAAGTGGAACTTAAGCTGAGATCTGGAAGCTGAGTAGGAGCTAAAAGGGAGGGAAGAGATTACGTCCAGAGGAAAGAGCACGTGCAAAGCTCAAGGCTAGTGGGATTATGTCAAGTTTGAAGAGATAGAAGGAAGGAGACCATTCGAGCTGGGGGCAGTGAGTGCAGGTGGTGGTACATGATGAGACTGGAGAGGTGACGGGATCATTTAGGCCATGTGAAGCAGTCCTTCTAAGAGCACTGGAGTTCGGGAGGGTTTTATTAGGCAGGGCGTGACATGACCAGGTTTGCTATGCAGAATAGTCACTCTGGCTACTATGCAGAAATGGATTGGAAGAGGGCTGGTGTGGATCTGGATTGACCAGCTAGGAGGCTGTTGACCAGTTAGTGAGAGATAATGGTAGCTTGGGCCCAAGGGAAATGTGAAAATTAGGACGATTAGGGACATTTGAGGGCTTACCTGCCTTGAATTCTGCATGGTCAAGCTTCCAACCTGGAGGTTATAATAAGGGTGAGTAAGCCAGTGTCTGTGGCTTCTAGTCTGTTCCCTAGCAGACACCTCTTTTTGGTTCTGTTCATTGGATTTTCTTTACCAAAAGGAGATGGTCCTAATAGCCCACACACAGCAATTTAGTTTAAACATCTTCACTGCTTTCATCCTACTTCACAAGACTTAGGAAAAAAATTAAAAGCAAGTTAGTTTACCGTATGCTAACACATATATATGGAATCTAAGAAAAAAAAATGTCATGAAGAGATTAGTGGTAGGATGGGAATAAAACACAGACCTACTAGAGCATGGACTTGAGGACATGGGGAGCGGGAAGGGTAAGCTGTGACGAAGTGAGAGAGTGGCAGGGACATATATGCACTACCAAATGTAAATTAGATAGCTAGTGGGAAGCTGCCGCATAGCACAGGGAGATCACCTCTGTGCTTTGTGACCATGAGAGGGGTGGGATAGGGAGGGTGGGAGGGAGGGAGACACAAGAGGGAAGAGATATGGGAACATATGTATATGTATAACTGATTCACTTTGTTGTAAAGGAGAAACTAACACACTATTGTAAAACAGTTATACTCCAATAAAGATGTTAAAAAAAATTAATAAAAAAAAGCAAGTTAGTTATATATTCATACATCCATTTCATTAAAAAAAAAAGTACTTATTTTATGCTACGCACATAGAAGAGCAAGTACCTTTGTTGTAGAAAAGTGGCTTATAATCTAGGGTCAAGTAGTCTCAGATGGACCCCCCTACTGTTAATTCAGGAAGTTATCAGGGGAAATGTAACTGAGTCTGGTGAATATGAGAGAACAATGACAGTGCCACAAACTGTGAGCTGTAACCCACTAATTCGACAAAAGATGATTGTGAGACATTTTCAAGCACCACAGTATTAACTTCAACTCTGAGCTTTTATTTTAGTTCTGAAATATGAAATGTGGAAGAATCTTTTCTACGATTTTCCCAGATTATCCTTTAATTGACTCAGTGAATTAATAGTAGCAAATTACGATTTCTCAAAGGGATTACAAAAAATCGAATTCATTTTATCTTTCAAAATACAACAGAAAGTACTGGGATTTCTAGACTAATGGTAAGAAGTATCTTGCTCAGAAAACTAAAACATGTATTTTTCTAAGTGCTTTCCATTCTGTCTGTGAAATTGATACCTGGGAACACATTTCCTCTTCTACAATTTTCTGAAGTATACAGAGAATCGAAGGTTTCTCTTGACTTCCGGTATAGAGAAAGAGAGGTAATGAAATGCTGATATGAAGGAAGAACGACAACATGGTATTGAAATCCCTTTGCAGGAACATTTTAGCTGCTTACTGTCATAAATGGTAAATGTAGGACCTTTTTGACCATCAAAATTAAGAGATTCTAGGAAATGGGAAAATATTTCATCTCTTGTGTGCATACCCATGATCGTAAATGGAAGGAATTAGGCTTAGGATAGGTAAGGGTAAAAAAAGAAAAGACATAAGAAATTCACTGTCAGATTCTTTGGCTTTTTCTAAGGGACCCACCTGTATTTTTATAAGCAAATTTAAGAACTGGCAAAGCTGCCTGAGCCAGAAAGGCAGAGCTGCCTGTTGCCAAGAGCATTGTCATTAATTGCCTTGACCATGGAGAATAAAAAGTTCCTCTGCATACAAGGGAAGGTAGATAGAGGACAGTGAAAGGCCTGAACAATTTGTGCCCAAATGCTTATCAGATCACTTCTGTCTCTGGAGTACTGTGTGGTTCTGTCTTACCTGAATTTAAAACAGAACATATATCTCGTATGGTGCCATCTTACATAATATGAAGTTTGTGTTTTTAAGGGTTTAAAAATCTTGTATCTTTATCTAGGACCTTAGTTTCTATGCTAACATATTCAAAGGACATGGAAGCATAGGGCTGTTTCCCTGATGTGTTACAAACCATCTCATACAGTCAACTCAACTTGTTTTACTATACTTTTAGGCAGATTTTTTCATAAGATGACAAGCGTTTGGGTTTTTTGTTTGTTTGTTTTTTGTTTTTCTCTCCTGCTTATGATCTTATACGAAAACACAGAGTGATAAAATGAAAATAATTCTGTTTGGCTTAGATAAACTTTTTTCCTGAGTGGGTGTTTCTTGAGTGCTGTGCCTTCTTACCCCTATCTTGTAATCAGTCATCGATTTGCTATTTTCACAATCATTCTTCAATTCCTATTTTGTGCCTAGAACAGCGAAAGACCACACAAAGTTGCCTAAGAAAACAACGTATTTCTGTGTATTGGATTGGTGGGTGAGCCTTCATTCTAAGGAATTTTGACCTTTTGTGGAGAGTTCATGGAAAGGACACTGTCATGTCACATCCCAGTTTCAAAACACTATGGGTCTTGTTTTAGGAGTGGTAAACTTATAGACTTACAGACTTTCCTTGCAACAAAATAGGCTTCTTATATATCTTGCTGCTGTTTTAAGTACATATCATTGAGTACATATAAGGGATTTCCCATAATCTCATGCGTGTATTGAACCCTTCATTGAAAGGATAAATACCCTTACAGGTTGGTACGCTTCTGGATAAGCTCAATACTCCTTCAGTTTCTCTGCCTACTTTCAGTTGTCAACCCCAAGGAAAAGTTCATTGCATTGTTTTGTAAATATGAATTTGGGGAAGTGATTCAGAGGCTGTATTTCGTTGATCATTTGGGGGTGGCATTATGTTTGGAATGCCATTTTTAATGCTTTACAGGTTTCTTGGCCAACTTTTCCGTAGTCCTTGGGTAATGGCATTTTTGTATTAAAGTGAATCTTGTTAAGCTCAGGTGTTTTTGAATGTGTACTACACTGATTTTATGGACAAATTTGACATCATTGTCCACTGCCAGCCCCTGAAAGCCAGTTGGAGCCCCTTCCTGCTGCCACTGTTAGCCTTGGTGATGGTACATGTTTGTTCTCAGCACATACAACGGGATGCCAGTGTTTCCCTTCAGCTGCGCCGCCGTTTCCTGAGCTGCTGTGTCTGTTTGTCTTCTGCATGACTGCATCTTGAACACCTGGCCTGCTGTGACTGCCTTCTGCACCTCTGCAGTCAAGCAGCCAGCGGGAAGCCTGCTACCACCCACCTGTGCACGGTGCCCCTGCTCCTGGGTGTGTGGTATCGACTGTGCAGCCTCCGTGCCAGGTTGGTCACCAGGTCATTCACTGGACTCTCGCTGAGCACGTGGCAGGCGCTGAGGCTGCCAGGCTGAAAGTGTAGGGGAGGAAAACTCTCTCCTCCACTCTTAGGTTTAGTGCCTATGCCCTGAACATTAAATTGACAAAAGACAGATTTTTTATTTGATGGCAATATTTTAATTTTTGTGTACACATGGAGGCCTTCATAGGAAAAAAGTGAAGACCCAGAGCAGCCGTTAGACCCGAGGGTTTATATAGCATTTTAACAAAGGGTGATAAGTTGTGAAGATATAACTAGACAAGGAGGGAGAGTTCAGGCTTCCAGGGGTGGTAGACTGTGGGAAGGTGGGTATATGGGGACCTAATGGGAGAAGGGGGTCACTGAGTGACGTTTGTTACACGGACTCAGGCTGCTGCCTTCTCTGTTGAGGCATCGTCTCCTCGGCCTGGTAGGGGAGAGGGAGACAACTTTACAAACGTAAATTTATATTTCCTTTACAAAGGGAAATTTATACCCTGCCTTCTGTCAGAGAGGGGAAGGCCAAAGAGCTTTTCCCATTTCTGCTGTTTCTATATCGCCTTTAGCTCAAAATAATCCTCAGACCAAAGTGGCATATTTTGGGGTGGCATATCCTGATCCCTTTAAAAGACGTCATGTCTGCCCTCGAGGAACCTAGTGTCTGGTGGAGGAACAGAGGGTAAGCATGTGGCAGCAGTGACACCTGTTACAGTGGGAGGGTGGAGGAAAGAGAGCCTAAAACTCCCTGCACTTGTCAGAGGGGGGAGCAGTTGCGCTGAGACCCGGAGGATGTGCAGAGGTTGGCTGAGTGCAGGCCTCTGAGCCAAGGGCGGTGCAGTCACAGTCGAGGGCAGGGGAGAGCGCGTGGCTTACTTGGAGCCCTAGGATGTTGTCTGAAAGTCATGTGTAACTGGGAAAACGGTTTCTCAGCATTACCGCCTGAATAGTGGTCTAGTTTCCAGGCTGTTCTTGCAGAAGTCCTCACTGCCCATAATGTAGTTAAAGAACCAGGAGAAAACAGGAAGAGCAGAGGGTAAAATAATCTCTGAACACCATTTTGAATCAGGAATAGTGCGTCTTTGACATTTCATACTTGTCTTTTTCACTTTCTGGTCCCTCTTTCTGCTGGGCCTTAACTACCCTCATGGTGGCCTCCACCACAGCTGCCCTCTCCCGCTTTCTTCAAAATCGTCTACCTTTCCACCCATTTCTCCCCGTATCTAGCATCTATATCTATTTTGAATGTTGCAGTTTTCTAAAAGCTCCCAAATAGAGTACTCTCGATTTGCTTAAAAGAGAAATGTAAAATATGTAAATCTCTAATGGTGAAATTTCAGGAAGTAGTTCAAAGGGAAGTGAGGAATTCGGTCTACTCCACACGCTGCCCCATGTGTTGATGTGTTGCTCTCCCACTGGTCCCTTCTTCATGCAACTTCTTCCTCTGCTTCTGGACTCAGGGATCTCCTCAGGGACCATCTCCTGCCATCCCTGCTGGCTAGTACCCCCAGCCTGTCTGGGAAGCACAGAATCCATGTCTCATCCCCACCCTGTTAGCTGGCAGTGAGGGACTTACGGTAGAAGGAGGGAGGGGACCAAGGCAGCCATTCATAGTACTAATTTATTAATAAGTTACTCATTCATCAGCTTCCAACAGCTTGTAATTGAAAGTGATAAATCCCCATTTCTAAAATATTTTCTGGAAATAATGTGGTATGATCGGCTTTCAAGCATGTTGAGATTTGACTGTCACTGAACCTTCTAGAAGCAGAATGTTTCCAACCTGTGGCATGAGGACATTTATAGTGAGAGGCTCTTGCATCCAAAAGCATGTTGAGCTTTGGGTCCTGTGTGATAAATACAGTTGAAACATATGCAGTATTCTGTTGCAGATGTGTGTAAATGTTGTGCAGAATAAAATTCAAAGTCATTTTTTTAAAAGTGCTACGGAATTCATAATAGATTTCTGTTGTCATGCACTTTCTCAGTAAATTGTCAATAAAAGTACACCCACTCTTAAACCTGAAAAGGTTTGAAACCATTGTTCTAGATTGAAATTTTTGGACTACTTAATTTGAAATCAAGGCAGCATAAGTAAAAACATTTCTGAAGGTAATTGTTTTGAATATTATTGAGTGTTCTTCAGTGATATTTAAAGTCTAAAGAAATCTAACATCTGAATTATTCTATCAGCATAGAGAATCGTTATGCTAATGTGTGATCTTAAGCTGAACATAATTTTGATCTCACAGCATCCCACTGGTGGAGTGTGGGGAGCTGCCTGTGTAACCAGTGGGTTCTCTCCGTGGACAGGACAGTTCCTGACGGGGACTTGGGATTGGCTCACAGGAGCTGGCTCCAGGTGGTGTGACTTGCGCAGTCATGGGGCAGACAGAGCCCCGGCCCAAAAACTTCCTCTCTTAGCTTTGTTCCTTGAGCTTTAAAGGCCTTTGGATTCTACCGTGTCCTATTAAAATGCAGATGTCTTTTCAGGGAGATACTAAACCTAAAAACACAGCATCTTGGCTCTGAATTGCTGGAAGGATCTCGTCCTCTAAAAACTTTTCACAGAACTTAGTCAACAGCTAGCTGAGTATAAAGGCTGGTGGGAAAGATAACACAAGCTAATGAGGGCAGGAAAAGTAGCTCCAGGAGAGGAGGCCAGGCAGCCGCGGAGAGCCCGGGGAGCAGGGGGCGCCGCCGGGGGACTGCCACATCCTCCTCTCTTGGTGCCCACGCCAGCTGCGTCTTATGGATTTCCAGATTCAGATCCCCCTTAAAAAGAAGAATATCGTTTGTTCAGATAGAAATGCTCAAATTGTAGACCTGCAGATGGCATTCCTTCGACACCTTCTTTGGGGTCAAACGTAAAATAGAAAGTGGTGGTATCTCTGATTGCATTTTATTTTTGATGTGACTCATAAGAAGGCAACCAAAGCTTATTTCCCCATACTGATGGTGAGACTTATCTCAGGGGGCAGCTGTCCGAATTGGCTCACATTTGTCAAATTGTTGCTTGTTCCTGGATGAGTAAGATACAGAAATATAAATTTTATATAGTTAATGAAAATTTAAATTTAGTATCTATATCTGTAATGTTTTACTCATGATTTAAAAAAACTGTAGGCTTCAACACCAGGCCCAATCACCACCAACAAGTTTGGTTTTGTTTTAGTTAACATTGTCTCATTTTCAGATGTACTGAGATCTTATTGTCTTCTTTCTCTTTTTGCCCCCTCCTCCAAATTTCCTTGGACAGGCATTTGAGTTTAGTTTTTGGAGATTTCTCAAAATTTTCTTATAATATAGCAGCCAGTCTACATCACTGTTATCATAGATATGAGAACTGTTACTTGAGAAAATTCCAGTGACACTACTTTTGTACTGATATTCAAATGTTAGGAGCAAGGGAGTGATTTTGGTTTTTGTGTTCTTAAGTTTTCTGTTTGCAAAAAAGTCATTCCTTCCTTACAAGTGTTAGAAGTGGGAAGAACTTGTTTTCTTTTGTTTTGTTTTGTTTTTCGGTATGTGGGCCTCTCACTTGTGGCCTCTCCCGTTGCGGAGCGCAGGCTCCGGACGCGCAGTGGCCATGGCTCACGGGCCCAGCTGCTCCGCGGCATGTGGGATCCTCCCGGACCGGGGCACGAACCTGTTTCCCCTGCATCGGCAGGCAGATTCTCAACCACTGCGCCACCAGGGAAACCCTTCTTTTGTTTTTAAAGTTTAGAATTTCGGAATAGAAAATACTGATGTGAAACCTAGGTGTGATCTATCTTAATCCATGAACAGATTATGTTTAACAGCTGTGAATCCATAGCAGGTTAAGGTATTCTCAAATTTTTAATTATGTGATTATTTCTATTGCATAATGGGCATACCAGGTTTTCAAGGTTGAGAAGTTTGTTAGCTTAAACGTTTTATTTGCCATTTAAACCATTGTTATTTGCCGTTTAATCTGTCCAAGATTACCAATTTTCAAAGCAGTAGAATGTATTATAAAATTTTTTAATACTTCAGAAAGGTCTTTGTTTTTTTGTTTTGTTTTGTTTTTTTGCGGTACGTGGGCCTCTCACTGTTGTGGCCTCTCCCGTTGTGGAGCACAGGCTCCGGATGCACAGGCTCAGCGGCCATGGCTCACGGGCCCAGCCGCTCCGCGGCACGTGGGATCTTCCCGGACCAGGGCACGAACCCGTATCCCCTGCATCGGCAGGCGGACTCTCAACCACTGCGCCACCGGGGAAGCCCCCAGAAAGGTCTTTAAAATCTCTTAATGTCTTAGGTTATCATTGTGATTAACTACTTATGTTAACGAAGCTCAAAAATGTTGATTAGGGCTTCCCTGGTGGCACAGTGGTTAAGAATCCGCCTGCCAATGCAAGGGACACGGGTTCGACCCCTGGCCCGGGAAGATCCCACATGCCGCGGAGCAACTAAGTCCGTGTGCCACAACTTCTGAGCCTGTGCTCAAGAGCACGCAAGCCACAACTACTGAGCCCACGTGCCACAACTACTGAAGCCTGCATGCCTAGAGCCCGTGCTCCGCAACAAGAGAAGCCACGACAATGAGAAGCCCGCCTACCGCAATGAAGAGTAGCCCCCTCTCGCCGCAACTAGAGAGAGCCCGTGCGCAGCAACGAAGACCCAACGCAGCCAAAAAAAAAAAAAAAAAAAAGTGTTGATTAATGGAAATTTCTGGTTGTAAAAGTTCCAGGTAACACTAGATTTTACTGTAGTATTGCTATAAAGTAGTATATTTTAAATCATGAACAAATAAGCTATAAGGAGTTAATAGGCATGTAGTAAATATGCTTATTAAATGTATTGAATAAATTTGTGAATGATATTACATAAGAATAAGTGAATAAAGAAGTACATTCATACACTGAACATTTTAAAAGAAGGAATTTTTTATTTTTATAACCACCCAAAACAATAAAGTATTAGTTGGATATGTCAAAATACATATTTATTATGATTATTGGGGAATGAAAATATATTTTTTGTGTTTATAGAATCTTATGCGTATTTGAATTTTTAATTCTAAAGCTATATAATAACATTACAAAAAGTTTATACCATTGAGGGCCAACAACTATCCACAATCTCACTGTATTAATGAAATTAATTTTTCAGGAGTGCTTTACCAGCTCTTTTTCATGTGATAAGTTACACATATTTTTTTATTCTTCTTTTACTTAATATCTTATGTCTTCACCATGTTTGTTGTTGGCTGCATGATGGCTCATCAAGTGGCCGAGTCATTTAATACAGAAATGAGCTTCTTTAAGTAGGTAGTAGCTCTTTTATTCTTTTGGATTATGTCCTTAGCATGTATCTTCAGATGCGGTATCACTAGGTGAAAGTATGTTAGAGAGTTTTAAAATCAGATTGCTTTCTAAGAGTCTTTTTAACAATTTATGCAAACACTAGTAATGAAAGTATCTCACCTCACTCTTGTTAGCAGTTTTTATATTGGCCAATATGTAACTGGACAAAAATGGTGCTTCATTTTTAATAACATATAGGGCTGAACAATTTTTGGTTTCTGTGGACTGTCTGTTTTTTCTGTTGAAAAGATTTTATTGGGGTCTGGATTTTTTTTTCTTTTTCTTTTTCTTTTTTTTTTACTATGGTAAAAACAATGATCTTTTGCTACTTGTGGCAATTGTTTTTCCTCAATCTGTTGTTTCCCTTTTTATTGTATTTTTTTTAATATCCAAGAGTGTTTACTGTTCATGTTACACAGTATCTGTTGATCCTTGATAATTTCTTCTATAATGTGTAAGATCCCTTATTAGTAACTTTAAAGGTTTAATTTGGTTTTCTTTTTCCATATATCATTTTTGGTTTTCAGTTATTTAATTTATCCTGTATACCTCTAAATTGATTTTATAAATGGCCAACTAGTTTTCACAGTGCCACTTATTACAAATTTCTTTTCTTTCTCCTTTGTTTCTGATATATCCTTTATTATATTTGTTTAGCATATGATTTGTTTATATTTGTTTAGCATATGATCACATCTCTTTTGGGGGTTTTCCACGTCAATGATCCACCCATCTCTTTTTGTTTTACATAATGTTGGTGGTTTTTAAAAATTATTTATTTATCTTGTCTGCACTGGATCTTTGTTGCTGCGTGTGGGTTCTTCAGTTGCGGCATGCAGAATCTTTTTTTTTTTCAGTTGTGGCATGTGGAATCTTTAGTTGTGGCATGCATAATCTTTAGTTGCAGCACGCGTGTGAGATCTAGTTCCCTGACCAGGGATTGAACCCAGGCCCCCTGCATTGGGAGTGCAGAGGCTTAGCTACTGGACCACCAGGGAAGTCACTCCATAATGTTTAAATTGTTGTTTTGTGAAGTGTTTTAATATCTGGTGGGTCTAGGCTTCTCCTCACCTCTCACCACCTTTTAAAAAAATACATGATCAAGTTTTGATTTCAGAATTACTACAAAAAATCCATTAGATAGCTTTTGATTCTTTTCCATACCCATGACTTTGAAAACTTGAAATAATTTCATTTTCTCCATTAGATTTTGATATTTAACAATTTCATTTCCTGTGTTAATTTCTATAACATGTATAATTTTTAAATCAGATTATTCATTTCATTGATGCTTCAAAATGTGTTAGCATGTATTTGGGCATGATAGTACAGGGGAGGAAAAAATGTTTTCCTCGATCCTCTTAGGGTCCTTGGCTAGGTCTGAAAATTAAAATGACAGAGATTAACAGGAGAAAAGTGTACAGATTTATTTAATGTTAACTTTTACGTTAACACGGGGGCCTTCATAAGGAAATGAAGACCCAAAGAAAGAGTTAAACTTGAGTGTTTTAAGCCAGGTTTGAGGAAGAGTGGATGTTCATGGAGAAATGTCATTAGGACAAAGGCTCTGAGGTAAGTGTAGTGAACTGGAGGAGACTTAGCCAGGCCAGCATGTTGCACTCTTCTCTGTGTCCCTCCGTCTTGGGGATAAGGATGCTCCTCTCTTCTGGGTACAGGGAGGGCACCTCCCACATGAGGGTCTTAGGACCTGCTTCAGGGGAGAAGAGCAAGGGGGAGGTCAGAGTGAGCTTCCTGCTTCTGCCATTTTCTCAAACTCCTTCAGCTGAAAATATCAATATGCCAAGTCCAGAACCCCATCACCAGTCACATATTTTTACACCTCTTCTGCCTCCATTGGCATACCTTCTTTGCCATATCTAACTCTGGGTATATGTATTTTTTTCTTCTCTTAATTTTTATTTGACAGAGTTTGTCTATTAGTTTTAAATACAAAGGTAATTTTATATTGATTACATTAATAATGTAAACCCCTCCACGTTGTCTCTGCAAATGGTGAGGATGAGGACCTGCTCCTTGGTTGGATCTGGGTTCAGGACAAAGAACAGATGGTCACAGCATTTTTGTCTCCTGCTGTATGAAGCCCCCAGGCCATGAGCCAGGGACTGGTAAGGGATTCCACAGAATGGGATCCAGCACTTTTCTGATCCCGAAGGCGCTTGTCTCTTACCGGTGAAGATGACTAGCCCTGCTTGTTTTTGATTATACGTTTTGGCTGCTGCTGGAGAGTTTCCTTTTCAGATGATTTTGTAAATATTTTAAAGAGAGTTTAGGAGAGGATGTTTCTGTCATTTCCGTGAATTGTGCCAGCTTCCCCATCTTATATTTATTCTTTTCCATTATACAAATATTTGTACAAAGTAAAAATCTGAATGAAGTGGATGCATAGAAGCAGTTCATTAAGAGCCGCGGTTCTCAGAGTCGGGTCCTTGGACAGGCAGCTTCAGCATCACCTTGGAATTGGTTAGAAATGTAAATTCTCTGACCCTGCCAATTACTGAATTGGTAACTCTGGGCATGGGGCCCAGTGATCCAGCAACCTCTGGGTCACCAGCCCTCGAATTGATTTTGATGACACTAAGGGCCTGCTATCTCCATAACCCCTCTGAATGAACTCTGTAAGAGTTGATTTTCATACTGAGACACAAGCAGCTGGTTTGTACTTCTTTTTCTAGAGTGTTTAATGGACTAACAATAACAACAACAACAAAAAACTTTGGAGTTTGGAAGGATTCCTGTAGCAATCTAAACCCTTCCCATTTCCCCCCCCTCAAATTTTGCTGTTAAGTAGGTCAGTACTCTAAGTAAAATTAAGGAAAATGTCAGGACTTTAAAATTCTAGGAAATTGGGCTAAATATTCATAACACAGAGCTTCTAGCCTGGAGTTTTTTAAATCTTACAAGAAAAAATTGGAAACCATCCAAAGAATGGGATAACATGGCATACGCTTGATATCTAATACAGCAATTTCACATACTGTTTCTGTAAAAAGTATCCTTTGTAACATATCACGGACTAGCCCTTTCCAGTGTAGTTGAACCGCCCCTTTAAACTGACGTCTTACCCATCTAGTTCTTTGTCGACCCCAGCAGGAAGTACAGCTGTCGTGAGGCTACCTAGACTCACTTCAGGCCACGGGCCCTCCAGTCCGACCCCCGCCATGACATTGGAACAGGTTCATAACTCGTGAAGCCTCTGGCCACAGTTTGAGTGCACTTCTCACTTACCCATTAATCTTAACCTTCTTGTTCTCATCATTCTTTAAGCAGTAAAATGACCAGGAAGATAAATGCAAACATACCTTCAGCGTTTTGTTAATAGTTGAATCTGATTTTCTTGAAAAGTTACTGTCAAATTCAAAAGGTCCTAAATCCTTTACTGCTAATCTGATTTTCATATACTCTTACCAAAAAAAAAGACAGGATTCAGGAGACCTCTTCCTGCCCCAGTCAAAAGGAAGTAAAAATAGAATTATAGCCTTTAAGAGCTGGACGTGACTTTCTTATGGATATCATCCAACCGCCCCCCCCTTCCTAACTGATGGGAAACTGGAGGCCTGGCAGGGTGAATGGTGTGGCTCAGAGACCAGCAGCCTCACCAGGGGCTTCTAAGCTGCCTTGCTCCTCCCGCAAAAGATAAGGTACAGTTGAGCTTTTCTGTCTTACTGCTTTGGGCAAACCTTGTACATGTCGTGTTTCTGCAGTGTCTATTTTGCTAGTACTCTAGATAGTGGTCATTTCCTTCAGGGTAATTGATAGAAATTTTTTAAGTGTTCCAGAAGTTTAGATACTAGAATAGTGTTTGCTTCCTGTGACATGGGTTTAGGAAACAGCTGTTCCAGTAGCTACTCTAAATGACTGAACTTTGTGGAGTCTGCTTAGGAGTTGCCATGAGTTGTCTAAAGGAGATATTTATTCTGTCTGTCTGCAAAACCTGCCATTATTCTAAACTACTACATTTTAGGTAAGAAGTATCCTTTATTAGTTGCATGTAGAAGCAATAAGTACCTTTTGGCTTTTGATAAATGTGTGTGTGTGTGTGCATGCGTCCGTGTGTGTTGGAGGGAGGCTGAAGAGAAGCTCTGTAAAGAGCCATTTAACTTTCTTTTAAAACGTGTTGACTTTAACAGGCACAGAATTTTTTTTTCCAAAGACCAATTCTGAGGAATTAAGGAAAGGGCTCTATAATACTTTCGAATACTCATAGAAATAATGTATGGTATAAAATAATTGTAAAACTGTCTTGGAAACTAATTGTTGATGAAGGCTAGACAGAAAACTTAAAAACTGTAGAAACATAGGGCACAGAAGTTGGTATTTTATTTTATTTTATTTATTTAATTTTTTTTGCGGCACGCGGGCCTCTCACTGTTGTGGCCTCTCCCGTTGCGGAGCACAGGCTCCGGACGCGCAGGCTCAGCGGCCATGGCTCACGGGCCCAGCCGCTCCGCGGCACGTGAGATCCTCCCGGACCGGGGCACGAACCCGCGTCCCCTGCATCGGCAGGCGGACTCTCAACCAGCACGAACCTGCGTCCCCTGCATCGGCAGGCGGACTCTCAACCACTGCGCCACCAGGGGAGCCCAGAAGTTGGTATTTTAAATGAATGTTTAAAACCTACAGTTCTAGGACAGTATTAATTAAAGGTCTTTTTTGTCCTCCCTGAAACAATTTGTATTCATTTTTTAAGGCGGGGCAGGAGGTTGGGGAGACTTTAAAAATGGTTGAGTGTGCCTTATTTTGAAAACTAATTTGAGATAGAAATAAAAGGTGACTGTTAAATGGTAAAAATACAGAGTAGGTGGGTTTTAAAAATGGAAGGAAATCTTGTATATTTTGTCACTAACAAGTCCTCTGTTCCTGTATAGAATTTTTCTAAAATTCAATATATTTTCCTATTTAAATAATAGCAATTATTGGAAATATTTAAGAGGAAGTTGAAACTTGTTTCTAACAGACACATACTCTGGGGAAAAGGAGGAGGGAAGGAAACAGATTCTCTATCACAGTTATTAAGTAGGTCTCACCAAATGCTGGTGAGGAAGGATGTGGAAGAATGAGGTCCCCCGTACACTGGTGACAGAGGCCACTCCGGAAAAGAGTTTGGCAGTTCCTTTCAAAACCAAAAAATGCACTTACCATATGACCCAGCAATTGCATTCTTGGGCATTTATCTCAAAGAAATGACTTATTTTCATCCAGAAGCTGGTACACAAATGTTCATAGCAACTTTACTCACAGTATCCAAAAATTGGAAGCAACCCAGGTGTCCTTCAGTGGGTGACTAGTGAAACTAACTGTGGTCCTTCCACACCGTGGACACAACTCAGCAACAAAAAGAAACAAATTATCAATATGAGCAACTGCTAAAATGAACCTCAAGAATATGCCAAGTGAAAAAAGCCAATCTCAGAAGGATATATATATATACCACATGATTTCATTTAGGTAGCATTTGTGTAATAACATGATCACAGATTTGGACTTACGGAGGGATAAGGGTGGAGGAAGGGGGAGGGTATGGTTCCCAGAGGGCAACCGGAGGAGCCTTGTGGTAACAGTAATGTTGAACTCCCTGATTGTGGTTGTTACACAGGCCTGTGTGTGTAATGAGCCTGGAGAGAGCTCCCCCGTCCTGTACGTACGTACGTACACACACACACACACACACACACACACACACACACACACACACACACACACACGAGTGCATGCATGACTGGGGAAATCTGAATAAGCTCTGTGGAGTGTACCGGTGTCTGTTTTTTTGGTTTTGATATTGTACCGTAACTGGATAGGATGTTAGCACTGGGGAGACTCGGGATGGGTGTGTGGGACCGCTCTGTTCATTTCTTGACAACATCCTATGAACCTGTAACTATTTCAGAGTAAAAAGTTAAAAAAACAGCAACTCTTCCAGTGGTACAAAAAGAGAAAAAAAAAGACCGAATATTGCAATTTCATATGGTTCAAGGAGAAAAGAATGTACACCAGATGCTGATGAGCGTACATCAAAATGTTAGTTGTGCTCCTCCGCTTATGGTGATTTCAGAGGGATTTTCACCTTACTATTTGTGCTTTTTTTTAAATTTATTTATTTTGGGCTGCATTGGGTCTTCATTGCTGCGCGCGGGCTTTCTCTAGTTGCAGCGAGCGGGGGCTACTCTTCGTTGCGGTGCGCGGGCTTCTCATTGTGGTGGCTTCTCTTGTTGCGGAGCAGGGGCTCTAGGCGCACGGGCTTCAGTAGTTGTGGCACGTGGGCTCAATAGTTGTGGCTCGCAGGCTTTCGAGTACAGGCTCAGTAGCTGTGGCGCACGGGCTTAGTTGCTCTGCAGCATGTGGGATCTTCCTGGGCCAGGGCTCAAACCCGTGTCCCCTGCATTGGCAGGCGGATTCATAACCACTGTGCCACCAGGGAAGTCCATGTGCTTTTTTTTTTTTTTTTTTCCCGGTACGCGGGCCTCTCACTGTTGTGGCCTCTCCCATCGAGGAGCACAGGCTCCGGACGCGCAGGCTCAGCGGCCATGGCTCACTGGCCTAGCCACTCCGCGGCACGTGGAATCTTCCCGGACCGGGGCACAAACCCGTGTCCCCTGCATCGGCAGGCGGATTCTTAACCACTGTGCCACCAGGGAAGTCCATGTGCTTTTTTATGATTAAAATTTTTTCCACAATGTACATGCATTGTTCATGTATCAAAAAAAACAAATAAATGGCAAATAATTAGAAGCATAAGAAAAATAGTGGGTCCTATTTTTAAAACTCTGTCACACTGACAGAATTTAGTGTAGTAATTCAGTGATCATGTAGTTTGACAGCCTGTTGGCAGTTAAATTTTTGTCAAAAAACAGTTTAGGAAGGTACGTGTTTACCTACTTGTATTTAGAAATTTGTTTAGGAATTTACAGAGATTTCACATTTCTTCCTTGATCATATCATATGCATTTTAGTATCACAAAATTTGTATTCTCGATATAAAAACATCTGAATTATAAATATTTAAATGATAGATTTAAAATCTATTCTTAGTCTTGCTTATTTATCTTGAATGAAAAATGTTCTCAATCTTTAATATTATATAGAGATTACCAGAGTTTTTCATAACTCATATTTAATTAAATTTTATTGTTTTCTCTTCTAACATTTTTGGATTAAAGATACTCTCAGTAACTCTTTTAACGGGGAGGTTTGTCCTGGTTTTCCTCACATCATCCGTTTCTTTCCTCCCAGCAGCTCCAGGCTTTTTCAGTCATTAACACCTCACTGTCTTTATTATTACTTACCAGCTCTGTTAAAAGGGCTTAGTTGTGGAATAAGTTGAAACTGTTCCTGAAATGAGCCTGATGGATTTTTTTTTAATATCTCATATATACCCTTATGCCCCATTAAAACATATAATTGAGAATTGATTATAACATCTTCACTGGTAATGGAATTTTTTTTGTTGTTTTGAGAAATTATCCAATTGCAATTGATAGTGGAGGCTACAGTGGAAGTTGCAGTCAGATAAAACTTGAGCAATGACCTGGAGTTGAAATAAAGGAGACACGTTAAATGATTACTCCTGACTCCTGGTAGAAAAACTACAGCATCTTTTATCTAATTTTTTGGTGTGTTTTATTTTTTTTTTCTTTTTAATCTTAAGGCTATTTGTTGAAGTTCTTTAAAATCTTTGTATTTGTCTGGCTTTCCCCGGTATAATAAATGACATCTTCGATGGGAATAGTGGGTCATTTTTCCTTATAGAAAATGTTCTATATTTTCTGTTTTTCCACAGTCGTTCTCCCAAAGTCAGATGCTCTTAAACTTCTAGATTTGAAATATTCCCTCAGTGTCCTTCCATCATTTCTCCACTCCCAAATGTAGTTGTTTCCTGGCAAAAGCTGAACCGATGATTCCAGAACAAACAGCACAATCAGAACATCCTTGCTCAGGCACGTAGCTGAGGGTCAATCTTCTTAGCTGCTGAGCCAGGACAGTTATTTTTAATAACTGCCATGTGCTTTTTTCATCATTGTCCTGAGTGTACAGCTGGTATAGAGTTAATGTACTTAGTTCCGTGATTTTAGCTTAGAGGTCAGCCCTGAGATATAAGAGGGGCTCTGAAATAAAGTGGGAAATGACAAAAGGCGCTTGAAAATGTTTCAAATAACTAGTGTGTAATATGTCTTAAAACTTAAAACAGTGATTATTTTCCTTTAAGTCATTTTAAGTTCCCTAACCCAACCGTGTCCCACCTTTTGTGAGGGCTGGAACATGATTACATTTCATTCCAATGTAAAAAACCTAAGAAAAAAACTATACAACTTATAATTCAGAAACACGAGAGAACTGAACTTCTGAAGCAGAAGTCTTGAGAAGAATGAAAGTTTTCAAGTTACATAACTATGTATCTCTGTATCTATAGAAAATCTTAGTTCAGTTAAAACAAGATACTCTTTAATGAAAACCCCTTTGATAATTTCTGCATTGGTCTTTGTTTCTGAGCTTCCTATTTTGGAATTTTTTTTTTTTTTAAAGAGTAATTGAACTTCGTTTGAAGCACACTTAATCTATTCTAGGGCTGACTTATTCTAATGCACCTGGCAGTCATGAAGCATTTGAGCAGATAGGTTGATGGCTGAAGTGAAATGAATGAAAAGACATCCTATTGAGTTCCCTTTCTCCCTCTTAAAAGTACACGCTCAATTCCTTGCACGTTTGTTAAGGGCATTGATAGGTGACTCAGTCTGAAGTGTCTGAGTGGGGCTGAAAGAGTTGGGGTGATTCTCAGTGTCGTGCTCATCCTGGTTCATGGTAATATTTCGTACCATTTCCTTTTCCTAATAATAATGCTGGTATTAATATTAGCTGTCAGCTATTGACAATACTGTGTGCCTGGTGATTGACGTGTTAACCTCATTTAATCCCGCCAACACCCGTATGACATAAGTTCACCACTCTTGTACAGAGGAGGAAGTTGAGACCCAGAGAGGTTCAGTTAGTTGTAGCTGGTAATAGATATCCTTGCTTGGGTTTCTCGGGAACCAGAGCCTGAGATGAGGATTTTCCTGCAGGTAGTTTGTGTGAGAGGTGATCCCGGGAAGCAGGGGTGAGGGGGCAAGAAGGAAACATCGATAAAGGGATGCATTGTTGAAGTCGCTCTTGCGGTTCCACCAGGACCTCTGACAATTGTTCAGAATGCCTCCTAGAATTGTCCATCCAAAGGATGGGAGACTGGGCATTGATACACTGGCTTCTGTCACCCATTGGTTGAGAGCTGCCTTAATTCCCCAGAACCTCTGGGCTAAGCTGACTTGTAGGTTCCCTGGGATTCAGAGGATACTCTGACCCCCCCCCGCCCCCCAAAATAAGAGATGCACCTTGAATTGGGACCTTGTGGGCATACAGATGAGCTCACACAGAGCTGCCTTTCAGAAATCAGAGGTAGGCTACAGGGAGGTGGGATGACGCGCCAGAAGAATCTAAAGGCATAAAGGGGATAGGACCAAGCCCAGGCTGCTTCCGAAACCTGTGCTCTTTCCAAACCGTCTCCCTGTAAACAGAGATGTGAGATGGGGGTCTGCAAGTCAGGGTGACATGAACATTCAGAGAATGCACATAGTGATTATCATAGCGTGAGAGGGCTGCTCATCATCGCCGTCGTACATGGGATCCCGCGTCGTCAGGAGGATTTGCTTTCCTGTCTGTGCTGCTTTGGTTAATATTAGCATTCCTTGCATATATGAAGGTTAGGATACACGAAGAATATCCAGAATATTCTAAACAGTGAAGGCTATAACTGATTTGGGATTAAAAATATACTCCATTATCAAGTTTTTAAGATCTACACATACAGGATCATGTTGTACCCGGGAGCTGTGACACGAGGTGTTGAGTATTTGTGGAGGGAAAGACTAAGGTCGATCATGTGGCACCTCCAAGACTATTGTTCATTGTAAATTCTGGGGGGTTTTTTTTGGTTAAAAATCACTTGGTAACGCCATGAAGACTTTCTTATTAAGATTTTTTATTTAATTTTTAATAGATGACGTATAGCATTGTGTAAGTTTAAGGTGTACAACATGTTGACCACTGTGGAGTCGCTCACACCTCCATCGTGTCACATGATTACCATTTCTTTTTTGTGGTGGGAACATTTAAGATCTAGTCTCAGAGAAGCTTTGAAGAATATAATACGATGTTGTTGACTGTGATCACAGTGTTGTTCAGTCGCCAGAACATACTCCTCTTCTACCTGCAAGTTTGCACCCCTGGACCAGCATCTCCCCAGCTCCTCCACCCGCTCTCCCCCTGGTAACCACCACTCTGCTGTTTCTATCATGAGTTCAGCTTTTTTAGGTTCCATGTATAAGTGAGATCATACAGTATATATCTTTGTCTGACTTATCTCACTTAGTATAATGTCCTCAAGGCACACCTGTGTTGTGTCCCACAGCAGGATTTCCTTCTTTTTCATGGCTGAATAATATTCCTTTGTGTATATGTACCACATCTTCTTTATCCATTCAGATATTGACAGACACTTAAACTGTTTCCATATGTTGGCTATTGTGAACGATGCTGCAGTGAGCATGGGAGTGCAGATCTCTTTTTGATATCCTGTTTTCATTTCCTTTAGATATATATCCAGAAGTGGAATTAATGGATCATATGTTCTATTTTTAATTTTTTGAGGAACCTTCGCACTGTTTTCCATGGTGGCTGCACCAGTTTACAGCCCCACCAACAGTGCACAAGGGATCCCTTTCCTCCACATCCTCACCAACACTTGTTATCACTTGGCTTTTTGATGATGGCTGTTCTAACCTGTGATGGGGTTCTCTGCTCAGGGTCTCACAGGCTGGAATCAGGGGTTGACCAGGCTGCAAGGAATCTGTTTTCCAAGCTCGTTCAGGTTGTTGGTAGAGTCCTGGCTCCTTGTGGTGGTAGGACTGAGGCCTCCGTTTTCAGGCTTGGCAGTCAGCCTGGGGTGGCTTTCAGCTCCTGGACACACCTTCAGTCCTTGTTAGGCCTCTCCATCTTCAAAGCCAGCGAGGGGGCATGACCCTCATGTCAGACCCCTTCTGTGCTCACACCTCTTCTCCTGGAAAAGTCCAGGCCCACCCAGACGACCTCTCTCTCATAAAGTCAGCTGTGCCACAGAGAATACCCTAATCACGAGTCCTGGGGTCCTGCGGGCTGTACATCTGGGGACAGAGTTCCTGGGGGCTGTCTTCGAATCCGGCCCACCGCACCCTGTGAAGAACAAAGGACTGGAGAGTTAGAAGCAGGTTCAGAACCAACCCTTGGCCCGTGTACAGGATGAATAGTGGTTGCATCATCTGTGTTCCCCATGCAGCCTGGGGAAGGGTGAGCCGCCAGCGGGTCATACGGGAAGGTAAATTCAGGCTTCTTGCTGGCGGCGAGGCTCTGGCTCATTGTATCATAGTTCTTCCTGGCGTGACTGACTGACGCAGCCCTCGCTGGAATGTAAAGTTCTTACGTTTCACGTCAGTACTGGGGTAATATTTCTATCCCAAATGTTCATACAGTATGTGGCTCAGCAAGGTTAACTGACTCAGCCAAGTGGCTGGTTCACGGACAGCAAAGCCGCGACCAGGTGCTCTTCTCACAGACTCCGGTGGCCACGTGCTGGGTCTGCAACCAGCGTTTACTGAGTGCCTCCTGAGGCCGGGCTGGGTGAGGTTAAGGTGGACGGTGGGTCACGGTCCTCCAGAAGCCCTGGCTCTCCACCTGTTGTGCTGCAGTCAGCGGGCCAGATGTGAGCCTGTGAGTCGGTATTTATAGCCATTCCGGTCTCAGTCCTTTTCCAAATCCTGCCTGACCCAAATCATTCTGTGTCCTTAGCTGAGCTCGACGCGGAGCACACCCAGAAGGTCCTGGACATGGAGCAAACCCAGCAAATGAAGCTGAGGGAGCGGCAGAAGTTTTTTGAGGAAGCCTTCCAGCAGGACATGGAGCAGTACCTCTCCACGGGCTCCCTGCAGACCGCAGAAAGGCGAGGCAAGTCGGGGGGCGGGCCCCGCGCTGGGTGTGGCTAGGGGGCTGCCTCCAGAGCGGGGCTGGGACAGAGGCTCAAAGGGGATGCGTCCTGCCGTCTTTGTCTTGCTGTTGCTGTTGCCTCTTCTTGAAGTTCTAGGCTTTTGTTGAAGATATTTAGAAAACATGGAATACATTTTTTTAAAACATTAAAAAGACAAAACAAACATTAGCCATAATTCTGTAGCACAGAATCCCTAATCCCTATTACTATTTTAGGGTGATTTTCTCTTGTGCGTGCCTATTTATATAGACTGTACACATATCTGGCTTTGTATCTAACTTTCCATCAGAGTGTACGGGGATCTTTCCCCTACATTATTAAAAATCCTTTGAAAGGGTATGTTTTAAAAGCGGCATCTTCATTGTCAGGACGTATCCTAACAGTTTCCTAGTTGGACACTTAAGATTCTTTGCCTCTATAAGTCGTGCTGTGATGTACATCTAGATGCATCTGATGGTTCCCAAGAACACGCTGAGGGGCACAGGAGTTGGCTTCCAGGCCCCTTCACCAGCCCCTTCTTCCCAGGACCTGGTGCCTGTGGAGGAGTGGTCTGGGCGGGCAGCTGACGTTTTCTCTCTGGCCAGCACAGGAGCAGTGGGCCGTGTGTACAAGCGTCCTGGGCTTCCCCGCTTACCTGCCCTCCGTCCTCCTGGAAGCCCTGCTCCTCCCAAACCTCTGTGCTCATTCTTCCTCTTTTGCCTGGCCCTGGCCTTTGCTCTCCATACCCTGCCCCTCACGGAAGCCGCCCCCAATTTATCTGTTACCTCCCTCTGTTTCTTCCTTCTCTATGTGCTCCCCAAGGAGAGGTTAAAGAAATCAAAGAATGAGGAAGGAAAAGAATGTAGAGAAAACAGATTAATAGGCGTGACATAGAATGACTGAAGGATGCGTTATGTTGACAGTGCTTCTTAAACTGAGGTGGATGGTACAGATTTGAAGTTCAACTGCTTCATCTCCAGTCAGCTCTCCCTCTATGTGTCCCACTAATGGAGAGTCTGTCTTCATCTGGGAAAGTCAGATTGCATGCTCCCTCAGAGTACGTTCGCTATTCAGTTTCTTTAGTGTTGGGTGCTGGTAATGGAGAGAGCCATCCCTGTTCACTCCAGGGATCTGTGTCATGTTGTGGGCAGCAGCTGAGAAGGACACCACCCTAGTCTGCTTGGGCTGCTATAACAAAATAACACAGACTGGTACCTTATACACAACAGGGCTGGAGGCTGGAAGTCTGTGGTCAAGGTGCTGGCTGATTTGGTTCCCAGTGAGAGGTCTGCAGCTTGTCCTCACTTAGCAGGGAGAGCTCCATCTCTGGTGCCTCTTCCTAGGAGGGCACTAACCCCATTCTCAGGGCCCCACCCTCATGACCTCTAGAATAATCACCTCCCAAAGGCCCACCTCCAGAAACCATCACACTGGGGGTTAGGGCTTCACCATAGGAATTTGGGCAGGTGGGGGGACACCCAAACATTTAGTCCATAACACACACACCCCGGCAAATCTGACCCACAGATCTGAGCACAGTAAGACGTTATGCCCAGAGGGCATGGGGAGGTGGGACGGTGAAGGAAAGAGCAGTAGAGACTCTAATGCTTGTTCAGTTTAGTTCAGCAGACATTTCCTGAGCACCTGCTAAGTGCTCAGCAGAGGCAAAGAGAATATGAAAGTGCCTCTTAGGAGAGCCAATCCTCAGGGGATGAGGACACAGCAGAGGCTGCAGCTTCAGAAGTCCCTCTTCGTTGGCCGTGAGCCTGCTGAGACAGGGATGGGCTGTTATTGCTGGGTCCTTGTGGCCAGCACAGCCCAGTGCTGGACAAACAGAAGGAAGGGCTTGGTCAAGATGTGTTGAACAGATAGCAATTAAGTATTAAGGAATTGAATTTTCATGGTTTCAAGCCCCTAAAAAAATGTCCTTCAAATTTCAAAAAAGTGTTGGGCTTTTTTTTTTTTTTTTTTAAGGTAAAAAAGAGAGCCACACATACATTGCCAATATGTGTGGTTTTGAAAGCACTGAGGAAGAAAATTGGAGGCCTTGGGCTTTTCAGCTTCCTGCTTCAAGTGGAGCAGAAAAGATGTTCACAAATTACAAACAGGCCTCTCCACACAAGGCTGTCCAGGGCCATCCCTTAAGACTTCCCAGCCTGGGAGTCACACATCCCTTTCTTACAGCATATTCATCTCCAAGGATGAACATTCTTTCATTTAGAAAAATCAATCAAAATAAGAATCTCTGCAGTGAACATGGTATTTTACACTCATTCCACTAAATCAGAAATAGCAGTCTGAATTTTTCTCACTTTCCAAAGCATCATTTCTTAGTTAAGACAAAGGCATGGAAAGTTTTATCCAGAAAATGATCTAAGGGTGAAGGGACATCTGTGCCCACCGGGACTGTCGTGAGGCTGGGAACCACAGTGGGGAGCCTCGTGCACTTGGAGGGGAGTGAGGGCAGTGCCCCCCGTGCCGAGGAGCAGCGGGCACCTGGGACCCACGCACGCCCAGCAGCTCCCAGTGCCATCAGGACGTGACGAGGTGTTTTGTAAGACCCTGACGCAGGTTTTCTCTTCCACCTGACAAGACTCCCATTTTCTCAGAAAAACATCTATTGCGTTCACTTTGTTGCTAAGCACCTGGGTATCCTGACAGTGTGTAGTTAGTTGTGACCACACCCATCACCTTGAAGATGTCCTGTCTGTAGCTGTGTGTTCCCACTGTTAGACCTTGGGTTCCTGGCATCTCTGCTGGGCTGGTAGTTCAGTCAAATCTTGTGTAGCCAGGGGTGCCCCCTGTGCCCTCAGCCACTCTGACTCAGCCCTTGGGTGTCCCAGGCACTGGGGAGGGCAGGAGGATATTTGGGCTAGTGATAAACCCAGTAGGTCTGGGGTAGGGCCCAAGAATGTGCATTTCCCACAAGTTCTCAGGTGATGCTGGGGCTGCTGGTCTGGGGTCCACATCTTGAGGACCGCTTCTTTAGGGTACATAACTAGGACACAGTCATAGGACAAGCATATCTAATTGTACTGGATTCTGTCACAAATACCCACACCAGTTTACAGTCTCCCAGAAGCTGTATGTGCGTGCTCCACTCACTCCACAGCTTTGTCAACACTTGGTAGTGTCAGATAGTGAAAATGTTTCACAAATTTATATGTATGAAATGATACTTTATTTTGGCTTTAATCTGCAGTTCCTTGATTGTCCATTTTTCTACTGGTTGGTTGTCTTCCTTTAGAGTCTTACACTCGTGGTATCGGCCTTTTCTGATGATGTCTGGTGCAGATACCTTCTCTCAATCTGTGGCTTCTCTATTCTAGTGTGGCCTTTGCTAAATGTGTTTAAAATATTTTTAAGCTTTGCCCACTTTATTTTCTTGCTTATGGTTTGTACTTGTGTCTTGTTTAGGCACTCCTTCCCTCCAAGTTGTAAGGATACTCTGCTGTGTTTTATTCTAAAAGTTTCTATGTTTTCCATTTTCTATTTGGCCCCTAAATCCAGTTGGTTTTTGTGTGCATCGTGAGGAAAGGATCTGACTTTAATTCTTCACAGCAGTAACTGTCTATCTCAGCACCAGTGTTCTCTCCGCTGCTCACACGGTCTTCTGTCAGTTTCAGTACAACTGAGTCTTTTCTAGGCTTTCTTTTCTGTTCCAGTCTTCTGTTTGTCTGGCCTTGAGCCAAACTTTACTATCTTAATTTTAATTCTTCATTAAGTAGTGATTCTCAACCAGGGGCAACTTTGTCCCCTTGGGGACCCATGGCAACGTCTGGAGAGTTCTCTTTGTTGTGATTGAGGTGGGGGGGTTTGTAAGTGTCCATTTCAAAAGGCTTCTAAATTGGCTTCTTCAGATGTTTCCTATTAATACTCAATTTTGGATTGCTTAATCATCAAAGAGGTACATTAGATCCTCATTTCCCCCATGATTATGGACTTGTTACCACTTGCCTTGTGATTCTTCCATATTTTGCTTTATAAAAATAACCACAAAATATATACTCACATAGAAATTCTGAATTACCTTCATGGTGAATTGAACCATCAAAAAAATCACTAAGCGGGGCCTTCCCTGGTGGCGCAGTGGTTAAGAATCTGCCTGCCAATGCAGGGGACACGGGTTCGAGCCCTGGTCCGGGAAGATCCCACATGCCGCGGGGCAACTAAGCCCGTGCGTGACAACTACTGACCCTGTGCTCTAGAGCCCGCGAGCCACAACTACTGAAGCCCGTGTGCCTACAGCCTGTGCTCTGCAACAAGAGAAGCCACTGCAATGAGAAGCCCGTGCACCGCAATGAAGAGTAGCTCCCACTAGCTGCAACTAGAGAAAGCCTGCACATGGCAACGAAGACCCAACGCAGCCAAAAACAAATAAAATTAATTTAAAAAAAAAAAAAAGCTGCAACTAGAGAAAGCCTGCACATGGCAACGAAGACCCAACGCAGCCAAAAACAAATAAAATTAATTTAAAAAAAAAAAAAAAGGAACAGACTACTGATACATGCTGTAGTGTGGATAAACCTCCAAAAAAAAAAACCACTAAGTGCTGTGTTTTACCCCAATAATGCTTTTGTTTCCCCTTCAAGTCTATTTTTTTTTGATATTTATATAGCCATGTCAGCGTTCTTCAAGTTTAGTTGTTTGCCCACTTCCCGTTTTTCCTTAAATTTTTAAAATATTTCTGTTCTTATATTTTAGGAATGTCTCTTACAAACAGAATAACTAGATTTTATCACTTATAGGAAACATTTTCAGGAAAATAGAAAGCACCAAATAAGATGATAGTAATGAAGCCAGGCAGTCAGTGATCACAGCACATGTAAATGAACCAAATGTGACACATAACAGATTATAAAACTGGCTTCGTTACCATCTTATTTGGTGCTTTCATTTTCCTGCAAGTGTTCCCTATGCTTTTAGTCCAATTATTTTTCTCCCCTCTTTAAGAGAATGGCACAGACAGAAAAAAAGGGAGACTCTGCTCCTTTCAAAACTGAAGTCAAAGCCAGGCCGAAACGCCACCAAGGACTCCACAGTCACAAAGAAAACCCGCGTTTTCCCCACCTTCTCCCCCACAGGAGAGCAACCCCCAGAGGCATGAGCTTGACCCCCGTGCACTCAAGTCCCTCTGACGGGTCAGCCTTGCAGGAGCCCCAGGGCAACACCGCCCCGGTGTCCCCTGTGAAGTGGCCGTGATTCCTGTGCGGCCAAGGGTGACACTGATGGCACATGTCACCCGGCTCCTCTGCCTTGGATGTTGCCACCTCGAGTGGGATGTCTCAACTGTAACAAGCTTTACCTGCTTTAGTGCTGAGCCTTCATTTCTTGTGCCCAGAGACAATCAGATTCCCACCTTCCTGCCAGACAAAACAGGGATCTGGCTCTCGTCAAGCCGCCTCTCCTGTCATTATCGTCCAGTCCTTCAATTCAGCTGGAGTAAATTCCCCGTATTTGATACTATTATGATTATTTTACTCAGAGATTTATATATACTCACCGACTTACATGTCTCTTCCGTGCACTTCGGCCTCCCTCCCGGGACCACGCCCTCTTCCCTCCTCCTGTGGCCCAACCTTTGCTGAGAGCAGGCTTAGGGCGGAGTTGTATCTCACACTTGATCTTAAGCGATGATATTTACCTCACCTCTTTGAATTTATTATTCCACTGTCTTCTGACTCCTGTTGTTGAGCTGTAGGTCTAATTATTTCCTTATCTTTCCTAATCTGCTCTTTCTCTTTGATGTTCATCATTTCGCTGCAGTGGATTAGGTGAGGATTTCTTTCATCTGTCTTGCTTGGAATATATTCTGTCCCTAAATCCTGGATGTCTGATCTTTCAGCAAATCTGGAAGATAATCAGCCTCTGTGAATACTGCTGGTCCCTAGTCTCCATTCTCATTTTGGAACTGTGAATATGTAAACTTTCGCATTTTCCATTTCTCTTAAACTTTCATACTTCCCACTTGTTTATTTCGTTCACTAATTTTCTATTTGGCTCTCACCTCTTTAACTTGTGCCCGAAGTTTTAAATTTCAGTGATTTTTCCTATTTGGAAGTTATTTGGCTTTTTTTCAAATGCCTGATCTGATTTTTGACACCTTGTTCATTGTTTGATTCAATCTTTTGTTTCTTTAAAATATTTAAAGCCACTTTGAATTCTCGGGAAAAGATGCTAATAGTCTTTGTTTCTGCTGACCCTCACTCGTAGTGACATGTGTACTGTAAATTCCGGCTTGGATTGGATTTTGCATTGAGTTTATATTCCTATGAGACCCTGGGTTAAGGATGTGTCCCCATCCAGAAATTTCTATTTGCTTGTGACAGGCAGCATCATATGCCTGGGATGATTTAAGTTACCTGGCTTGTAGTTTCCTGGACCGCAGAGGCAGTTTAAATAGGAACGCCAGACCCTGGAGGCCCCCCCTCCCTCACTGTGCCCAGGCTCAGACTTCTAGTCCTATAGCGTCTTTCTGCTGGTGGGCTGATTTTTGTCCTAGTCTCTGCTTTCACTGCAGGGAGCTCTTGGTTGCAACTCGCCAGCTTGCAGATGCTCAAACTCTGCTGTTAAGACGAAGACTAGAGAAATGTCACAAGGGCAGAGAAGACTCCAAATGGAATTGTAGTAAAGCTGGGGGCAACCACAGCCAGAGGTGTCTGGCAGGAATGTCAGCCTCTCTGAGTTGGCACCCACCTCTGAAGCCAAGAATTTGTCTGATGCAGAAAGGGTTAGGTTACCTGCAGCACTTGCAAGCAAGAGGGCTGGGGGTGAAAAGGAAAACTGGTGTCTGGCAGGAATGTCAGCCTCTCTGAGTCGGCACCCACCTCTGAAGCCAAGAATTTGTCTGATGCAAAAAGGGTTACCTGCAGCACTTGCAAGCAAGAGGGCTGGGGGTGAAAAGGAAAACTGCTGTGGCAGGTGTAAGAGGTAATAGTAACCAGGGTTAAGCTAGGATGGATTTAAAGTACGAAACTGGGACATGTCAATGATACACTGCTCCAAAGTCTATTTTAAAAGTCTGGAGTAGCGGGAGATATTTTACACCTAGAAAACACAATGTGCTTTTAGCCTAACAGTGGAAGCTCACCTTTTAAAGTGTTATTAAATGACAGAAGGTCTAACCTCTTCCTGTGCCGGTCTCCCCAGAGCCCATGGGCAGCCTGTCATCCATGGAAGTCAATGTGGACATGCTGGAGCAAATGGACCTGGTGGACATCTCTGACCAGGAGGCCCTGGACGTCTTCCTGAACTCCGGTGGCGAGGGGAACACTGTGCTGTCCCCCGTCTCAGGTAGGGGTGACAAGCCTGCACACACTGGGTCACACCTAGTTCCATGACTTCCCTCCACATGGAGAACCGATACAGGGCAGTTCGGTTGCACACAGCGTGCACAGCTCTTCTTGTTCCACACGCAGTCTGGCCTCACAGAAGTGGACAAATGAAACACTGGCTGTTGTGGTCATGAATTTCTCAAAGACTCTCAGTGCTTTACCCAGATACCTTCAGTGAACAGGGAGCTTTCTTAAATTGTGTGCTCTTTCTCCTCTGGCTCGGAAGTTAATTTGAGTGGGGTTTTTGTGGTTAAGCACTAGAATTTGGGGGAGGTGGGAGCTCTCCTGTGTGGCTTCCCCCTCCTCCATTCGGCAGGTATTTATTTGATCTCTGCTGTGGGCAAGGCCAAGGTTTGTGTTCAGCACTCGGTTTGTATTTTAAAAATTAGTTGCGACCCTGTGGGCACGTTACCTCCATTTAATGCCTTCCTGAAATTTCATGTTCATTCGGCACGTATTTACTGAGGCTTCGGCCCTGTACCTGGACTCAATTTATTTTAAATTTCGGACCATTCCTTCTGGGTGGGTGGTCTTTGTCACGTCATTACAGAGAACGCGTTTACGTTTCTTCCACGTACAAAAGAGGGAATGGCCAGCCCTTCAGCAGCACCTGCCCCTTAGCTGGTGGTCCCACTCCATGGGCTGCCACCCTCACAACTGAGGCCCGGGGCTTCCTGTCCACGTGTGTCTCAGGTCTCCACAAAGCAGCTCCTTCCGTCTCCCCGGGAACTGCGTGAGCAGTGCTGTCCCGGGGAGGGAGGCCCTTGTCCCGCCGAGAAGGCCGGCCCCTTCCCAGGGTCAGGAAGAGACTCCATCACCTGCGTATGGTTTTGATTCCTTTAAGAGGATCTCCACAAGGGTTTTTTCTCTTAACGTCCGTTTCTTTGAATTATTTCAAAGGATATAAAGAGGTAAATCTAGATTATCAAGGTTACCAGGAGTGCTCCTCAAAGAAACGCAGCGTTCGCGGTTTGGCCTTGAGCACAGTGCTTTATTGGATACTGGAAAGGTTTTGGGATCTTTCCATGTGTCACAGGTGGCAGAAGGGTCGGCTCGGGCCCTGGGCTGCCTCTGGCATCACCTAGCTTAGCATTTTCTGGGGGCAGTTCCTGCACTGCCATGGGGCCTGGTTCTGCGGCCTGCATGTCACAGGACCAGAGAACTCACACCCGCTTTATATTCTAAGCAAGTTCAAATGATCATCTTCGGGGCAGTTCTCAGATGCAGTACTTTTATGACAGGCTCGCTTCTGCTTTATTTTGCAGGGCCGGAAGCGAGCCCCGGTCAGGATGCAGTTACTCTTCAGGTTCCAAATGCCTCCCGATCCCGAGCCACACGGCCTTCCTCATCCTCCCCCTGCACCGACCCGACTGCCCAGGACCCCAGCGAAGGTGGGGAGTCCCCCGTGGTCCAGTCTGACGAGGAGGGAGTGGAGGTGGACACTGCCCTTGCCACCTTCCACTCCGATGACAGTGACTCCTAAACCCGGGCGTCCGCGCTCTGGCCACCTTCAGAGGACGACACAGCTGTGCCCAGAGGCCCGCGGTAAAGGCAGGTGGATTTAGGGAGGCTCTCGATTTTTACACAGTTGCCAATAATGTGTGAGAAACTGAAACAACAGCTACAATAAAGTTTGAGGACCGCAAACACAGCCAATTTGTACAGAAGGGCTGCTAAACACACACGTTCTGCAGGCCTCAGAGTGCAGGCCAGGCCAGGAAATTAGGTGTCCACACTGGCTCAGCACTGAATGGCAAAGCCCTTTACAGGCAGGAAACCGTGCTTCCTCTCGGCTCTAACCAAGTTTGGGTTTTCATCTGATCATTACAAAATTATGAAGTCCAACAAGCACGGCCTGCCGTAATAGAGCCCACACCCGGGCCCAGAGGAAGAGAGAGAAACCGAAGTCAAGCCCCCACGCCATCCCACTCCTGGCGGGACCCCGCTCCCCCGGGGACGTGTTTTCCCCTCTCCCTGCTCGCTCACAGCCCAGGGACGAGGGGCAGGCTGGCACGAGGAGGGGTGGCTGCGGGCCTGCACTCGTGGCCACGCTGGTGTCCAGGGGCCCTGCAGAAAATGAGAGGCAAACGGCAGCCGTTAGGTTTTTGTTCAGAGGGCATCCAGGCAACCGCCAGCGGAGGGAAAGTGAGATTAAGGATTAAAATTCGGTGTTCACTCCACTCCCTGGCCAATGGGACAGACCCCCTCAGCCCGTGTATCAGAAAACATCTCATTCACTCTCTTCCACAAGACAAACAAGTGTCCAAAAAACTTTGTTTTTATTATTAAACCTTGTAGTACAAACCTGAAAAGTAAACAAAAAACTGGCAATAAACAACATGAAGTCTCCCCTCCCGGGGGAGGGGTGCAGAGCAGCGCTAATAAATTAGACGTCAGACCGTAAGCCGTGGGCAGAAGTTCACTGTCCAAAGAGGGCAAGAACACAGCAAGGCCATGAAAACCGGACCAGCACATTGGAAAACACGACTCTGCTCATGTCATCGTTAAATATTCCAACACAGTTCAGTCTTCTGCAAACGACAACCGACAAAGTGGCACAGGACGCTCCTGACAGCCCCAGCGGCGAGCTCAGTGCAACACGGCAGCTGCGGGATCGGTGAATCCAATTATGAAACAAAGAACGGCTTGTGGAAACAGTTTCCCTTTTTTATTCCACACATACTGTACACACAACCGGAGAAGGGCAACAGCTACTCCATTATTATTTTTTTTGTTGTTGTTCAGTGATGTAAGCAGCACTTATAAATGTTACAAGAAAAACCCTGTAAGCATCCAATCCAACCGATGAAGAAACTGAAGTGTAAGGCTTTTCTTCATCTCGTCTTCTCACCCCCTCCCCTCCCCCACCCAGAAAAAGGCTCAAGTATTTAAAACAATTTACAGGCGTATGTACAAAAGGGACGGGATTTTTTTTTTTCTTTTTGTTACAACATGAAGAGAAAAAATAGACCAGATGAGGGCAGATACATTTTCACATTCAAAAAGAACGGCAGACCTCCTAGTGGCTCTAGATGTGATCACCAACAAAACGAGTTTAAAAAGAAAGATTAATGCTGACCTGTGAAGGTGTAAAACAACAAGCTGTGAGATGAAGACGGAATGTTAGAAAGATTGCACATCCATGACAAAGAAGCACTTAACGGCTTCAATCACTTTTTTCCTTTTTTTTTTTTCTTAAGGATGCTATTGAAGGGTTTTTTGATAAAGTAGCCAACAGCACCAAAAAATAACAGAATGGATTTCCTAATGAAATCAGGCACAGGTTTCCCTCACGTGACCCCCTCCAAGGCAGGCAGTCTTTTTCTTCTCTTTCCTTAAACAGATGCATAGTGATGTGCTGGTAAAGAGAACCTAGTCACTCCGACCTCCTCATTTTGCCTATGGTTAGGAAACAACGTCCACCTTCAGCTGCCATAACCGCCCAAAGAAACAAAATGGGGATTCTCCGGTTTTAACAATTACAAACATCCTGCACACGACAGAAGAAAAGACAGCCAAAGTAAAGCCATTTCTTTCGTGTGTGTGTGTGTGTGTGTGTGTGTGTGTGTGTGTGTGTGTGTCTCCTATCCCTTTTCCTCTCTAGAAAAAAATCTGCTCACATTACTGATGGTTTTAAAATTTGTTCTCCAAACTTCACCCTCTTCAAAACTGGGTTAAAAAGCCTTTTTTTCCCCCAACAACAATTACAAAAAAAAACAAAACCAAAAAACAAAAAACAAAAATCAAACAAAAAGGCTTTTGTCAGCCACAAGGGGCGATACAAATTAATAACAGCCCCTCAAGGGTTTTAAAACAGTGAATATACGGCAGTTTCAAAAATCTGACTGCAGTATCTAGGTATTCTAAGTACAAAAAAAGTTCAACAGTTTAATGCTAAAACAAAATTAGTTCTCTAAAACCAGAAGAAAATCTTCTTCAGAGCTAGTGCAAAGACAGCTTGTATCCTACAGCCAGTACTCCAAACTAGAATATAATAATTACAGAAAAATATCTATCCCCGGCCCACGGTGCTGGCGTCTTCACGAGGAGGAGGCAGCGGCGAGCCGGGAGGGCGGCACGTCCACCGTCGCTCTCTTGCGGGGCCCTCTTTTTGGTGTGGGTTTACCGAGACAGTTCTCAATGCTGCCGTTTTTACCAGATACCTTGCCACAGATCTGATTGACCAGGCTGATAATTTGTTCCTGTTTCGGGTTGAAAGGAAGACACAGGATTAGCCAACAGAAGAGCGTCGCCAGGAACCCCCAAGGGAGTCACCTTCATCAAACCACGTCAGAGCGGCACCGAGGGGGTTGGGGAGGGCTGGGTGGCCTTGGAAATCCGCCCCGAGGTTCCCGGGTGCGGCGGCCTGGGAGCTGGTTAGGACAACAACTTCCCGAGACCGAGGTCCCCTGGCCAGGCACCTAAACGAAACACTCCTCCTCGGGGAGAAACCTGCCTTTTCTCATCTGGAAGCCAAGGAAACGGAACGCCTAGTCCCTTCCTCCTGATGGGCAGCTTCCTAACCCCACTTTCCCCTCCAGGGAGCCCAGGGGCGCCCCCTGGTGGCTGTAAAGTCCAAACGTTCACGAGCTGAAAGCCCTGAAATACCTGCAGCCCCGAAACCAGAGTAAGCGTGGGGCTGTTTCCTTAGAGCTGCTTTCCCGTCTGGTCTGTACCTTCACCCATGTCCACGAGGTCCCTCGCCGCCGAGACAACACAGCAGCAGGCTTCCCACTGCCGCCACCTGGGCACCTCCTCAGGGCTGAGAGGCCGCCCGGGGCCCCAGCAGGAAGGGGAGGGCTGGGAAGTGAGGGGAGACTCAGGCCTGAGGGCCCAGGGCCTCTCACCTGGCTCCCTGCACGGTGACAAATGCCTGGGGGCTGCTTGTTGCTCTCTCTGGCTACTCTGGAGCCTACTTAAACTGCTCTTGCAGATGAATACAAACATGTGTCTATAAACGTTTCTCGTTCCCTACTCAGCGAAGGGGCGAGAACAAAGGGAACAAGAGAACCATCTATCTGTTGGCGTCAAAAATACATGTGTAACTTTAACACAACTCGCAACCATCCAGTTTTAAAAGAAACCACGGGGAGGAGTATTAAAATGGCCCATGTTCTGACATACACTCCAGAGCACCTGCTAGAGCCAGGGACGGATGGACCAGGAGGACACGGTGACAGGAGGCCACTCCTTCACTCAAGCCTGAGGGTCAGCCTAGTCCAGGCCCAGGCCTGCTCCCAGGCACTGCAAACATCGTTGGGCCACTTAAAGCACTTATGATACACATGCTAATGAAGAACAAACATGAGCTTCATTAAAGCCCAGTTACCTGCAGCTAAAGCCACCTGGGCAGCAGGGGGTTCCGAGGAGGCAGCCGCCCGCCCGCACCTGTGTGACCGAACGGCTGGACAGAGGGGTCTGACTGCTGGGCACCGGGGCTCAGACCAGAGCTGTGCTCTCAAAAGCCATTTCTGAGATCCAACCCAGAGCTGGAAGTTCCCCAATAAAAAAAAAAAAAAAAAAAAAAAAAAATACAGTTCAACTCAATAGGGAACTGACTTGTGATTTTCATTTACTAAAACAGGCCACTGGCAAAGTAGGAGGCTTACAAAACCTTTTCTCTTCCCTGTGCGTGAGAACCAATGATTAAGCTTCAGACCGACAGACCCTACATATGTGATTCTTTTCCAGGATTTTGGTCACATCAAGACACCTAGCTCCAAGATGGGCTGGAGGTGGAAACTAACCCACGTTTTGTCGAGCTTCAGAATCATCTCGAGAAGCCCCAGCGCCGCCGGCTGTACCCTGCGAGTTGCCAGAGATGCTCTGACTCAGACACGAGGGTTTATTTTTAACCGTGTTCTGACATTTGCTGTTCAAGTGAAGAAGCAGGGAGGGGAAAGTGGTTATTGCCTTCGCTGAACATGCTCTTTAAAAACAAAGAAGATGCAAAGAGATCTATTTTCAGCTTTCCAATCTTACAATTTAGCCAAAGGCTTCTGATCAAGTCTGACCACAGCCTGACACCCCACAGGCGCTCCCATCGCCTCCCGGGGCACCCGGCCCGGCCCTGCCCAGGGCTGCCATGTGTGATGGCTGGATGAGGCCGCCTGACGTGGGACTGACCGCCCCAGGTTTGGGGGGCAGTGGGGATGGAGGGGCCGGCAGGTTCTGCCCTCAGAGAGGGGCTCGCGGCCGGACACCACAGGGAGAAGGACGCTTCTCTGGAAGAGGGCGGGCCAGGAGGGGCAACGGGGTCCCCAGAGCAGTCTCCCAAGGTGACCCCACCCAAAAAGGACTCCGGGTCAGTCAAGGAGTAAAAGGGCCACGTGTCTCCGGAGCCGCGAGCTTGTACCCGGAAATGCAATCGCAGAGCAGCCTGGAAGTACGTAAAACACACGTGATGAGACGAGACAGGCTGCTCTGGGAGCGGAGCCCTGGGTGCTCCGTGCCGGCTGAAGAAGCGCCCTCCCCATGGGGGCACCTAGCGGGCAGTGGAGACCAGCCAACACAGAAAGCACCTCACACGGACCCGCCTCTGGGGACGGCTGCGGTTTTCAGAGAGGGTGGAACTGGGCTTTAGTCAGAAGGTGAAACCTTCGGGAGCAAAAAGTGAAAGGCTCCGTGTCTGCCGAGGCCCCTGGCGCTCCCAGGGCCGCCCCCTCGGGCGCTGCCCGCAGCTCAGCAAGTGGCCGCAGGCTCTGCAGTTTACCACGCGCGGACCCACAGCAGAACCGCTGGCAGCTGCGGGGGAGGGACGCCGACACGCGCGGACGGGCACAGCGGTCGGCACTTCGTGTCCCAGAGACCCCGCGGGGCCGGGGCCAGGAAGGCTCCTCAGGCCGAGTCCCGGGGCCCCAAGGTCGGGCTGCTCTGAGGACGCAGCCGCGAGGCCCCTGAAGCGGGCCTCGGCCTGGAGGGAAGGGCAGCCCTGGCTTGGCCCTGCCGATTTCGGTCTCGGTCTGTCCCGCGCTGTCCCCTCGGGATCTGGGCCCCGACTGGAGGTGACGGCACAGTCCCCTCCAGACAGTGGGGCAGCCACGCCCCGAAACCGAACTCCTGAAGAACCGAGGCACCGAGGCCAGGAGGGAAAGCAGAGCTGAGCGCGCTGCAGACAGGCTCGCTGGGGCACGACAAAGCGCGGACAAGGACAAAAATCCCTGCAGCCTCAGCTCCTGGTTTCTCCAGGCCAGTGGAACTCAAGCCGGACCTGCCCACTCCCCCATCCTGGCGCAAGGAGCTACCTTCCCACCACGTCAGGCTCCGTCCGGCCAGAAGGCGCCTGGAAGCAGGCCGGCTGCACGCGGTCACGACAAGAGCTGTGACACGGACCATGCGGGCAGGGGAGCGCTGCCACCCCGCGAGGCACTGACCTCGTCGTAGCGGTACATGAGCTTCAGACCGCGGCAGGACTTCTGCTTCTCCACGTGGCGCAGGGCGCACTCCAGGCAGAAGACCACATTCTCGCTCTCCTGCACGACCTGCGGGACGAGAGGCACCCGAGGCTGAGGGGACTCGGGTGTGGGGGACGGGGGGGGGGGTGTCCCGGGAGCAGAGCGTGGGAGGCCACCGCCCAGGCCAGGGGCGTCTGTGACCCAGAGACACGGGATACCGACGAGAACAACAAGAAGTCACCGGGACCGGGATGATCAACCAGGAAACAAGTAAGTGACCATCTCTGAGCTGCACCCAGAGGCCTCGAGGGCCCTCTTGGCTCCTGTGCCCTTTCCCGCCAGAGGGTCTGAGCGCAGCGGGCTGGTGGACGGGGGCTGAGGGTTCTGAGCGCTCCTGAGACTTCGGGTACAAAAGGTGCCAGAATGGCCACACCCTGGACACTTCGGCGACAACACGTGTTTCTCCTGCTCTTGGGCGGCTCGGTTGGTCCAAGTGGTTGACACCACCTCGGGAGGCAGCACCTCTGTCCACACTCCAGCCAGCACGGTTCCTGATCCTCGCCACGCGAGCCTGGATCTCCGGCCTGCAGCTGCCCTGAGGATGCGCTGGCACCGGGGATGGGCCGAGGCCCCGCAGCTGCTCAGAGCTGTGTGTGTGTGGTGGTGGGGGGGGGGGGGGGGGGCATCCCTCCCCCCAACCCTGACTCCCTGTCCTGGTCTCACTCAGTGTAAACAATGCGAAAATGCTGCCTTGACACACCAGATGCAAAAGCGTCACAGGTCTTTTCATATGGATTCAAGGGAAAGACCTAGGTTTCTTATCTTCATTGTTTCTAAGCAAAGACAAGAAAACAAGCTGGGAGCTTCCCTGGTGGCGCAGTGGTTAAGAATCTGCCTGCCGATGCAGGGGACACGGGTTCAAGCCCTGGTCCGGGAAGATCCCACATGCCGCGGAGCAACTAAGCCGATGCGCCACAACTACTGAGCCTGCGCTCTACAGCCCGTGCTCCGCAACCAGAGAAGCCACCGCGATGAGAAGCCCGTGCACCACAACGAAGAGTAGCCCCCGCTCACCGCAACTGGAGAAAGCCCGCGCACAGCAACAGAGACCCAATGCAGCCAAAAATAAATAAATAAAAACTACATAAATTTATAAACAAAGAAACGAAAAAAACAAGCTGTAGGAATAAGGAAATGACACTTATTGGCACAAACACATCACCCGGGGCTGAGGACAGGAACAGACATAAATACGAAACAGTGAACAAAAACATATAAACCCCTTAGTACCTAAGCAATGAAAAGCATATATAAATAGAACCTCAATTTTTACCTATGTATTCAGGATATGTGCTTTTTAAAATAACATTCTGGCTAAGAAATCCTGGTGACAACTCTCAAGGTACAGCTTTCGGAGGGACAGCCTAAAAATGAGCCCACACACTGCCCGTTTTTGGAGCCCACGGGAAGGGACCAGGGCCACATGAGGTCACAACAGAGTCACCCAGGCTCATGGGAAATACACGATGATTGTTTCCCACGAGAATAACTCCATTCTAATGCAAGAGGAACGAACACAGAACTATGCGGCTTTTATGAGCGACGTTCACAAAACATTTTTAAGATCTGGGGAAATTCTTATGACTTGTTTGTTTTAAAGACAGCATGGTTCTTGACTGTATCCTTTAAAAAGCCTCTGGGAAAAGAAAGCTAGATAGAAGAAAATATGTAAAGTGAGATGCGTGGTGGTTATGGACGAAATTATTACCCCCCCTCCCCAAATTCAGACAGTGAAGTCCTAACCCTCAGTAACTCCGGAGGTGGCTTATTTGGAGAGAGAGCCTTCAAAGGCACAATCAGGGAAACTGAGGTGGTAAAGGTGGGTTCTAGTCCAATATGACTTACGTCCTTTTAACAACAAGAGATTAACACACAGAAGCACACAGAGGAAAGGCCCTGTGAGTCCACAGGGCAAAGCGACCGTCTACGATCCAAGCAGAGGCCTCAGAGGAAGCCAACCCTGGTGACACCTTGACCTTGGACTTCCACCCTGTAGAACTATGAGAAAAGGGACTTCTGTTGCTCAAGGCAGCAGTCGGTGGTGCTCCGATACGGCAGCCCTGGCCAACTATTACAGTATCCCTTCCATCATTTCTCACTGCTCTGACGTCTCACGTGTGACAAAGGGCATCTGGTTCAGCGGGAGTGGCCACGTAGTCCCGTTCTCTGCAGGGCGGCCGGAGGGGTGCCGGGGACGCAGGGCAAGCGGGTGAGATGGCCTCACAGTCACGCGGCCAGGAGGCCAGCAGTCAGACCTGGGACGCGCTTGCCGCTCTGCACCTCGGTGGCCGCGTGGGGCTGGTGGGGACGCACGAGTGGGACATCGCGCCGGGCGTGGGGCGGGCACTTACTACCTAGGCTTCTCTCTCTCTCGGGAGGGGGATTCTGCACAGGCGGGGAAGAGGGCAATGGCACCGGCTGAGGCCACAGCAGTGGGGGGCGTTCCTGCGTCTACAGAGACCTGTGTCAGGGCAGCTGCCCACGGGAGGCGAGAGGCGGGTCTGCACCGTCCAGCTGGCCGTCCAGCAAGGCTTGTGGATGGGGGGGTCCCCTCTGGCCTGGGATGGGGTCGGCATAGGGACGCTAAGCATGTAACACAGCCCCAGGCTGGGCTGGATCAGCCCCTCAAGGAGGCTGCAGGAGCGACCAAGAAGGAATGCAGACGGGCTGGACTGCGGCAGCTCAGGGGGCTGCCTTCCAGCCAGGACCAGACACAGGGAGGCTGGGGATAGGAGGTGCTGCTTTAACCAGACAGATTTCAGAGTCCACGGGGCAACAAGATCAGTCACATGGCTGAAGAGAGGCCAAGAGAGACAAGGAAAGAGACGGGGTGGGGGGTGGGGGGTGGGGGCGCACGTCTCCGCAGGGCAGCTGCTTGAGGGAGGATGGGCGGGGGACAGAGAAAGGCCGAGCTGGGGGTCAGGGAGACGGAGCAGCAGCCCCGAGGGAGGCGGGGGCTCACCATGGACAGGTAGCACAGGTGCTGACAGATCTGACACCTCCTCTCCGAGGTCTCCAGCTGCAGCCACTTCCGAGGCTTTTTCTTCCCGTCGGGCGCGGCACTGCTGCCCTCGTGGCTGCCGTAGCGGGCGGAGGAGTGGAGGCCGGCCTCGAACAGCTGCCGCCGCTGCCGCAGCTCCGTGTCCCTGTCCAGACACACGAGGCTCAGGGCGCCGAGCGGCTGGGCCGCGGAACCTTGGGGCCCAGCTTCCCCACCTGGAGCCTGTGTCCAAAGTCGAAGGGCCAGACCACCCCCAAGGGCTCTCGAATGGCCGGACCCTGCCTGCGGTGAAACCAGGGCAAAGCACCCAGTGCCAGCCAGGGTGCCCCCACGCCCGGGCCAAGGACGGATGTGACAAGCTATCTGCCGATGTCGGAATCAGAGGGTCAACAAGCGCGTGAAGTCGTGTGCTGTCCACCAGCTCCGCTGAGCCTCTGCAGGTCACGTGGGAAGCCAGGCAGACGGTCACTGCAATTCCTGCCCCGTCTGCTCCTTCCCAGGGCTTCCTCGCTGGCGAGGGGCACCCAGGACCCGTGAGGCCAGGGGCTCAGGAGCCACCTCCTGTCCATTTCCACAAAGAGGGTGCACCTGCTGCAGCGTCGGCACCCCAAAGTCTTCGCCCGCTGGCCAAGCCCCAGGCGGGCCCTGCAGCTCCGAGCTGGTGGCCGGCGGTTTCCCACAGAGGACGGGCCGCACCCCCATCCCGCCCAGCCTGGGCCCCGGGGGTCCTGTGTTACCTGAGCTCGTCCAGAAGGGCTGAGATGGTACTGAGAGTGGGACCGTTTTCCTTTTTCGCTTCCGCTTGTGCGATCTGGTAGAGTAACTTCTCCATGGAGAACGGCTTAGCTATGCGGCGACGCTTCATCTCCTGCAAGGGGCAGTCGCGTCCCTTTAGGGCAGATTTTCAATGCTAGGCAGCTGTCAAGGGCTTTCTTTACTGGGGAGGGGTCGCTATCGGAATTTTCAAATGTTGAATTCCATCTGGATTCAAAGCAATTGAAAACTGTACGACAATCGTGTCTCCCTGGAGAAAGACACCAGACACCAGGTACTCGTGGCTCCGCCAGCCGAGGACAGTGTTTGCCTTAAACACCTTCAGTATTGACCTCCCAGTACCGCGTGGGTCAGTAACAGAGCTCGACGACTTTCATGATACAGTCGACCTGTAACAGCTCTCCCTCCCTAAAAAAAACTCTCAGCCAACTCAGGTTTCCAAGACTCACTTTGGAATTAAACATTATCTACACACAGACACACGCACAGGGACGCGTGCCAAGGGCCGCCTGCCTACCTTGGCCGTCTCGAAGCCCATACTCGTCCACTGGGTGGTGGCGAAGTGCACGGTCTCAGAGACGCTGTAGCCGCAACACACTTTGGACACAAAGGATCCCGGGAAGCAGACGACGAACTGGCCGCTCTGCTGCACGGTCCTGTGCACCTTGATCCCCTCCCTGCACAGCACCTCCGGGGAGATCTGTGGAGACGAGGGCTGAGCCGCACGCCCACCAAGGGCTGCCCTCCTGGGTGCCTCCCTCCCACCGTCCGGAGCTCCTTCCGCGACAGCCTGCCAGCACACCTGCCCTCCAGACGGGGCATCGGGGGCTTAAGCCTGCTCCCGACACAGATTACGTTTCGTATGAAAGACGTTTTGTTTCTCCTTTAGAAAATAGAGACATAACTCCTAAACAAAGGAGGAGGAAGTTCTAAACGGATGCAGGCCCAAGAGCGACGACGATTCAGGCAAAGGCGTGGCCGCCGTGAGCGCCCCGTGTCCCCACGGGCCCTGACCGGGTTGGACCGGGATCCGTGTGCACAGGACAGGGGCTGTGGGCCCCCCCGGAGGGGCCGCTGCGCACCTTCTCCGAGCCAAACCCAGAGTGAGGCGGGCCCAGGGGCGAAAGGAGACCCAGGCAGGGTCAGCGGAGCCCAGAAAAGCCTTGAGCTCAGGTTGTCAGAACACAATTCTAGACTAAAGAGGTTCCCGGCAGCTCAGCAGGCTCACGACTGTCTGAAAATAGGGTCAGCAGCCGCTGTGCTCATCCCTGAGTGATCCTGACCAGAGGCCCAGGTGGCCCAGTCGTCCAGCTGCCCAGCCCAGCCCAGTCGCCATTTACAGAAACAAAACAAAAGAAAACAAAACCACCAGGCCCGGAAACAGAGTCAAAGGTCCCCACGTGCATGAGCCCCATGTCCTGGGCCATCAATCAGAGGAACGCACTTTAGTTTGGTTTTCATAAGAGAGGACATTTTGCTTATGCTGGATCCCTGGAGGATTTATTTTTCATTGTCCTCTTTACCTTTGAGGGGCAGGTCGACAAAGAGGGTGCGTTAATAAAACAACTGCGTCGGCCACGCCACCTGACACACCCCAGTCTCCACCACTGTCTTGGCCCCCGTACCATGACGTTGCTCTCGAGCATCTGCAGGCCGGGGGTGCCGTTGGCTTGCAGCAGGGTGTGCACCACGTCCTCGAGCTTGTTCTCCTCCTCAGCAGGAATGCAATACCTGGGTGGTTTGGAATCAGGCCAGAAGGAGTTGACAAGGACCCTCTGCCCGGGAGCCCATCCTCCACGCTCCCTCAGAGATGAGCAAACAGCAGCCTGCAAACTGGCCTTGGGTGCAGGAGGGGAGGGCAACTCTACCGCTTCTGCCCGGTGGCCAAACTGCGGCCACTCCAACAGACAAACACGCTCATCTTTTATACGCAGATCTGACCTATGCATGAGCCAAAAAGCCTTCAAACCAAAAGCAGATGTTTAAAAGCCCCTAGAAGTCAGATCCAGACACATCTGCACACTCAAAAGCCTCTTGTGAGCCTCCCAAGCTGTAACTTATCGCTGGGCTGGCACCTGACACTTTTCTGCAGCAGACAGGGGACGCTGCAGGGCTAGGATTCGGTGTGGAATACACAAGAGACACGCAGGACAGCCCACAGCACAAGGGCCCGCGTCGGGTGAAGGGAGCGGCTGCACAGGGGCTGGGGCTCAGGCAACACGGACCCGCCGGCTGCAGCCAAGGAGCCCGGGAGGGTGGTGGGAGGAAACACGGCCCAAACTCAACCAGAAGAGCCTGGACCCTCCGTGCGATCCCAGGGAGCAGGGGAATGGGAATGGTCACCTGTGTCCCAGGAGGACCCACAGCAGGGACACACCTGCCACCTACGACTCCTGAGAGCCTGGTGGCAGCGGTCAGCACACAAGGCAGGCACGTGCAGCCTCCTCAAGGCCCCCTCCTCTGGGACCTCCCAACCCCACAGTCCGCAGGCTGCAGGGGGACGTCTGACCCCCCGGAGCCGTGCGACAAGGGCTTCAGGCTGCCCAGGCCTGGTGGGCGGGGCACCTGTGACGAATGCCTGGAGGTGAGCGATCAAGTCCTGACCTCCGCTGCTGAGCGAGACCATGCACTCGCCACATCCAAGGCGCTTTTCTTTTAAGTGCTTGTGATTTCAATGCCAACATATTCTGTTACGGATTTGTGATTTAAATCCAGGGCTTCTAACCTCAATCACATGTTTTAAGAAAAACCGCACACCATGAAGTCCTCCGATCCTATCCGGCCGCCCCTCACTCAACGGCCAAGCAGAACAACGACCTCCGGGGCCACGACCTTTCACCCCATCACCCTGTGGGGCGTGGGCCACGTCACTCCACTTCCCGACGAGGACCCAGGGTCCGGTGGGGCCCGTCACAGGCCTGCGTGGGACCCCGTGACTCCCCGGCCGGCGCTGCCCGGCAGCGTCTCCGTGGGGAACGGCGCTGAGGGCTCAGGGGCTCCTGGAGGAGGGCCCGCACACCCCCAGGGTCCACGCAGCCGGCCGCCCTGCGCGGGACCGTCTGGCTGTCCACCCTCAGCTCTGCCCGAGACCCCAGCCCCGCCGCAGAAGATCAACCACAGGGCCTGCCCGCCTCAACGCCGACCGCCACCCGCCCCGACGCAGCCGGAAGGCAGGGCGAGTCATGATGGCCACACTGCTGCCGACACTGGCTCGTCGGAGGGAGAAGGTTAGTTCTAAGACTTTGCTTGTTTAAATAAACGATGCTAATCACCCCGTTAGGACAATAAACGCAGTTAGTGTGGGATGGATGCGGTGCCGGTAGCCTGTGAGACGACAAGACATCCGATTACTTGCAGTGATTTCCCATCTGCCGTCGTAAACAAAGGACCTGAAGAGCCAGCTTGGATCAGGGCTGGCGAGCCTAACAGTTAAGGACCACGCCTGGGAACCGGGCAGGAGGCTTCCTGGGAAACAGACAAACTCGTGCATCTCCCACGGCAGGGACTCCACTTCCAGTAAGACCTACTCTCTGTGCAGTCGGTGCACTGGGTGCCACTCCCGGCCAGCTTTCGGCTGCACTCTTACTGTTTCTGACCCTGCTATGAAACGAACTCCTGGAAATCAACAACCACCAGGGGAAGACCTCACAGAAGAAAACCCCCGTATTCACAGGCAACTGAGAACAGATGCTCATCTGTTCTATTCTCCACCAGCTCGACTTCCAACACAGCTCCCCAGGCTGATATGACAGGAAACACGGGACAAACTCGCCCAGTCAGTCCCCCAAGGCCGTCGGCCATCAGTGAGTGCGAAGGGCATCGGGAGGCCTGGGGCCGGCGTACTCACCAAATGCAGTCAGCACCAGTGTGTAAGTAGTCAATGTAGGGAAGGTGGTTTTGGTCTCGAGACCAGCATGAGGTAGAAAAGACCATGCCAATATTTAGCCAGGGAATTGTCACTCCTGGAACAAAGGGGACAGGGCAGGGTGAAGACCAGTGTCTCAGGGTGACAGCAAGAGAAACTGCACCTTCTCCCCAAACAAGAAAAAGCAAGAAACGGGGTTCAAAACCAGACAAAACCCAGTGAGAAGAAGGGACTTGCTCTTTCCTGCTTCTTACACAGAAACCAAGATCACATGACACTGTTACAAAACAGTAGCGGAAGAACATCTTAACTAGTGACTTAAGGCAGAGGCAAGATGCCCAAGGAACACGAGCACGACGGTTGTCGACTGGCCACCAGCCAGGAAGCGGGGCCTCTTTGTTCGGGGTAACCCCTCCCCCCAGCGCGGGGTCACCCACGCTGGTCACCTCCTCCAGGTGCCCCTTCTTCCCGCAACACCCAGGACAACTGGTTTCCCTCCTGGCTGTGAGGCAGGAGCCCCACAGAGTCGGAACGTTAGCTCTGAAATTGGCCAAGGCGGAAAGCTGGCCATTACGCATCTGCCCAGCTTCTAGATCTGCGATTTGGTTTTCCTTTCCGCATTTTTTACCGACTTCGGTCATGATGCTGACCCCTCTCTCTTCTCTAACAATCCCAGTTCTCTCTACGTGCCGAGCGCCGCAGTCCCCTCCCCTGCAGCTCTCGAGGGCGCGAGGCGCGAGCTGGGTCCACAGCCACCCGAGGCAGGCTTACCAGGCACAGCACCAAGGTGACGCAGGATGGAGCCTGTGTTATTGGGGAGGACGGTGAGGTTCCATCCGTGTCTGCAGAGGAAAGCACAGGGGCGTCACGGACGGGCGTGGAGGGGCACCGTCCAGTCCCCAGGACACGGGCAGGAGCGTCCGACGTTACCTTGAAAACGGTTCTGATTTTCCCACCGGGAAGCCGCTGCCGTGGGTGTTGGTGTCCACCTTGCCGCAGTGCACAGCCACGTGGCAGTCCTTCTCCTCCACGAGCCTCCAGTACTCTTGCTGCGGGGAGAGGGGGGGCCGTCAGCAGCACCTTGCTGCCCGCGGCCGCAGGGCCCAGCTCAACTCGACGACGCGAGACGAAGGGACCATCTTCGTCCAGAGCGACGGCCGCCAGGGCGCAGGGGGACAGGGCTGCAGACAGACGACTGCACACCCACAGTCAGGCAGCCACGTCCGTAGTGGACAAACGGATAAACACGGGTACAACGTCCACGGAATACGACTCAGCCTCAAAAAGGAGGGCAACTCTGACACCCGCGACAACATGGATGAACCTTGAGGACTTCAGGCCAAGTGGAATAAGCCAGTCTCAGAAAGACAAATACCGTGCTTTCACTCCCTGAGGTACTCAGGACAGTCAAAGCGAGAGAGAAAGAGGAGCGGCGGTGTCACGGGCTGCGCGGAGGGAGGACGGGGGCTCAGTGTTCAACAGGAGCCGACTTCCAGGTTGGGAAGATGGAAAAGTTCTGGAAATGGATGGTGGCGACGGGCACCCAACAACGTGAATGGACTTCCGTGCCACTGAACTGCACTTAAAAATGGCTGTGGCTAAAATGGTAAATGTTACACATACTTTACCACAATTAAAAGTCATCGAGGGCTGCCCTGGTGGCGCAGGGGTTGGGAGTCCGCCTGCCGATGCAGGGGACGCGGTCCGGGAGGATCCCACGTGCCGCGGAGCGGCTGGGCCCGTGAGCCGTGGCCGC
>NC_041231.1:96937176-96948256 GCF_002837175.3 Physeter macrocephalus
GTGCCGCGGAGCGGCTGGGCCCGTGAGCCGTGGCCGCCGAGCCTGCGCGTCCGGAGCCTGGGCGCCGCAACGGGAGAGGCCACAGCGGTGGGAGGCCCGCATACCGCAAAAAAAAGAAAAAAAAAAAAAAAAAAAAAAGTCATTTATACGAAAGGGAGGGAAAAAGCGGTAACAGCAAAAGGGCTGAAGACGTCCGGCCACCGTCCGTAGGTGTAATGACCACAGCCCCAGGCAGGCGTCTCGGCAGACACACGCTGCACGCCCCCAGTGAGCGAGCGGGCTGCACGTGAGGGTCGGACCCCCAGGCTGTGACCCAAGCCAGCGGAACAGATGGGGGAGGGGTGGGCATGACCTAAACGACGGCAGGGCGAGAGGGGGTCGGCGTGCGCTTTGCTAACAGGTGAGAGGGGTTCAGTTTCCCCCCTCACTGTGTCTTCACTCATCGTTCCAGAAGCACAGCATCACCCGCCCCTGCTTCCTGGAACCCCACTTAAAGGAGGAAGCCTCACCCATGAGCCCCCGGTGTCAGCCACCACCCCGCCATGCGGCTCCTGCAACGAGACCAGCCTGGGGGCGGCCAGATGCCCCCCCGCCCCCGTCAAGAAGGAAGTCGACAGCACGAAATGCCCAAGTTCCTCAAACGGATGTCCTCGCAGGCAGGGGATGATGGGGCAGCAGTCTGTCTGAGGGGACGGGTTCGGGCCAGCCCTGCCTAGACTCACACCAACCTCTGCCGGGTGAATAAAGAGGCGGGGGAGGAAGGGGGCCGTCCGCCACGGGGCCCACTTGGGCTGGTGACACCGGCCAAGGAGAGGGCCCAGCCTCTTTGCAGGATCTAGGAGTCAGCCAGACTTAAAGTGTGGAGTTTAGCAAATCTTCCCTTTGTGTTTAGATATTATACAACTATTAAAGCAAAGCCTGGGCTTCCAGAGAGAATTAATTCCTGAGTAGGAAGCGACGGACAGCGACAGCCCTAACCTTCGGGGACTCCCGACAAGGACCTGTGCTGTAAAGCAAAGGCCTCTTTTTCCAGCTCCGATGTTCAGCCCCAGAGTCGCGTTCCTTTCCTCTGACGTTTCTCCCACAAATGGCACAGGCACTCCGGAACCAACTGTGACGGCCACGTGTCCCAGAATCAGGGCCCCACTGGCATCGCGGTAGATGGAACATGGCTTTGGCAGGGCCAAAGGTCAGGCCACTGTGTGGTGTTCACAGATACCACCCAGGGTACAGACCCGGGGCCTAAAAGGAATGACGGTGATGCCAAAATCGAACACAGAATTCACCAACCTGGGAAGCCAGGCCTGAGCGCCAGGGAGGCACCTCCTGGGCTTCTGACGGTTACCATCAGAGGCGGGGTCCCACGCGGCACAGATGCAGGGGACCAGGCGCCCTGGTGACCCAGACTGTCCTAAAAGGCCCACTCCCGGGAAACCCGATCAAATCAGGGCCCGGGCGCCCTATTGGTCAGCACGGTTTTACAGAGAGGAAGAAGCACATATCTTCAAAGAAAAAGACATGCTCTGAGACCAGCTATTCACCAAAAGCCAGGCTGCGTCTGCATCACCGCGTGCTCCGCCAGCAGCCGCCCTGAACCAGCGAGAGAAGTCGGGCCTCTCCCTGGACAGGCCCACCTACGTCAGCATCCGGGCGCCCCCGGCCGCGCCTCACGCCAAACTCCCGCTCGCTGGCCTGGGCGCAGACACGCTTGCACCCCTCCAACCTCACGCAACTCAGAAGCACAAAAATGGCAACCTGCCAACCCCATTAAATGAAAAACAGGAGAGAGCAAAAAGCACAACTGTGGTTTCAAGGGATTCCAAACATTCTCTTGCATAACAGGCACCCGCAGGACGGGGTGAGAAGGGCTGAGAGGCGGCCACCTGGGCGGGGCCCGCCTGCGGCTCTCCCCGGGCCGCAGCCTCGGCTCCAGGGGAGTCAGGGCGAAGCCGGGGAGGCTCACTCTCTCCATTACGCCTTCGCTAACCCTGCACAAGTTGGAATCGACACGAGTTGAAACTTCGGGCCGCCCCCAGCGCCCAGACGATGGGCTGAGCGCTCACGACACCCCCCGCCCGCCCACCCCCAGGAGGCCCAGGGGCTCCATGCCTGGCTCCGAGCTGAGCAGGGACCGGGACCGCCCAGCTCACGCACCTCGATTTCAGCTGGTGCGGGCTCCTTGCTGAAGCACATGTTCATGATATTTCTTGCTGTTCGGTAAAAAGTCGTTAAGGAAACAGACCTCCCCTGAAAAGAAAACAAAAACAAGAGTCAAGCGTAAGAAACAAAGCAGAGCCAGGACCCCAGAGCAGGCTACCTCATCACGGGCCCCTGGCCACGTCTTGAGTTGACAGAAGCAGAGGCGGTGGAAAAACACTCCCCGAGAAAGACCCTCGGTGCCAACAAAGGAGGAGGAGGACCCCTGGCCATCCAGCGCCGGGCCAGACCCCCCGCCAGCCAGCAGAACGGGTCCCACAGGAGCCCCGGGGGCGCTGCAGGGTGCCCCGCTTAAAAGCTGCTTTCACTCCCTGGAGCCACGAGTGCAACGTGGCAAGGGCAAGAGAAAGGCTGTGGCCAGGGGGAAACCAACAGCATCAAGTCAGACACTGGCTGCACCTCGGGACCGGGGACCCCGGGAAAGAAACTTGGGTGACAGCAACACCCCCCCGAGGGTCCTCACGTGAGAACCAGCCAGATGAGCAGCCTGGCCTCGTAGACGTGCAGGGGACAGAGGGGTCTGGCCCTTCTCTCGCCACGGAGCCACTCCTGTCCCCCACGACCCCCTGGGACAGCACGCAGGCTCCTCAGATTATCGAATGTCCCCTCCCCACCCCTGCACGCCACCCCTTCCTGGGAATGTTAACAAGGACAAGCTCCCTGGGGTGACACATGGCATCACAGATATGCTTTGTTCTAAAGGCAAGCCCTCCACTCCTCCCTGACCAGGCATGCTCACTCCTTGACTGTGGAAGTACTTACTGAGCACCTACTGTGTACAGGCCCAGTTTTAAGGGCTGCAGATAGAGCAGCGCTCAAAACAGACAACGTCCCTGGCCTCGTGGCGGCCTGGGGACACAAAACAGCCGGGAGGTGGCACTAAGTGCGATGAACCAGAAGCAGAGGGGCAGGGCTGCAAGGCAGGTGGTCAGGGAGGGTCTCCCTAATGAGGCGATGCTGGCGTGTCCCCGTGAACAGAGCTGCAGGTCTAGGAAGGGGGCAGACCCTTCTTGCCTTTGGAAGGACAGTCAAAGCACTCAGCTCACAGACCCTGCCCTTTGCTTTTGCTCTTCAGCTTTGTAAGCAGGGTTCTAACTAAAAGAGAAACTGCTGTATAAATCCAAACTTCTCCTGGCGTGCCATTCATTACAAAATAAAATCCTGACTGCTAGAGGAACCTGATTCTGTGTCAGCTAAAGCAAGGTGCCTGTAATTCAAGCCGGTGACACCCAACACACAAGAGTCGATGCCCCCAGACGCTGAGGGGGCTCAGAACCCGGAGCCTGGCGCTCCCGGCCCCTCGGCGCACAGAGGTGCCATGGAGCACTGTCACGGCCACCAGACTGCAGCCACAGCTGAGGAGACCCAACCCTGGCTGGGTCCAGTAACAGGAAAAGCTCTAGGCAAGCAGGCATCTCTCTCCAGAGAGGAGGGCAGGACTCAAGCCTAGGAGAGAATGAGAAGCGAGGCAGAGGGTGGCCAGAGGTGGGACCTCGGAGCGGGGACTCAAAGGGAAGAGGCCAAACCCAGGGCAGAACCGCGGATGCCCGACGCGTCCCCGCCCCCAGAACACGGACAGGCTCGTGCGGTGGGAGCTTGACCGCCAAGGCCTCCACGGGGCCCCTCCCCCGGGGCCTACGGAGCAGATCACTGCCGGAGCGGTGCAGGGGCAGCGGCCAGTCTGTGCCCCGTCCCAGCCCGGGTCCCCACTGCCCCGCGGACACAGAGCCAGGCCGCCAAGTGGGAAGCCACCAGGACGCCACCGCGCTCCCCGGAGGAGGGAGCCTCCTCGGAATGGCTGGGCAGTTACGGGATGCGGCAGAAGCAGGGAGCCTCCCCTCCCCCTCCCCCTCCCCAGGAGACCCGCGATGGCGGACAGAAAGGAGCCAGCAGAGCCGAGCTGGGCAGGCCGGGTGGCAGTGGGGGGCGTCCATCGGGAGCTACAGAGGGCCTGCCCCCTGTGTGTACGGGAGGCCCTGGCCCTGACGGGCGGCCACTCCAGCATGAGGGGGCGTGGCTCCCGGGCTGCATCCCTGGCACATGGGCACACATATGCGCACACAAACCCATTTAATGGAGAGGAAGCCCAAGGCCACGGCGGGCAAGCGACCCCCCCCGGCTGGGCGCCCAGTGACCTCGTCCGGACACCCAGCCCCCTGCAGACTGCAGATACCGCTCTTTAGGAGGAACGTAGCCAGAGCCGACTGTCAGGGGTCTCAGGAGCCTGACAAGAGCCGAGCCCCCGGCCCCTGCACGTGCACCCGAGGCCTCACGCCCAGGCCCCGCACGGGGGCCCTACCTTATATATACACTTGTGGAAGTCGCTGAGGATGCCTCTGTCCTCCTCCTCCTCCTTCACCACCTCCTTTTCCTGAGCAAAGAGTCGCCGCCGCCCCGTCTTGAGCTGTGCGGGGCCCACCTCCTTCAGCTTGCTGCGGAAGCCGTTCCTGTGGGCCACGCCATTGATGAGCCCGTTCTTGGGCTCGAAGCGGGGCAGCGGGTGGAAGCGGCTGCAGTCCTGCTCCGTGTGGCCCTCCAGGGGCCCCTTGCGCCTCTCCAGGCTCTCCTTCTCCATCAGCACCTCCTTCTCCAGGCGCCGGTGCTCCTCGGGGGACAGGGAGTCATAGGAGAGCAGGTACTGGCAGTAGGCCTCCTGGAGCTTGGCCAGCCGGTCCTGGGCGGTTCTGGGGATACGCAGCATGTCTGCTAGTTTGTTCCATTTCTTGAGGTCAGTCACCTGCTGCATGCCGCCCATCTCGTTAATCAGCCGGAAGAAGCAGGCCAGGTCGAGCTCACAGCCTCCTGGGACGGCGAGGGGAGAAAACACAGGGACAGTGGGCGAAAAGGCCCGTGAGCAAGACCGCCCTCCATCACCCCAGAGTCCACGGGTGCCCGGTGCCCACTACACGCCGGAGATGCCGCCAGGCCCTGGGGTCAGAGCAGCAAACAGAACAATCCAGTCTACAGAGAGACGGGGTTTAGACCATCTCGGGCACTAGGACGATAAACAGAGCAGGACAGGCCGAGGGGCGGCCGTCTTAGGAGGGTGGTCAGGGCAGGGAGCCCCGAGGAGAGGACACTTAGGCAGAGGGCTGAATGGAAGGAGAGATGGCCGAGCAGATCCGTGAGGAGGAAGAGTCCAGCGTCGCCCGGAGCAGGGGCAGGGGGCACCCCTCTCACACCCCAGGAGGCAGGGTGGTGGAACGGGGCATCCCGGCTGCGGCTGGCAAGGCTTGGGCAGTGCCACCAGCCACACCCACGAACCTGCGTCACCTGGAACAGCTGTGATGTCGGAAAGTGTACACATGCAGCATGTGTTGTCATTCCCGAACCCCCCAACACCCCCAGCGCGCGCGCGCACACGCACACGCACACGCACACGCACACGCACACACACACAGAGTAACTTATTTTCCATCCCCCCAGGACTTCCGGGCAGCAGGCAGCACCCACCTCGGGGCAGGCGGTGGTCTGTCCCTCAGCTTCTCCCATCACCACACTCACACAGAGGGCTGCTTATCCCAGAAGGTGTGTGGGCTCGTTTTCACTACGCCCCTTGATCACACTGTACAAAGCGTGTGAAAACTCACATGTGTCTGAATGCCCGCCAAGTGACTCTCTCGGTGGGACCTGCAAAATCAACCTCCCTTTGGCCAATAAAGGGGGGAAAAAATCTTCCAGAATAACCGTCCACTGGCTGTTAGGAGGTAAATACGCCACAAAATGGTAGGTGAGCAAAGTAAACATTAAGAACGTTTAGCTCTTTAAAGGGTGGGGATAGGTTTATAGAAGATCAATGAACGGAAAAGCAGCGGGGCTCCTGAGAGCAGCACGTGCTCGCTGGGCGGCCGGGCAGCACAGGGCCACCTCGGCCAGGGGAAGGGCAAGCGGCAGCCCGAGTCCATCTCCTGTGCTGGTGGGACGCTGGCGCTGGTGGTGGTCAGTGTGGTGCACGCGGCAGCGGGGGCCACGTCGAGGAGGAAACTCGCCCCAGCCCTGGCCGGGAGGGGCCTGAGGCCCAAGCTTCCCAGACGCACCCCAGGCCCTGCTCTCAATCGGGGCATCTCCTGGGGCTGCCCGCACACCGCCCGGACTTGCCGAGGTGGAGAGGGGTGGGAGTCACCCGGAGGGGCTCGGACCACAGGCTGGCCAGGAGGGAGGCAATCACCGTTATTCAACAGCACGGAGAAAACTGGCCCAGTACGTGCCGACCCACTGTCTCACTCCTCGCCTGCTACCAATCGACCCGTTCTCAGGACCACGCGGATGCTGCGTGACAAAGTGCCACCCTCCCAGAGAAGGAGCAGCCGTTCTGTGGACTCTGGGGAATTCTTCAAAAGTACCAAGCCTCTCGCACTGCAAGGAGGCTGAGCTCAGAGCCACAGCCCGAGGCCTCTGCGGGTCACGGTCCAGCTCAGCTCCTCTTCTGGAAGCCGACGACGCTTTACAGCTAGGTAACAGCAGCGGGTGTGAACACACACACCACAGTGTCAGGTCCTCGCGGCTTCTGGTGCCACGGGAGTCAAGGTTAAGGAAACCTACTCTGAATGGAAGATCGCTGGCTGCCCCCATGACGTCACCTGAGCACACCGCCTGTCCCCAGAAGACCTACCGTCCCCCCACCCCAGCAGGCTGGGGGACCCAAGACATCCCACTGCAGCCACGACTTGGTGAGGTTCTTGGGCACCCACGCAGCCAACGCCAAGCTCCTGAGAGGCTGGCCCCTCCTCAGCCTGTTCCCACAGCCCTGTGTCACCTTCGACCACATCCCTGACAATGGTCCACAAACCAAGAATTCTTTCCATTTCAGTGATTCTCACCTGCTGAGAGTAATAATGAAAGCTCCATCTTACAAGGAGCCCTATCTTACTGCCAACTCTTGATACCTAAATGACCGATAATATCTCCTCTGCTCCCTGCCTTTAAGAAATTGTCCTCTCCAACTGGAGGAAGGACATGCCCTATTCCTGTCGAGGGTCTAGAGCCAGAAGGGAAGCACGTGACTCACCTGGCAGACCCAAAAGGAACCCCACTCCGCAGAACCACTCATCCCTGACAGAGGGAGATTAATCCTGGAGGCCCGATAAGCAGGAGAGGAAGAGGGCAGTGTGGATTCCAAGAGCCATCCGTGGGCTCTGCCTGGGGGCCAAGGGTCTTCACGACAGCTGGGTGTATGTTCACAAAAGCAGTCACCAAGGAGAGCTTTGCTTCAGTGACAGCCAGAGCTGTGCCTGCTCTCAGAAGTGTTCCTGGACCTGTGGGCTCCACGAGGGCCCAGTAATCACCAGAAAAACTGAGATGCAAGGACAGATGAGCAGACAGAGATAAATGGGCTGAAATGTACCCCACCTACAAAGAGTCACGTGTTGAAGTCCTAACCTCAGAGCCGCAGAGTGTGACTGTACTTAGAGATAGGGTCTTTAAAGAGGTAATTAAAGTAAAATGAGGTCATCATGATGGGTCCTAACCCAATATGACTGGTGCCCTTATAGCAAGAGGAAGGGACATCAAGAACGTGCGCACAGAGCAAAGACCATGTGAGGACACAGGAGAAGGCGGCCGTCCACAAGCCAAGGGGGGAGGCCTCAGGAGAAACCAACCCTGCCAACACCTTGCTTTCAGATTTCCAGCCTCCAGACGGTGAGAAATAACTTCCTGTAGGTCAAGCCTCCCAGCCTGCACAACTCCGGTAAGGCAGCCCCCAGCAGACGAACGCATGGGGGCAGCGTTCCTGCCCCTCTCGCCGGACACCACTCTGGCCTCAGCAAGGCGGCCCGCAGCTTGGGGCAGCAGGGGTCGCCTCGTGTGCGAGCAGGGGGCTCAGGACCGGCCCTCCTCCTGCCACGAGCACCCCGCACCTGCAGAAAGGGGGGCCTCAGACTCCACCCGGGCCAAGGAGGGCCCAGAGGAGCTGAAGCTGGGGCGGGCATCACGGGATGCGGGGGGCCTTACCTATGAGCGGGAGCTCGTCCATGGTGATGCCCTGAGATCTGAGGTGCTTCTTGATGCAGGCCAGCCGCTGCACATTGGGGCCCCAGCGCCGGCCCAGCTTGTGGATGTGCTGGACCTGCGTGACGAAGCGCATCTCGTCGTTGAGCTTGCACTCGGGCCGCCAGTCCGGGGGCGGGATCACCCTGCACATGCCGTACTTCTCCACCTGAGGGCGCACCGACTCGATGTAGACGAGCGGGTCGTGGAACTCCTTGGCCGACGGCCGCAGGACGGGGATCTCGTCCATGGCCGCCCACCCGGCCCTGCCGGCCCCCTTCTCGGCCTTGGCCGCCGCCTCGTGCGGCCGGGGCAGGGGCTCCGATTGCGAGGTAGAACGATTTTCACAGGGGGCGCCGTCCGGCTTGCCGTGTGCTTGTCTGCCCGGCGGGCCCTTGCCGGCCGTCACCCGCTTCGGCCGGTTCCTCTCCAGGCTCCGCTCGGGCACCTCCTTCTTCCCGTGGCCGCCAGGCGGCGCCTTCTCCGCGGGGTCCGGGGCCGCCTTCCTGCCGGGACCCTCCGCAGCACCCGCCTCCCCCTTCATCTTCTTGGGGGGCGACTGCGGCTTGTCGGCCGGGGGCGCCTCTTCCAGCCTCCGCTTGGAGTTCCGCAGACCCTCCCGCAGCTGCCGCCCCCCCACCTCCTTAGTGCATGACTTTGGGTTCAACCTGCCGCTGACCTTGAGGCCATTGACGGTGTGCCCGGTGGACTTGGACGCCCCCCCGAGGGATAGCACCTGTTTTCGGGTTTTTGCATTGCTACTTTCAGTTTTCCCTGAGATTGTGTGGTTGACAGCTGAACTGGGCTTGTGGTGATTAGGTTTGGTTTCCTTGACCAGTTCTCTCTTGGCTTTGGTGTATGTGACAGTCCCCTTCGTCACTGTTGCAGTGTACTTCACAGTTTTGGACGGTGAAGGTCTGACTTCGCGCATCTTTTTGGCACTGGCTGCACTTGTACCCAGAGATGACATTCGAGTGACTCCGCCGACCTTAGAGACCTGGGAGGCGGCAGGAGGGGGAGAGGGGGGTTAGCGCCTGTCAGCGGGCCGCCCCACGCCCGAACTCAGCAGCCGGCGCCCGCCTTTGGGAGGCGGCGGCACGGGGGTCCCGGCCAAGGCAGGCAAAACACACAGCCCTGAAGCCAGCCGGGAGACACTCGGTTTCAGGATCTCCGCAGGACTAGGGGCCCATCCTTCCGCGCAAAAACACGCAGCCAACCTGGGTGCTGCCCAGGGGGTCTCCTGGGTGTGCTGTAACATTCACGTCTGTCGTTTGAATCTAGATGTTTCCCAGTGAGGACCCTCCACATGCCTGCCAATCACCTGCCACAAGTTAATAACAGTAACACCCGACAGCAAGGTCTTGCTGGTAAGGGGGCAGACACGCAGACACACACCTGTGCCAAGAAAAGACACGGCTGCGAATTTTTTCTATGCTCCCTACAGCAGCATGATCTGCCCACAGAATTTTAAAATCCATGCTCGATAAGTAAAAAACAAAACAAAAATGCTATGGAAACAAAGGAATAAGAGCGCTCACGTGGCTCAGATGCTGGTCACACGCCACGCCCAGAGGTGTAGCTGTCCGCTGTGGGCGTCTGCCAGTCAGTCACCCGTGAGACGGGCCCCAGGGCACCTCACTGGATGCACCTCGCCTCTCTGATGAAGCCAAACAGGCCCGAGCCCTTCTGCACAGACGGCTCCCTCTTCCCGCCCCTACAAGCGTCCACATTCGGTCCTACGGGAATTTGGTAAACAATCAGCCTCTCTTCACAGCCATCTTACAGCTTGGACACCACAGTAATCTTGTGACACACAAAGGTCACCCTCATTTATAAAAAGAAGCCAGCGAGTGACAAGGGTGGACACCCGAAAAGTACTGATCTCCAAAGGACGACGACGGGCCCAGAGCAGGAGCCGACGCTGCGCTGGTCCGGTGCGGACACCACGTCACAGCCCTGCCTCTCCGTGGCCTCTGACATGTCATTTACCATCCTGGGCATCGATTTCTCACATGCAACCAGTGATGCCAGGGTTGCCTGAGCAACACCGCCTCCCCAAAAGGCAGACTAAACATTACACATGCTCACCGGGAAACACATCAGGAACAGCAGCTGCCTTTTCTCACCAATGCGCCCAGAGAAGGTGACCAGGAGGAGGACCTGGGCACCAGAGCTGGGGACGCCATCGGGCACCTAAAGCAGTTCACGCCTCTCCTGTCCACACCCGATGCTCCCACGGGCTGTGCAGCTGCCCCACCCCTAGGACCAGGGCCCGAGTCTCAGCGACCTCTGCACTAGGCCCAGGCCCAGCCCAGGTCGCGGGGCCCCATCCCCAGAGTCTCCCATCCAGTAGGTCTGGGATGGAGCCCGAGAATCTGCATTTCTAATGAGGTTCTGGTGGTGCTGAGCCTCATCCGAGGACCTGTTTTGGGAACCGTGGCAGTGGACTATCACAGAACGTGCTGAAAACAGAAAAAGGAAAGAAGCCCCCAGACCTGTCTTTCTTCATTCGCCAATTATATGCGGTCCAGTCAAAGCCGTGAATTCTTGGTGTGAGACTGTGTTCCATGAGCCAACCCCCGGGGCGTTTGGTAACCAGGTTTCTGGGGAGCCAGCCTTGACTTCTGGACTCAGTGAGGTCCCAGGCCCCACTGGGAAGGGAGAGGCCAAAGAGAAGGCCCAGGAACTACAGCCTGGATGCACCACTGCCGGCCACTCGAGAAAGAAGCAGGACTGACAGAGCAGGTGGTCTAGAATACCTAACAGGAAATTTTAAAACAAAACCCGAACAAAACTAGCAGCCTGGCAACAATAAATTAAAAACAAATTTATAAAACCAGGGGCAGGGGCAAAGACAAACTTTCCATGATACGCA
>NC_041231.1:96948756-96954395 GCF_002837175.3 Physeter macrocephalus
AAGGCGACTGAACAAGAAAACCCAATTCGGAAAACTCCGAATATCCATCCTCTCATCCTGCTCCCCCTTCAACAAAGGAGAGGCAACAGGCAGGCCCTGAACTACTGACTACGCCGGAGAAGACCCCTCAAACGTGAGCGTATGCAAGAGTACACCTGAAAGGGAAACTGAGGCCGAGAATCCGTGAGCTGGACGGAAAGGGACCTCAGGGAACCAGCAAACACGCCCTGCCTTCCGGGTCTGACCGTGAAGCCTGGGTTCCATGAAGTGCAGCGTAATGGAGCTGCAGCAGGACAACAGAAAACAGGACCTGGTACTCGGCCATTAAAACGAACGAGATTGAGTTATTTGTAGTGAGGTGGACGGACCTAGAGTCTGTCATACAGAGTGAGGTAAGTCAGAAAGAGAAAAACAGATACCGTATGCTAACAAATATATACGGAATCTTAAAAAAAAGAAATGGTTCCAAAGAACCTAGTGGCAGGACAGGAATAAAGACGCAGACATAGAGAATGGATTGAGGACACGGGGAGGGGGAAGGGTAAGCTGGGACAAAGTGAGAGTGGCATGGACATATATACACCACCAAAGGTAAAAGAGATAGATAGTGGGAAGCAGCTGCATAGCACAGGGAGATGAGCTGGGTGCTTTGTGACCACCTAGAGGGGTAGGATAGGGAGGGTGGGAGGGCATATGGGGATGTTGCATACAGCTGACTCACTTGGTTATACAGCAGAAACTAACACAACATTGCAAAGCAGTTATACTCCAATAAAGATGTATTTTTAAAAAGAAAAAAAACAAAGAACAGGACCTGGGCCACACGAGGGAGTCGGCCCTTGAAACAACTTCCCTCTGGGATAGAAACAGGCTTGGGAACCAATCATTCAGGAGAAGAGAACTTTCCAGGAAGAAAGGTAGTTTTTTCCTTCCTGACCTCCCCTTCTCAAAGCAAACAGCTACAAAGACAACCTCACACCCCTGGGCTTCTAGGCTGATTAGCTCAACAACGGAACAATAAAACCAGTGGGGCCTGAGGGCTAGGTTGGGTCCGTTTAGAGCCTAAAGCCAGACCTTTACGGACTTACAGAAGGAGACAAAGGCACCAGGTGAGGACTCAAACTCTATCTCGGGAGGACAGCCCACCAGACTCTCATTCTTCCACGAACTGAACTCATTTTAAGGGAACGTAAAAACATAGAATACAAACATCATACAGGGAAAAATGACATGAGAAAGACATATGCTGGGGAGTATGTGGAGAAAAAAGAGATCCCTCGCACACTGTCAGTGGGAGTGTAAATTGGTGCAGCTAACTTTGGAAAACGGTATGGAGGCTCCTCAAAAAATTAAAAACAGAACTACCACAGGATCCAGCAACCCCACTTCTGGGTATTCACCCGAAGGAAATGAAGTCACTATCTCGAAGAGATACCTGCAACCCCATGTTCACTGCAGCATTATTTACAATTATTTACAGCCAAGATACGGAAACAAACTAAGAATCCGTGGAGAGATGAGTGGATAAAGAAAACGTGGTATGAATATACAATGTGATATTATTCAGCGGTAAAAAAGGAAATCCTGCCATTTATGACAACAGGGATGGCCGCCAAGGGCGTCACGTTAAGTCAGACAGAGAAATACTGTGTGATCCCCATTTACTGCGGAATCTAAAAAAACCAAACTCATAGAAACAGAGAGTAGATTATTAGCAGGGGTGTGTGTGTGTATGTGGGCAAGGTAGAAACTTCCAGTTATAACATGAGTAAATTCTGGGGATCTAACGTACAGCATAGTGACTATAGTTAATAACACTTTATATTTGAAAGATTAAATTAAAAAATGAAAGTACATGAATGAGGTGACAGATGCGTTAACTAACCTTACTGTGGTAATCATTCATAATATGTGTATACACCAAATCATCAGGTTATACACCTTAAGGTCTACACAGTGTTATATGTCAATTATATCTCAATAAAGCTGGGGCGGGAACCACAACGACTAACATTCGAAAGCAGGGCTTCCCTGGTGGCGCAGTGGTTAAGAATCCGCCTGCCAATGCAGGGGACGCGGGTTCGGGCCCTGGTCCGGGAGGATCCCGCATGCCACTGAGCAACTAAGCCGATGCGCCACGACTACTGAGCCTGCGCTCTAGAGCCCGAGGGCCGCAACTGCTGAAGCCCACACACCTAGAGCCCGTGCTCCACAAGAGGAGAAGCCACCGCAATGAGAAGACCCCGCGATGAGAAGCCCGCACACCACAATGGAGAGTAGCCCCTGCTCGCCACAACCAGAGAAAGCCCGCACGCAGCAATGAAGACCCAACACAGCCAAAAATAAATATAAATAAAGTAATAAATTAACAAAAGTAACCTAACACCCCGGAAATTTGAAATAAACTAGCCAGAATTGAGAGATTTAACTTGGTGGTAACTTAAAGCATTTTTCTTTAAAACAAAGCCCAAATCTATTTATGGAGTAGAAAGAAAAAAATTCAGTTATATACGACCACAAAACTTCAGAGAATGTCCCAGCACAGAAAAACCCCAGATACAGGAAGTTGAGGAACCCTGTTCTGTTGTTGACCATCTTCTTCTCATCGCCCCCTGAGACATGAGGAAACAGTGCCTCAAGACACGTATTTGGTGACTTGAACAGGATTTAAGCCACTACTGAATACCTTGAGAGAACAAACAACAACATTCTGTCAAAATACTTGAATTAACAGTCCATGGAATGCACATAGTGGAATTTTGAGACACTTGGATAAATGAATGGGTTCACTGCCTGTTGAGGGGCAGGGAGTAGCCTGCGTTGTCATGGCGACTGTAAACCAAAGCACTCCCATCCACACTTGACAGTGGGTAAAATAAACACAGATGAGAAGTGACCCTATTTTGCCCTTTGCAAGAATTTTGTGACACTCCCTCTCCCCAACACCTCCTCAAGGGAACTGCCTCATCCCAATCTCTGTGCAACACTCTCTGGGAGACACCACCGCCCCCGAAAAGAAACCCACAGGCTAAAAATACAACAAATTTCATTTTAGAAGACAAGCTACTGAGAAAATGTTGATCAGTATACGGAACTGCCCTTCACAGGAAACATGACTAGAAGTCTGAATTCTGTGCACCAAGGGACAGCTACAGTGTTATTTAGTGTCATCTCTCCTTCTCTGATCTAAAACACAACTTGCTTTGTAAAACACTGAAATTGGGCACACAGTGAAAGGCAGAGACAGACTTATGGAGGTGTGTGTGTGTTTCACGGGCAAATTCCCCCACCGGGTATAAATTAAATTAAATCCTCTGCAAGTTGAAACGTGTGAAATCAGAGAAAGAATGAGAGGTGCGCTGGCACCTCCATATGTACATATTCTCACTCCCACCCCACCGCTGCCGGGCGCACACATATTCACACACATGCCCTGGAAGGGCTGTGGGGAAAGGCCTGGTAGAATCATAAGAACGGGGATGTGATGGATATTGCATTGTCTCACTGTCAGCCGAATACCGTCCACGAATACTAAGTAGAAAACAAAAGAAGAAATAACTTGCAGGGACACAGTACTGTTTCCGATTTTTCCTCTCCACAGCCCGGAAAGAAGAGCGGGAAACACCCCCAGACCTAGTACTGTGCCATCAGTGTGGGTGCACCTACCGGGCCAAAGGGAGCACCACCCACTATGACCTAAAGGGAGCTGGAAATCATTCTATAGACAGGGAATGAAAGCCAGCCCACGACAATCCCGTGCAAAGGCAATCCGAGATGAAATCACATTGTCCGCTTTGCTGAGTTGTTTGTAGCAGGAAAATACTTCCACTCAGACAGCGTGCCCTTAGGTAGGGCATACTGCACATAAGCAGCTACCTAAAGACAAATTACACCGGGGCGGGGGGGGAGGAGGCGGCGTGCAGCCAGAGACCAGTCTATAAATAATTTCAAATAAACCACAAGGGAAGGAAAGACATCATTGTTCTGCTTCTGCACAAAGGAGATGAACAAGCTGAGGAAGGAAACGTTTGGGGACATATAATGAAAAAGGTCTCGCAAGGCATCATCTCAAGCAGGCATGGGAAGACCGGCTAAGGCCTAAACTCAACATGTATGAAGGAAAGAGGAGGGCACAAACAGATGAATTTGAGCCACGCTGCACCTGTTGGGCTGAGTAAAGGCTCGGTTCAAAGGAGAACCCAAACCAGAGAACAACAAAATGATCACAGCTCACCAAAGAAAAGAAAAATTAATTCATCTAAATTCTTACCTAAAGGAGTCACCCAAACTAACAAGCGGCGACAAGGGGAGAATACTGCTCTGAGATCAAGTCCTTCGGGAGCAAAGCCTACATCTACCTGATAAAGGCTAACGGCTCCCAGAATTCTTAACTGCGGGGATCATCACTGTCCATTTACACAGCGACTCTATAGAAAATGGATATTTAGTATTTGTTGAAGGACAGTAATACGCCGGGTGCTTTAAATCATGTACGGCGTTTAGTCCAGCGGTTACCAGAGCACTGGTTATCAGAGTGTGATCCTCCAACCAGCAGCATCAGAACTGCCTGGGAACTTATCGGAAATGCAAATTATCGGACCAACTGAATCAGAAACTCTGGGGGGTGGGACCCAGCAAGCTGGATTTTAACAAGTCCTCCAGGTGGTCTCCTACACGCTCAGGTCGGGGAACCACTGGGTTAGAACCAGCTCCATAAGGTGCTGCAGTTGCCATTTATCGGACGAGGCAACGGAGGCTCAGCAACTTTACCTGCATTTTAAGAGCACAGATGCCAAGCAAGTACCTACATTACCCCAAAGTCTTTGCTCTCTTCACTGCACCACATTACAGAGGCACTCCGTCCCTAGTACTGGACATGAAGGCCCGTTTAATTGGTGAGGCAGCCAGCGTCAAAGATCTACTTTATATTTTAAATGAACAAAACCAGATGTAGTCCAGAGGGATTTTAATTCTGGATTTGTCCCCTCAATTTTGTTCAAGTCTACTTTCAAAGGTAGCACCATAAAGGGTGCCACACTGGTGCCACGCGTATTGTAGATCCTCGTTCGCTTAGCAAAAATATATGGGTACTGCTCACAACAGGTTTAGCCTGCTTACCTAGCCAGGCATGCCTGGGAACAGGCTCCCTACTGGCTTTATTTGCTAAGAGAAGTGTGTCCACTCCCACTGTCATGCAGTTAGTGGCTACTGGCTCAAGGGGGTTTCAACAAAATCAGTTTCTACGTTCCTAGATTAAGGGTCAACAATGGAGATAGAACCTCTTTGGGAAATCCGTGGGTGTCACTATCCAAACTGACATTTGTAAGCCTCTTCATTTCTCAAATTGCTTCAACGAAAGAGAAAATTATATCAACAGTCTTAAATACTTTCTTTGTATACAAATTTCACTGTTTTAAGCATGAATTTTAAAATATCTGGGCAGGGGCTTCCCTGGTGGCGCAGTGGTTGCGCGTCCACCTGCCGATGCAGGGGAACCGGGTTCGCGCCCCGGTCCGGGAGGATCCCACGTGCCGCGGAGTGGCTGGGCCCGTGAGCCATGGCCGCTGAGCCTGCGCGTCCGGAGCCTGTGCTCCGCAACGGGAGAGGCCACAACAGAGGAAGGCCCGCATACCACAAAA
>NC_041231.1:96954405-96999826 GCF_002837175.3 Physeter macrocephalus
CCGCATACCACAAAAAAAATATATATATATATATATATATATCTGGGCCAACACAGGAGAGTGGTGAAGATGGGCAAACGCAAATGTTTGTCCTCAAACAGGGATTAAAGTATGTCCTGCCCATCTGAGGGCTGAACCAAGAAATCTGAATAACATGGGCAAGCCCTCCTTTGCACCAAAGGTAGTGGGAGTAGAGGCAGCGATGGTGATGGAAAGGGCCCCGCAAAAAGCAGTCCGAGCGAGCCTTCCGCGTGTCTGCTGGCATCACTCTTCCGGACCTTCGAAACACCCAGGTCTCCAGCGCCCAGGGGAAGCTGTACTGCCGTACCTTCCTCTGGCTTCGACAACAGCCCAAGCTCAGAGCAGGAGGGCATCTTTCAGAGACGTAATACAGATTTTGGCTGTATGGACAAGATCAATGTACATTTTGATTTGGTTCTAAAATCACTTCAAACATTCACAGACATTCTCACCGTGAGGATTCCCAGTACCCGGTCCTCCCTAAGCCTTGGATTTCTCATCTGTGGACCAGGATGATCTGACATTCAGATGATCTATAAGGGCTCTATTTATCCCGGCCTCGTTCCATGAGACTGGACGGTAGGAGGCCTAAGAAATGAATATCGGGAGAGAAATCCTGGCCAGAGGGGCTCAGATCCCTACAGAGGGGAATAACGACAAGCTCCAGAAAGGCCAAGTGCCAGTCCACATTACACAACGGCATCTGCCAGACCAGCAAGCAGATTATAGTACAAACAGTCTGCAGGCTGTCACAACGGATGCAAACACAGTTCTTGGGGGCAGAATAACTGGCTGAACAAATTTATAATTATGTTCTAGAGAAAGAAGGACTGAAAACAACATATATATTAAAACTGCTAGAATCCCATCCTGCACAGTTCCAAGTTAACAGGGAAAAAACAAAAGGTAAGTTAATGAATACATCATAGGGTAAAATCACAAAGTATCCCCCAAGATTGACCTGAATCGTGCTCACGGTTACTTGAAGCATCCTCTTCAGACCATTCATTCCCCAATAGTTTGCAGGAGCCAAGGTGGGCTTCGGCCTGGAAACAAGGCCCCAGTAATCCTACCATCCCCAGATAAGTAGGCACTGACAAAAACAGCCTTCCCACAAGATACTCATCAATAACCACTAAATGGATTTACATCATAATACATCAGAGCCAATGCTTGCTTCGTGTTATTTTTAAATTATATTATCAGAGAACAATTTACTTGACCCAGTAAAGCACCTGGCCTATTATACTGTTATATACTCAACAAAATAGTACTTCCTATGAAAGCAGCAACATCTCAGAAGGCCTCCATTCATTTCCAAATATGTCTGAAACCAAAGTATGAACAACAGGACAAAGATTCATTTCTAAGACCCAGCTCTCGTTTTCCTTTTAAACGTTTTCAATCTTTCTGCATTTTATATACAGTAGACAGCAGGAATTAACATTAATGCCAATTCTACATAGTTGAAGCTTTTTATAAAGTGGTCATATATGCTATTCAAACTTTAGAGAGTAAAATTTTCTTTAAGAACTAAACTCCAAAAACGCAAATAAACAAAGTCTAAGTCTTCTCTGACCTCTGGGAAAACCAAGATCTGAGAGAGTAACAGGAAAAAATACCAGATATATTTGTTACCATCATGATGAGAGAATAATGCTTATTATCATGGAATTCAATGATCTGGTTAAATATCTCAAAATTCTACCAGAAAACAGTAGTCAATACTAAGCTAGCACCACAGGAAGAACCACACGGCCTTCAGACAAGAAGGCATTTCCCCCCTTCACTTGGCATCACTAATTAACAATGCCTGATGGAAATGCAGAAAACTTACACCACAGTGGTTTGAGGACTCCAGAACCTGCTGTGAAAGCAGAAGTAGGTACTTGCTTATAATCTAATCAGAGGTCACAAGAGAGGCCCCAGGAGTCATTTTACAAGTTATATTTTGGTTTCTCTACAGATGGATGTGGAATTTTGGACCCAGGAAGTATTATGGAAGCAGAGGAGAGATAAGAAGGGAGGAGAAACAGGCGGGGTGGGGGGGGGGCGGTCAATAAAAGAGCAGAATAATATATTACTACCAAAAAACAGTACACTCCAGTCTTTCCTAACCCTCTAAAATAAATAACTATGGGCAACACTTCAAAAACACACAACAGGGCTTCCCTGGTGGCACAGTGGTTGAGAGTCCGCCTGCCGATGCAGGGGACGCGGGTCCGTGCCCCGGTCCGGGAAGATCCCACATGCCGCGGAGCGGCTGGGTCTGAGAGCCATGGCCGCTGAGCCTGCGCGTCCGTAGCCTGCGTCCGTAGCCTGCGTTCCGCAACGGGAGAGGCCACAACAGTGAGAGGCCCGCGTAACGCGCAAAAAAAAAAAACAAAAAAAAAAAACCCACACACAACAGAGAGACAGACATACAAGTACACACGCAACCTACCTTCCAATATGATAAGAGGGTATGTAAGATCTGGACAATCTAAATAGGAAAATATGCTTCTCAAATAGAACAACTCCTCTAGGAAGATTTCCTTTCCTTACACTTTATTTGACTACTCTTAGAATTCATTTACCTTCACAAAAACATACAAACATACCAGATACTCCGCCAGCCTCTGGGGATACAAAGAAAAACAAGGACGATCCCATCTGTGAGGGAGCTGAGGGCCAAACCCTTTTAAAGCTTGAACACGGAGTGAGCACAGCTAGACAACGATGATCACCCAATTCCCTCCCTGCCCAAACACATTCCAAGAAAAAAAAAACTCACACAGATAATGCTGACTCCACACTCATCCTATGGGATGGGCTTTAAGCTAGCGGGAGAGATCTATCAAGGCATTTTATGAGGCCATGATAGATTCTATGTTTCCAGATCAAAGCAGCTGAGCCTAAAGCAAGTGAGAAAATATTCTTGTCCCACATTTACCTTATTCCAAGGGGAAAAAAACCATCTATTATTATGATCTCTTCTTTAAATTTCTGAATTTCTAACAGCAGAAATGAACCAAAAGCTTGCCCCTGACAAGTGATTTACCTTGCTGCCTTCCCGCCTCGGCCTGTACTTTAGAATCTCTCTAGCGCAGTGCCTCCCTCCACCCAGCCAATTCTACCGTCAAAACGAAGAGGAGGGAAGGAGAGAGGGAAAGGGTAGGGCGGGGGTGATGAGAACACTCTATCCTCATCTTAGCAGCAACAATGTGCACTGCTTTTAATTGAGCTGCTAAGCAGCCAAGTGAGATGCTGACATCAGGGAACATTCTGCATAAAAAGCCATGTCTAACAACTCCTGCAAAAGCACTCACATGTGAACCACAAGTGACACTAATGGCTGTCACCCCCTTTGCAAATGAGGTGACTCGAAACCCCACACACCCAGCATCTAGTGCCTTTCATGCGAGACGTATGGAACCGGTGTCGTCTTTGTGCTTGCTCTCAATTTCATCAAGGAAGACTTACGAACTGATAAGATGTTTCCGGGAGGGTCAGATACCCCTGAAAAGATCAGGGACGCGTTTACATTTGTCCTCTGGGAGCGTAAAAGACAAGGAGGGCAAAAGCACGTGACAGAGACGTTCATGTCGAAAATACAAGGAAGAGCAGTGCTAGAAGAGGAAGGAAGGAAACTGGTATCCAGTTTCCGTGGCAACCACAAAGCACGCATGCTACACCATCATTTGCATAGGAGGTGGAAGTGATATCCCTGCAATCAGATCTCTGAGGTAACAGAAAAAGGAAATGGCCACAGCGGTAATAAAACTGCCTCAAATGAAGTTCTACCATTTTCCTTAAACAAATAAATGCAGCAGAAGCCTGTGTGCTTACCAGGAACCTTAAGCAAATTCTGGGAGCAGCTGCCCATTCCCACAAGCATCCAAAAATTCGTCCTCGGTAACAACTAATGACCGATTAAATCAAAGGGATTCTGCCAATCTCTGACCCTGCAGAGGACACACGTGCTCTGGGGCAGGCTCCGTGTTTCCCATTCCTTCCTTCACACTAAGACCCATGTGCACTGACCTCTTAGGAGGGTGGTACGTCTTTATGGAGAAGAACTATCCACGAAGACTTCTCTAAACAGAATCCCTCTCTAGCAGGAAAAGCAATGTGTTAAGGAAAGAGGAGCCCAGTTTCACTAATGAAAAAGTTTAATACACAATTCCAGGAAGATAAGCAGTAACAGTAAATTTGAAAATAAACTGCACAATGCCAGAAAGATACACCTCTCCCTGCTTTAGATTCCTACACTGTGTCACTCCATATACAGGGTGCTACCCCACCCCAAATTAGCCAGGCCAGATATGTGGTGCTTTAAGAGACACTTAAAAATGGAAACTCCATGATAACTTTAAAAGTCAAGTAAGGATGGAGCCAACATAAATTTATTCTAAAAGTCTCCTAATCAAAACCAGAAAATGACAGTGATAGCTTTCAATTACAAAGCCCCCCGCCCCCCCCCCCCACCAATCCCTTTCTGATTAGCCAAGAACCTCTTATGTTTAAGTCAATTCATCCTTTGGTTCAAAAAAAAAAGAAAGAGATCACGACTGGGGTTTGTTTTTCATTTACTAAGGTGAAGACAGGGAGCCCATCTGTTCCCTCCTCTAATCAAAGGAAGCTAACTACTGCTATCGTTCAACATGCGTCCAACAAACATCAATTCCCGTGCCTCTCAGCACATCTTGGCTTGGAGTGATTTTGGGACCAAGGCTACAGCATAGCAGGCGCCTACCTACTGCTGAGATACGTTACCGTGTTTAATTCGAAGAACCACCTGGGTTGTTGGTTACTGCAAGGCTGCCTACCTGGGCTGGTCCAGTTCGAAGCCTGCACAGCTCCCAGACCACTGCAGGTCTCTGCAGGCCCAGGACAGGCAGGGTGGGGTGTCAGGTGCACCCTACTCTCACTACAGGTGACTGCTTAAATCAACTACAATACTGTGTCAATCCTGATGATGGATTCTGCAAGGCAGAAAACTGGAGTGGGACCTATATTTTTGTCCCAACAAACACGTGTGCCTCTTCAAAATATCAACTAACCCTCTTATCTCAAACAAGCTGTACAGAAAAGTTAGTAAATAAGCCCTGCCCCCTTCCAGCCCTCTGGTCAAGTCAGTTAGAGAAAGTACTGAAGCACACCAGGCCTTCCAGAAACAGTCTGCTACAGAGCACACAGACATGTCATGTGTCAAGGCTCAGCCTCTGCGAAGAAGCTCCCGGCATGGAGTGCTGGCCCTCCCGGCTCTGCAGCACCCAACATGCTCATCGCGTGATTCATGTGGCTCCAACACATCCAGCTACAGGGCTGACTGCGCCCCCGGCACTGGGCCTGCCTCGCCCGTGTTATCTTGCCCAAGAAGCTGGCTCTCGACACCCTCCATCAGGAAGTTACAAGAGCCGCCCCACGGAGTCTAGAGCCTAGCAAGAGAGAAAGAGTCTACAAAAGGAAAAACTCAATGTTCCTGTCAGCTCACTGTAGGGTGCCCCAACTTCCCTAGACACCCCCTAGTGTCCCACAGACGTCACATCTTCCATGGTACTCGACACATGGCATTTGAAATGATTTGCTTCTTTCCTTCTTCTCTCTGGAATGGAGATTTCCTGCAGCTCAAAATGAAGCTAATCGACCATATCTTAGATCCACCCAGTACCTGGCAAACAACTCGAATCTTGATGAAGAAATCAGCACTCCTGGACTTTGCTTCCCTGAAGGTCCCACTCCTCTGAGGGTTAAAAAGGTATCGCTTGGCCCAGCCCTGCCTGAGAATCCTCAGACCTCTCCCAAAATTTTGAAAACAGAACACTTCCATCCGTCTCCAACACCAGCACTCCATGGGGGCTCTGCACCACTCCACTCAAGGTGGGTAGAAACCATTTACTGAGTCCTGAAATAATCTGGGGGCTTTCTCTCCTGGCAAAGTTCACCCAATCCCCTCTGTGTGTTAGTTTTCTCATCTACAAAATGGGAATGATGTTCAAAGACCTATCCCAAAGGGTCTGCTGTGAGAATCAAATGGACTGATACACGTAAACAATGTAGAATATGGCCGGCACACCAGAAGTGGCACATAAACATTTGTCAAAGCCACCCTGCAAAGGGGGTAATTCTTTTGGAAGACTGTCCTTCTCACGGAGAGTTAAGAGGAAAAGTTGGGTTAAGCAGCAGAAAGGTTCTCCAAGGAGATGAAGTGCCAGTTCATACGATCCTAGAATCTTAGAATTTTCTTTCTCCCGATTTCTAATCAAAGGCCTAGTTATAAGACTGTGCCAGAAAAAAACATGTCACTCCTTAAACCATCTAACTCAGAGGGGATCAATCAGGGATAAGTCTCCTACCCAGGTGTCACTTGCCATAAGATCAAGAGGCCAGCAGGAATGGACACACAATAGTTTACACGTTTGTATGCTACCCAGGGACCCAGCATCACTCCAAGAGTTTAGAAAATCTCATAGACACCAAGGCCCTGGAAAGCTGTCTTCCTGTCCCAGGAACAATGGCCTCACAGACTGTATAAGAGTCCTGGTCCCGGGGATAAACCTATGAACAGTGCCGGGCCAGAGGCACTGAAGTCAGGAGGGGGGGGTCTCAGGAGGCTAAAGCCACGTGCCATGTCCACAGGGTCGAGAAGTAGAAGGGGAAAGGAGAGAGAAGCAACAGGAAGGCTCTCCGAGGAGGGGAGTGCCTTGAGAAAGCAGGTAAGGAGACTCCATGCAAGGACAGGGAACCTGGAAAAGGACAGGAGCACCCCGCAGTGCAAGCCCAGCTGCCAGCAAGCCCTGAACACTGCCCTCCACACCCGACCTCCCCAGGCCTCACGACCAGGGCCCTAAGGAAGAGCAGGCCAGTGAGAGTCAGCAGGACTGGGGATGAGAGATGACGCCCTTCCGCCAGCTCCTGCCTCCCACGTACCCAACCTAGGATAACACGCGGGGGCTCAGCCCAGGGTGAGGTCAAGCACACCGAGCACCCCTCAGCCCTACTTATGCTGGTTTGGGCGGTAACAGTGCACCTCTGCTAAAGCTAGAAGCACAGGGTAGAGGGGAGAAAGAAAACATTCCAAAGGGAAGGGAACCTGCAGCCCAGCCTGCCATTTAGGCCAAACAAATCTACACACATTCCATACAGGGAACCCCAAAACACCAGCCCAAGTCTGGGCAATCACGAAGCAACCTCAATCCCCACCCAGTTCCAGATTCTTCCAAGCTCCGCCCTCTGCCTCCTCCGCCCCACCTCCCAAAGCACCACCTAGGCCTGGGCTTTCCTTCCTCTGATCCTCTGATCCGTGACCGGGCTGCGCCTTTACTCCTCCATAAAGGGCGCTGCCGGTGCATTTTCACGTGCACAGTCAAGAGGGCCTAACGTGTGAGAAGGACCACCCAGATGGACTCCACGAGATGCTTTGTTAAATGAGAAAAAGGGTCTGCTTCTTGGAAACCAAAGCAATGCAAAACATTGTCTTGAAACCCCCAAGTCATGCCACACAGGTAACAACCTGCCACATAGTCAAAATTCCAAGACAGGAAGAGGAAACGGTGAATCCCATAAACCTCCCATAAACCTCCCATAAAAAATGTCATGTGCAAAACCAGTCAGACGTTATGTTGATTAGAGCAGCTTCCATGGTTCCGCAGACACCGGGGCCAGGCTCCATGTCACCACGGGGGCCGGGACACGGGAGGGTTCTCTCGAACAGACTGCCAAGTGTCTTGGGTTACCGAGGGGAGAGAGCTCATGAGCGGGATCTGAGAGGTCTGAACAAAGCCCAGGGGATGCTGCTGCAGGAGAAGAATCTGTATCTAACCATGACCGTGGGTGATGACACTGAGAAGCCCTGGCACAATCAGAAAGGCTCTCACAGCTCTCTGCTAGCCAAGTGGAGTCACGGGGCTTTCAGATTCACCTTGGTGGCCACCTAATCTGGGGAAACACTTAAGATCAGGGTTAAGGTGTGTAGAGCTGAGAGATGCAAACTCCCCTCCCAAACTTGAACAGCAGGGAAGGTGAAAGAGACCCACCCATGAGCAGGAACCTGAGGTGAGCCAACAGAGTGAAAAGTGAAGTGAAAGAAAAGCATATTTTCCCAGAGGGATGTAGGAACAACCCACTATAATCACTAAGTCATCACGATCTATCTGGAACGGTCACTGGAAATAAAATAGCCAGTAAGGTCCTCAGAGTTCTCACATCCAGGATGACTTGTGCAGGAAACCATGACCTCTAACCTCTAATACTGGAAGGCTCCAGAGATGATTTCAAAAGCAAAGTGTGTTTTACTCAAAAGAAACTAAAGATTCACCCATCTTCTATCTACTGCTTGGTTTACAATGAACAAAAAAATTTCACTTATTACATTAAAGAAGGAATACAAGCAAGCACCAGCAGAGAAGAGACCATTTACTAGGCTATATGATCTGAGGGGCCGCAAGAGGTGTCCAGTGCACGGAGGTGCTCAGCTGAGGGGGCGAGAGGCACTGTGAAGCGGCCATGGTTCAGCTCGCCAAGCCGGGCACTGCTGGCCCAAAGGAGCACCCTTCTGGAATTTGTCCTGAAGGTACCTGAAAAAATAAGACCTACATCCGATACTCCTGATGGAAGGTGACATGGTGGAAAAGTTCCAGGCATTAGAGATATGAAAAGCTGGGTTCAGGGCTTCCCTGGTGGCGCAGTGGTTGAGGGTCTGCCTGCCGATGCAGGGGACACGGGTTCGTGCCCGGGTCCGGGAGGATCCCACATGCCGCGGAGCGGCTGGGCCCGTGAGCCATGGCCGCTGAGCCTGCGCGTCCGGAGCCTGTGCTCCGCAAAGGGAGAGGCCACGACAATGAGAGGCCCGCGTAACGCGCACACACACACACACAAAAAAAAGCTGGGTTCAAATCGTGACTTTGCTATTTACACGAAACATGCCACTGGTGACGTATTTTGAACATTTGTTGACTCAGCTATAAAACAGGGTAATAAAACCTTCCAGGTATTTCATAAGGATTAAAGTAAGATTTATTAGCACGATATGTTATATTCACTAAGGGACAGTTCTTCTTTTAGAGACAGAGGTTCTGGAGCTTCAAAGAGTATGAAGGATGGATTTCTACTAGCAACATTGCTCTCTTGTGGAGGGAGATTTTCTACTTGTAAGTCAGCTGCTTCTTTATTTTGAAATTTTCTATTTCATTGCATTGGGGCCTACCTATGCAATTCACTTTTTTCTTTTCTGATGACTAATTAAACGTGAGGTTATGACCATGACTAAGATAAAGTGCAAACACAGTAGTTACATTTCCTGTGTTGTGTTTCTATCTCATTCTCTTTCTCTCAGTCAACATTCAAAGAACAGATAGGACTTCTGCTTCTGGCTAAGACACAGTAACAGGGACAGGATTCCCCTCCTGCCTGAAAAAACTAAAAATCCACACAAGACAATGGACATCACACAACAAAGCACTGTGGTCCCTGGGAAACAAATGACTGCCCAGATTACTGCCTTGAGAGAAATCCAGAGGAATCCCTGAGTTGAGGAGAAGGAATTGAGAGTTTGGAGAGGAATAGAACGTACAGAGCAGAGTACTAGAGAGGCAAGAGCCACACAGAAAACTCTGGAATCTGCTGAGGACCCTCCTCAAGTACTCGCTGAGTACACCTGTGTGAGGGAAGTACCCAAGGAAAAGTACCACAAGAAAGAATTACAGGGAACACTCCCCAAACCCCACACAGGGCTGGGAATCATGCTTTGCCAAAATGGTACACATAACTGACAGGGCACTGAGTAAAGTTCTTATATGGGGTTCTACCTGAGTAGTTGAGAAAACCTACCCCTACACCAAACACTGCTCTCTGGCCCTACCTAACAAAGCTTAAAAGGTTCAATGTTCTCTAGTAACCTAATCATACCCTAGAGCAATGCTTGAGAATAGGCAGAGAAATACAAACATACCCAGAACCCAACAAAAGAAAACTTACGATGCCTGGCATCCAATAAGAAATTACCAGGCAAGCAAAACAGGAGGAAGATATGACCTACATTGAGTGGAGGGACATCAATCAATCCAAAATGACCCATAAATGACACACATGATAGGTTAGTAGACAAAGACACTAATAACATCTATTAGAATTCCATTCCATATGTTCGAGAAGGTAGAACAAAGACTAAGCTATATTAGGAGGGACACTAAAGATTATAAAAAGACCAAAATCTAGAGACGTCTAGAGACTAAAGACAACAATGTCTGAGGCGAAAATTGTATGTCTGCAGATATTAGGTAGAAACTATCTACAATGAAACACAGAGAAAAAAAAGACTGGAATAAAATGAACAGAGTATTCATGAGCTGTGGAACAACTTGGAACACCTGGATACAGGTGCACCTGAAATCCCTAAGGGGGGCAGGGGCGGGGGAAGGAACTCATGCAAAATGTACCTGCAGAAATAATGGTTCTAATCTTTCCAAAATTAATGAGATCTTCAAAACTGAGAAGCTCTATGAAGCCCAAACACAAGACTCTAAGAAACCTATATGAAAGCATATTGTATGATAGATTTTTTTAAAACTTTAGAAGCAGATGTCTTGCCAGATACACTGCAAGCCAGGAGATGGTGGAGCAGTACCTTTAACAAACTCCACAGGGGAGTGGAGGAGGAGGAACTATTAACCTACAATTCTATACCCAGCAAAAATAGCTTCCAAAACTGAATGTGAATTTCTCACAACTGCATGTGATTCTACAACCCTAATAAGAAGATTCTTTTTTAATCAGGGTGAAATAAAGACCTTATCAGATATAAAAAACCTAAAAGAGTCATCCAACACCAGCAGAAACTGGAAATGTTAAAGTCCTACAAACAAAATCAATAGGAAAATGATACCAGAAAGCCACATAGATCTAAAGGAAGGAATGAAGAGCACCAGAAGTGACAGCTGTGTGGGTAAATTAAAAGAGCAGATGGGCCAGACGCAGCTAGGTTTACATTTTTTACAGTTATGTAACTCCTCAGTTATTTTCTGTGCTTAGTAAAGGTGCCGCCTAATATTCAGTTCCTCAGTTTTGCACCTTTTTTACTTCCTGTAGGTAGAGAGTATGTTTCAGTCAAGATAGCTCTGAATTCAATACTGCATTTAACATTAAACTATCCTACTAATGCATTTTGTTACACAGATACGTAAAAACTATTTAGGCTTTTAAAATTCTAATTCCTAAGGATGGTCACGTTGAATAACTCCAATTTCTAACACTGCGTGCTGCCCAGTAAGAATCCTATGCATTTGGGCCTATCTTCTTTCCAAACTTAGAGGTAGCAAACTACTGCATGTCAACATAGTACCTCGGAACAGAAATAATAAGGAAAACAGTAATATTTGACAATTCAGCTGTAAAAGGGATGCCTATTAAAAGCCTGGGAGAATTCTCACCATTTCAACATGTATTCATATCCAAAACCTGAACCGCACCAGGTCCTCACCCCTAACACTCCACATTCAAAATCCAACCTCCTAGAGCAGGGCTGACTGTCTGAACTCCATCACGCCTTACACTACCAAAGGCTTAAATAACTAAAATACAGCAGCTCTTTGTTTAACACAAAGAAAACACTTACATCCCTACAGAGGCACAGTCCACACTATTTTTTTTTTTTTTTTACTAGTTCAGTAGACACTCATGGAGTTTGTTTTTATTTTTATTTTTTTATTTTATTTTTTTTTTCTTTTGTGGTATGCGGGCCTCCCTCTGTTGTGGCCTCTCCCGTTGCGGAGCACAGGCTCCGGACGCGCAGGCTCAGCGGCCATGGCTCACGGGCCCAGCCGCTCCGCGGCACGTGGGATCCTCCCATACCGGGGCGCGAACCCGGTTCCCCTGCATCGGCAGGCGGACGCGCAACCACTGCGCCACCAGGGAAGCCCCGTGGAGTTTGTTTTTAAAAGTGTGTCAGGGATCTTACTATTAAGTACTAGGGAAATAGAGGCCACCCCCCAGCGGACGCGCAACCACTACGCCACCAGGGAAGCCCCGTGGAGTTTGTTTTTAAAAGTGTGTCAGGGATCTTACTATTAAGTACTAGGGAAATAGAGGCCACCCCCCAAGGGCTTAGGTGTGACTTACGTGTGAACAGCCCAGATAGCATCCTCACAAACTACAACCTCACCCCACTCACACCTGCTCCGAGCAAGCAAATACCTGGGGTCAAAACAAGCTTTGTGGAAGAATTCACACTCCACACCATTAGGGTCCTTCCCGTGACTCCGTAACTTCAAAAAAAGAGGGACACAGGCCCACACTTTTCCATCTGCCCATGGAGGGCGGTGAGGGCGGCGCCACGGAGAAAAGATATAAATCACAATTTGCATAAATCAGAATCACATTTGAGAAGTCTTCAATGAACGTGCATGTCCCCATGTAGCAATTCATGTGTCATACACGCTGATGACAGCTAACAGTAATATCTCACACGGAGTCCTCATTATATACCTGGGAGCGCCTCATGAATCAATTTGCCTAGGACATAAAACCCCCCATGAGGTGGTTACTACTGTCACAGACATTTTACAGATGAGAAAACCGAGGCCCAGTGATGTTACAGAACCTGCCCAAGAACACATAATAGGCAGCTGAGCCAGAAGAGGCCACGCGGTCTGGCTCCAGCCCATACTCTTAACCACAAGGTCCCCGTGACACATCCCTGAGAACTACCACCGTCTTTACGTTCCTCCCACCTATTGCCTCCACCCATCCAAAGATAAAGTAAGTACATACAATAGTCATTCTGCTAGGTACCCGAGTGGCCAAGTCCAGTGACCGCCGAGGGGCCATGCATTTTGGATCTCCCACGCACTTATACCTGAAAGGATACCATTTCACCAACTTCTTTGTACACCTTCTTTCCACCAGCCCAAACACATAATCCCTATCCTGATCATGACCATCATTCCCAAGTTTCTCACAGTCTATCCACACATGGACAAAACTGGTCCATTCTGGTTGCTAAAAATCCTCCGATACTTCTTGCAGGAAACAAATTTTACAATAACCGATTATCATGGGATGAGCAATATAAGGGGGTGAGGGTAAGGCGCTAGGCATGGCATGATTAAAGGCGGAAAACCTCGATAATGTTTCCATTCTAAACAGTAAGAACTAATTAATGTACCATTTTTAAAATTCTTTATTAAACTCACCTACCACAGGGATCAAAAGAAAAAGAAAACCAACACCTAGGAACTCCCACCAGCGCTGAGTCCTTCAGATCTTCAATGGCTGGGCTGCCCTGTCCATCAAACAGGCAATGAGCTTCTAGAGAGGTTGGCTTTTCCTTTTACAAAGAGTGACTTTAGATGATGACCTTTTAATGACTAGGTAAAGAGATACCTTTTATTTTTGCCTCAATCAAGAAAAATAAATCCTATGGAACTCTGGATTCTACTGCTTCCTATGTGCCAAAAAGATCCCCAACTTAAGTAAAACCAATGGGAGCAAGTACATAGGACCAAACATAGCTTAGGGGGTTTCCGGTAGAAAAATAACACACTGTAAACACATGGGATGTTTTGACTAAAGACTAAAGAAATGTGTTACAAGCATCAATCAGAAAATGGAATTGCTTCAACTTGTAGGCTGGAAATTCAGGGCAAGGTCTAAACTGAGGCTGGTGTAGTCTACACATCAGATTTCAATTTTTCTTAAGGAAGTCAAACACATAAATTCCCTCTTTCTTTCCCCTCCCCCACCAAGACAAAGGCATATTAACTGGTGATCCTAAAAACATGCACCTAGAAAGAGCAGTTAACTGTACAAAAATAGCTAGCAATTCGTATCATTCTAAAGAGGGAGGGAGAGAGAGGGAGGGAGGGAGGGAGAGGAAGAGAGGGAGAGAGGGAGAGAGGGAGAGAGGGAGAGAGAGCGCGAGCTGGAGAGAGAGAGAGAGAGAGCGCGAGCTGGAGAGAGGGAGAGAGAGCGCGAGCTAGCGAGCGAGAGCATTTTCCAAAACAAATACATAAATCATGACTGGAATTTGAGGACTCAGTGTTCTCACATAGAAAGTCTAAATGCCAAAAGAGAATGCAAGTGGTGCATCATAAAACATGCTCTTCTCATGCATATTTATGGGAATTTTAGACGCTAGATAAAGAGTAAGATGAAGTCAACAATCAGTTCAATGTCGCTTCAGGAACATTTCAAAATCACCACTTTAGGTAGTTACTCTGGGCCTGGCTTGCTTGGAATCAGCAGAGACAGCACACTCGTCAGCTTCTGAGAAAAGGTACGTTAACGTGTAACATGAAGGAAGGTTGAGCACTGAAGTCTGACGGTAACTGACAAAGCTCCAGGAATTCAGATTCCAGTTCATACCCTTACAAGGCAGGGCTCATACCACAGAATTTATACTAAACGTTTATGCTAAATACCAACAAGGAATCAAAATAAGCCAAAAATTATTAAAAGTTATTATTTTCTATTTGCTAGGTACCCTGCAACACTTCAAGACATTTATGCCCTAACTACACTACCCATCCTTTCTGCAACGCAGGCCACCGCAGACCAGCCCTAAATCGAGCCTAACCTGTCAAACCTTCATCTACACTATGTCCCTGATAGTAGACTTGTGATCATAACTCCCCAAAATGCTGTCATGAATCCGTAATTCAGTAAAACAAGGTACTTGGCCCACTAATAATTAAAGCAGATTAGCAATGCGCGTTAAGTTTTCCCTAAGTTCCCCTAAACGAAGTTTCTCTTTTTCACTGCCCTGGAGAATTAAAGTTAATTGACTGATTTGCACACAGCTGCCACACAGGACCACAGTCCTCTGGCAAAGAGGAAGCCAGCAGCACTGCCATCTGAGAAAGGCACTATAGGAGCCAGGGACAAAGGGCTCCCCACACCCACCCCAAGAGAATGAAGCCTAATGGCCTTTGTCATCATACCCCCCCATGCTGACCGACCTCACCAGAGGTGAGGGTGATGGACGGCCATGTAGCTGAAGGATGGGTACTGTCATTTCCAACCACAATCACAGACTTTTGTTCCTCAAAAAACAGATGACGCATGACCCCCCACCCATGTATGGAAACATGGAGAGTATTATTACACATTCCAGTATGTTTACTAATGTGGTTTTTCTTACACACCCTTTAACTCCCTCTCTTGTGACGTTGCCCTTTTCAAATTGGGGCAGACCGAATGTTTGTCACAGAGCATCTGAAACATTAAAGGCTTGCACTGAGACACTCAGCCAAATGTTTTTAAATAGAGTAACATACAAAGTCCCGTACACTGGCAGAGATACTTCTTACATACGCGTGCTAATTGTACTAACAAATCCAATGACACCTTCTAAGACACAGTGCAGAGGATTAAGGGAAAAAGAGGATGGGCGTTAATACAGACTCTATACCATGGGTATTCTAAACGAAGACACTGCGTGACAGAGGAAAATAAAGGCTTGGAGCTATGCATCTCAAATTTCAGATCTAAAGTACAGTTCTGTTAAGGATTTTAAGTATCCACACATGGCCACTCTTCTCCCTTCCTCTTAATTTGCCACCACATTCAGTTCTTCATTAGATATACACATCTAGATGGTTTCTGAAAAGTAACTATAATTCTGTATATAGAAAGGGCAAACAACGAAGTCCAGACCAGGAGTTTTTTTTTTTTTCCCCTTTCCCAAACCTCTCCAAAAAACAGATTCTAAGAAAAAGTAATTAATCTTGTCATCCAGGAAAACATTGAGTATGAGAGCAGAAAAGGAATGAAATGAAATATAAATTCTAAGGGGGGGGTGGCAGTCCGCGCAGACAACACGAGGCGTGAAATAAGGCTGATAACTAACAAAGGGTTTTTAAAACACCCAATTAAAAGCGTTATTATATAATGTCACTGTCTGACCATGAAGCCACAACTCTTATCAAACTACCATAGCCAACTTCCTGATCAAGCTATCTGAAGCTTATTTAGGAAAGTCATTTAAAAAAATTAAAAACCTGCTGGTAAATTAATTTTAAGAACCTATTTCACACCTACTAACTTGGTTAACACCAAGTGGATTTTGCTTTCCTGACAAGGGGAAAAAATTTTCAGAAACACCACCTTTAGTTCTTCAAATTTTTAGAAACATCTCTTCAGAAATGGCGAAATACCATCTAATATACTCAAGAATAAAACTGACGAAAATCAATTAAAATGAACAGCAAAGACAGGAATTACAAGTTGGCAACTCTTTGGCCAATTTTTACGGCAGGAAAGTGTATTCTTTGGTCCACAGCATTTTTTTGCTTTATTCATCTCTAATAATAACTAGTGGACAATATTTAGAAATCAGGATATTTGATACAAAAATCCAGAATTCTGGCTCCTCTATGAAAAAAATCAGGAGATCGGGTGAGTGGGCCCAAGTTTGTTCCCACGTGGACAAAACTGGCACCTAGTTTGAAGTCCCTGGTTTAAGGCACCAATATTTTCAGCCTTGGGTACTAACCTTTTCCTCGACGGCCCTTCTTCAAAATCTGAAGAACTAACATCGTTGCTAGTTGAGGACACTTGGGATGCATCGTCCTTCTCATTCTCTGACTGTTCTGATGCTGGTCCTAATCCCTTAGACTGGCCATTACCAAGGAGCCCTACAGGTGAAAAAAGGGGACAAACACTTAAATACATGACATCAGGAAGCAGCACTTTACCACAGTTAACCCTACACAGTGGCTGATGAGGGCAGACAAGAATGTGGATGGAAGAGAATTAGAAGGTACATATCCCTTGTGAACGGAGGGGGAAAAGTCCCACCTCATCCTACTTTAGACCTTACCCGAGAGTGAAATGCCTACCAAAGAAATAACTCCAACAGTAAGAAAGTCAAGCAGAAACGTGTAATTGTAATAATACACTATAGCGTTCTTTCTTTAGTGCATCACCATCTCTCAGGGCTGGGGAGTGGAAAGGAAGAAACAAACTTCACGTATTACCGATTCAAACTAGTTACCCTTCCAGGGCTAAACATTTACTCTAGAAACACTGAAATCCTTTTTGGAATTGCCCTCAGGAACCAGTACCTGCCACCCAAGAAAAAGCATCAATCATCACCTTGTGGCCCTATATCAGTTCTTAACTAGAGGTCTGACTGTACAACTTGCTCTTCATAGCAATCCACTGTATCAGAGTCACTGTATTGGAATCTGATTGTCTCAGAGGATAAGGATTCTCCACGACTCCATACATGGCACCATGCGGAAGAAGGAGGGAGTCTGGTGGCCCCAGGATGAGCCACCAGTAACCCAGACTGGGAAACGGGCTATGCCAAGTGACATGGAAGCTGCTGAGCCACCAGCCAACGGGTCACAGCTGAATAAAAGCCTGGTCTTCTAGCATTCAGACGTCCTTGCATCTAGGGTTCTGGATAGGATTTAGGTTCTACCAACGGGGGGCTTGTACCCACACAAGTGTCCACAGCCACCGGCCCCCAGTTCCACTGTCTAGTCACCAGCCTCTGGGCATCGGCAGAAATGCTAGCAAGTGTCTGCATTTTCACAGCCACGGTGTTTGGCTTTTAAGTAAAGCCAAAAGGGCAGGGTGGCCCCTTGATTTTTGTTCTCCCAACCCTTCCAGCAAGTTTGTAAGCACTTACGTCCCTGTATTAAATCCCTTTTTGGTTGAAGCACTTAAAGAGCGGTTCCTATTAGTTGCAGTAAACACTACATAGAACACAATATTCTACATATTGGGTAAGATTTTCTGGAAGAACACAGTATACTGCAACAAAACCCTGGGACTTAGCCTGTTTACACATGCATTTCCCCAGTTATCTATTTGTACATCATTTCAGGGTATGAGTAATAACATAACGTTGGAAATCTAATACAATGCAGTAAATAAAATCCCGTGGCTGTCACTCAGACTTGTGGCTTTGGGAGTCATGACTGCAACATGGAAATGAAAATACTAGACAACTTCCCAGAGAAACAGAAAATGTGGGGAGTTTGCACTGTGAAGCAAACAGGAGACATAATTGCAGGGAAATCTATGAGTCTAAGGGTTGAAGTGGGGCCAACATTTCAAAGATGAGAGCAGTGCTATCCATTACGGTAACCACTAGTCACAGGGAGCTACTGAGCACTTGAAATATGGCTACGTGAGTAAGAAGATGAATTATCATTTTTATTTAACCTTATTTAAAACTCACTATAACTAACATTTCTTTAATAATTTGATATTAATTCTTGAAATATTCTGGATGTATTATTAGGTTACGTCAAATACATTTAAATTAGTCTTACCTGCTTCTTTAAAATTTTTTAATGCAGCTCTAGAAAACTAACACTACATATGTGGTTGAAATAACACCTCTATTGACCAGCACTAAATTACAGCACTGCAGTAATGTCATGGGGCGGGGGGGCTGCGGGGGGAGGAATGACCATGCAGCAGCCCAGCAGCCCACCCAAAAAGTAGGAAGATACAGACCATACTTATAAACGCAGATTAGGAAACTAGCCCAGGGACATAATATAAGTCACGTGTAAAAAAGAGGTGCTAATGGATGAATTACCACACTTGAAAAGGATGGTAAATTCAAAATAAAAGTTCTGGTTATGGAACCATATATTAAATTAATTTTTTAAGGGGGATTATCTCTAAAATAAAAGTGTACTCTTGGTTGAAATCAAATTTTTCAATAGTATGTAAGGACTTAAAGGAGAATAAAGCAAGAAAGGGAGAAGGAAATATAACTTCCTTTTTTAACACCCACCATATGCCAGGGCACTGGGGATACAGACATAATCCAACAAAGCCTAAATGTTAGTAGTGAGAGGAGACACTCCTGCGCGCATCAGTTAGCGGTATGTGCGAAGAAGAAACCTTGCACTTGCAGGGCAAGCAACAGGGGAGGGCGGTGACTAGGAATCACTGGAGCCAGCAAGCAAACCTGCAACAGCAAAACGAGGAGAGCAAAGCTGGTACGTGCAATACACCTAAAAAACAAAAACCAAAACCGTGGTGGTGCCGGCGACAGTGAAGGAGGAGGAGGAAGAAGAGGTGGTTGTTTGAAGCTGTGTTTGGAACAAGGAGGAAACAGAAGGACCACCAGGTGCTGCTCGGTGAATCTGAGGAAGAAGCACTTGCTGTCCCCTCTGGTACATACATAACAAGATCTCAAGTACCTCCTGAGGGAGCAAGCAGCTAATGAGTGAATGAGAGAGTGAGTGAAGGAATGAGTTAGCAGAGAAAAGTTAAGCTATTCCATGACAGCTATACCCTTGTCCTTCTGACAAAAAGAACCTCTGTAGACTGTAAAGAGTAGTGACCCTCAAACTTACGCCCTGGGCATAACCCCAGCGTGTCCTCTTCTAACGAATTTCCAGATGATGCTGGTTCTGCTTTGGCTGGTCTAGGGGCCACATCTTGAGATCCACTATTGCAGGGGGAAGCAAGATTCAGGCCAGAGAGAGATCTAGTTGCCCTGAGACACTATAAAGCTCTGGGCAAGTGCACTAGATCTCAGGAAACCAATCATGTTTGTGCAATCTATCATAATACAACTCACGGTAAGGCGCCCAAAACCAGAGTTCACTCACAGTAAGGCGCCCAAAACCAGAGTTCTGCTGGGGCATTCTTCCACCTTGGATCATTAATTTTGTGAAAGAAAAGAAGGCTGCTTACAAAACTTATCACAAAGCTATCAGAGCCTGCTAATGACAAATACAGTTAAAAAGTAACGCATGATGGAAAAAAAGTGTTCATATCTAAGAGGCATCAGTCTACAACAAGGATATAATGTTTCTTTTCTCCAAAAAAAAAAAAAAAAAAAAAATCAACTGCCTAAGCACAAATTCAGGGAAACTGGATTATCAAGTTTTACATGAAAAGGGGAATTTTAATTGACTGTATGTGAGCTCAATGTCAGGCAAAAGGATGAGAATGCTCTGAAACACTAAGGCATGACTGAGCTCCATTAAAAGGAATCAAAGTGCTGAGTCCACAGTCCCAAGCCGTCATCAGACTAATATCTTCAAAGAACACCAAAGATTCCTCCATTCCAAGGATTAACAATGTCTGTTACCTGAACTAGGAGACAGATGGGTTGTCATTCACTTTCCAGATCAGGAAAAAGGGGCCCACACAAAGAGACTGCTTGCCTGTTCCGTGAACTAGGAGACCTCAGCTGTTTCCAGCCTTTACAGGGGCGGTGGGGGGGGGGGGGGGCAAGAATGACTTGTTCTGCGTATAACTGACTGTTTCAATTTGCGTACCCCCGTCCTGACATCAGCACAGAGAAAATGTACATTTATTTTTAGTTAGACAGTCTCCATGGTTGGATAAACCTGGGCTTTTTTCTTTTCTGCACACCGTGGTGGGGGGGGGGGGGGGGGGGGGGGGGGGCAAGAATGACTTGTTCTGCGTATAACTGACTGTTTCAATTTGCGTACCCCCGTCCTGACATCAGCACAGAGAAAATGTACATTTATTTTTAGTTAGACAGTCTCCATGGTTGGATAAACCTGGGCTTTTTTCTTTTCTGCACACCGCCCACCCCCTTATTCACATCTCCAGTGGGCTGGCTAACCTATTTCATTTTGAACGTTTTCATCCAACTCGTACCACCTGCCCAGTCCAGAAAAGCCAGGTCAGCAAGATGGAACACGACACCACGGGGCAGAAGAGCCGGTATCAGACCATCAGACAGGCCAATGAGTACTGCCTTTCCTTTCCCCTATGGAACAAAGCCCTGCCACCGATCTTTTACATTATTTTTAGTCAATGAGAAATAATCAAAGGGCATTCTCTCCTCCAAACACACCAACTGGCTTTATCTTCCCACTCTCGCCCAACCCCACCATCAACACAAACCTTTGGGGGTGGGGGTGGGGGGAGGTTAAACAGAGGAGACGCGATGGCCCAAAGACCGCCTCCCCACACGAGCATTCAATTCTCCTCTATTAATATTCAGTAGGTTGAACTTAAATTAAACCACATCTATTGTCTTTCACAAGAGCAATAAATATGAGCTGAAAATTCCAAATCACTGCGGGAAAGGCAGCCCTCGGCGAGTCACCGTCAGCTGATGGGGCGGCGTGCCACAGGCCACCACAAGGGCAGCGCCCATGCTCACGAGCTGAGAACCCCCAGGAAACAAAATGCAGGAGCTCTGGACCCTCATCTCCCAAATGAGCAAGCAACTAAAAGGCTTTCAAAGGCAACACACCCGAACTGGTTCTTCCTAAGCCTGGAACGGCAGCAGCAAAGAGGAAGGAGCAGTCCTGTTCTGGGGGGCTGGAGATGTGCGTGAACATCTCCCCCTGGCCTTAACATAACGGGGGCTGGGAAATTTAAAACCCAAATGAGGCCAAAGATTCCTTCAGCTAAGTGATGATGAGGGCTACAGATTTCAGAACAGAAATGTGCACAGAGAAGGAAATTCTTTCCTAACATCTGAAAAGGGGGACAGGAATGGGCAGTGCTTACAATTTTTGTTTTAGACACAAAGAAGTTTCACCAGTCCTCCCATCAGCTACACGTACGTGGTGGAATACAAAACTGAAGGAAAATCTAATGCCCTTATTTCACAAAAGAAGGGTTAAAGAGAAAGGAAAACAAGGAGACCTCTGAAGCTGTTCCCCAGCTTCCAAAACATCTGGAACACACCAAACGTATTCGCATATTAGGGAGAGTCAGTGTATTTGGCTTTGTTGTAGAAGAGATGCACAAAAGGTAATTCTGTGTTATGGAGCCAATGCCCGTCTGTCACCCTGTCACTGTGAGACAAGGTACCGCATTACATATTAAACAGTCAAGCATCCAAAGAGAGCTTTCACCTGCGGCAGCAGCAGCAACGTGTGTGTGTCTGTGTGTCTGTGTGTCTGTGTGTCTGTGTATGTTGGAGGACGGGGGTGGCTGGCTGCTGCACTTTGAGTTGAGAGAAAAATTATAAAAGCAGCCCCTTGGTTGAGGTAGGACCCTCTCTGAGGTATTCGGAATGTCAAGTTGGCTGCCACTACTCGTGGAAAATAAAGCCTATTTTCACTCAAATTTTGAAAGAAAAATTGGATTGTCTGCTTTTTGCATGTGGATGCCAGGGAAACTCTGGCTCGGGCCAGCTTCACAGGGTCAACATGAATATGTAGTTTAAACCCAACTGCACACACTCGGGTCAGCAGCTGAGCTTCTGGATCGATCGCAGGGTCCAGGGAAGGAGGTGAGCAGTGCAGAAGGGTCCGCAAAGCTAAGCCCAGGCCGGTCCACTGACACCCTTTTCCATCTCAGAACGCTGAGGTGGCTGAGAACAGACCACAGTCGTGAGGCACGAGGTCACTGCCCCACTCATGGTCAACGAAGCACAGAGGAGCATATGGTTTGGTACCTCAGCTTACGGAAAATAATTATCCCTTTCCCTCGGGAGGATGGCCCCTGACAGACTAGGGCTCCCCTTTGTCTGCTCTCAAATCAGCTGTGCAGACAGATTTCTCCAGCCAAGAAAACGGGGTCCAAACATAGCCCCAACAAACCCTCAAGGGAGCCCTCAAGACACAAGGGCAACACAGGTTTTTGTTAGTTTAACACCCAGAAAGTAGATAGTAGATAGACAGACAGACAATCCCCTAGAAGCCCTTCACCACCACCAGACTTTTTCCCCACAAAACCTTCTTGGGTTATCTAAACCTTCTTTTGCATGCTCGATTTTTTGAGAACAGATGTTAGAAAAAAGTCGGACGCAGTGATAATAACATGGAAAAGCTGGGCCACTGGGCAGGCAAGGAGGACGTCTGACCTCATCCTTTCCTCCTATTTCAGAATCACGCAAATGACTAAATTCAAGAGACACGAGCAGGAAAAGAGACAAACAGGACCCTAGCCCAGGAAGCACTGCCTCACCTCGAGGCACAAAGGAACAAGCCAGCAGACAGGTCACAAGTACGTACACACAGGGAGAGGGACCAGATCGCTGCTCTTACTAAAAACCCCAAATGGGTCAGCACCAACCAAAGACGACAAAAGACCTCTCCCTCCCCGCGTCCTGACCAGGAGTTACCCAAGGAGAGAAAACACTCTTCATGGAGAGGCTCCAACGACGACAACCAAAGAGCCACAGCGGAACTTCACTGGATACAAAATCCCTCCACCGGAAGGACCCATCATCTCTAGGAAAGATTTCCGGACGGGCCCAGAAGCTACTGAAACTCTGATGACAACAGTGCACAAAACGCGCTGTGCATTTTAGTGCAAAACTCCTCTCCTTCTCTGGGGCAAAGGCACTTCCTCCCTTTGCCCTCCCGTTCTTTATCCTTGACATGATTTTTATACCGATCAGAACAGACACAGTATCTCGAGCAGTAATGATTACTGAAATATAAGCACCCACATTGCTCTACAATGAGAAGCTCTTCCTGCATCCAATTATCCTACGCCTTCTAGCCCACGTCATACCTCCTCTAGGTCCGTGCCCCATCCCAACACCTCATGCTGGCAAACCAGTCAACCTAATTATGACTGTCCACCAAAAGCACGAATCTTGGAATCCCCTAAAACATGAAACTCAAGTCTCTATCAGCTAAGTAAAAGTATTTGCTAGACAGGTGGCCCAGTTCCGAGCCCCCCAGAGGTCGAAAACTGCTTTCTACATACAGAAGTGATTAAAGTCGATGTTGTGCTTAGGCTGGTGTGGAAATGAGCTGCAGAACAACGGACCACTTACTGCGGAGCCCGGGAACTTAAGAGGCAGACACGGTGGACAGGAACCCTGTGCATTTGTAGAGAAATTCTTTTAGATAGACAAGACCAGCATGTCCAAAGTCTTCTGTTCAGATAAGCTGACATGCCAAAATCTGGTTTTATAAATCACGGAATTTGTGCTTCTCAGGGGGACATTTTCCATATGTGGTGCATGTTCCCAGATAGTGACATTCTACCTGTAAATAATTAAAGTGTGTGTGTGAGTGTAGGTGTGTGAGTGTGTGTTTATGAAGGAGGGAGAGGGGGAGAGAGAGAGAGAGAGAGAGAGTTATCTTTAAAGCTTCATATTACATTTACCCCACCAAAAGTAAGTTACCAAAAGAAACCGGTTCTCCAGTATTAGCAAGTCTCTACAAAGTTAAACAAAGCTGGCTTTAACACAAATCAACAAATCCCATAAAGTTATTAGTTTGTGCACAAGTCGGTAATGATAAATGGGCACAACTGCAAACACTTTGTGTCCTAACATCATAATTCACAGAGAAGTAAACAGCCACATCCTCACCCCCAAAAACCTCTCTGGCTGCCTTTATTCCCTAAGCCCATAAAATGGACCGCATGCAAGTCCTAAACTGTTTTGTTCATAAGTTTCCCAGTGCACTCAGTACCTCCCCCTCACATACAGACAAGTCAACTACACACCCACTTCTCAGATGAATATAGTAAAGGATTAAGTGGGCTATTCAAAGTCCAAAGGAAAAAAAAAACAACCTGCTGGCAGCAAGCAAGCTCAGAGAGGCCTACAGCCTCCCAAAGCCACCTTCGTTCCCGTGCTGAAATCTAAAGGAAACAGTACAGAAAGCGGAACTCCAGGAACGCGGCCACAGAATCTGCAAAGATTTGAGGCACCTAAAATTGATGGCTGCTAAAACTCACCTGTGTCTCTATTTAGTAATACAAACATGGATCAATGCACAAAATATGGGAGCAGAAATTAGAGCACTCGAAGTTCAAAGCTTCAAGGTCTAACCTAGAATCACTCGGTCTCTGCTGACATGCCTCAGTTTCCTCCATCTTTCAAGGAAAGAAGAGGTGGAGAAGGAAAGTATGACAGGAAATGAAAACCATGCATGCTATTTATAAAGGAAACCAAAGCTATGGTGAGGATGAACTAGTTAACTTTAATGAAACATCTATTTTTAAATGCTGGGAAATGAGCACATAAACTGGCAATAAAATAAAGGCACCAGCCATAGCTGGATGGTGTTCAATCTCCAGAGAAAGGTCTAAACTCGTACAAGCCTGACTAAAACTGAAGATTTGGTCAAAATGGTCAACAGAGCTCAATGCTTTAAGAGCGACATTAATTCTCTCTTGTAAATTTCCACAGTACCTTTGCAGGAGCCACCATTGCCCCTAGGGAGGATACCAAAGCTGAAAGAATATTAATATTAGACAAATCGCAACACTTTTTACATATATATATATATATATATATATATGGCGCCTTGCCATCCATAATGGATTTAATCAGGACCCCAATAGGGAAACCCATAAAAGGCCTATTTCTCCAACAAAAGCCACAGCAGCCTGAAACAAATCTACAGCTATTTGATTTTTATTTTATTTATAGGAACAGACCTTCTATCCCAGGTTCCTCAAGATAAGCCACCAAAAACTGCACCTGACAGACCCGTGGAGCAGCCATCCTCAGAGCCGGATCATTGCAGAGAGACAGAGAGGAAGAAGGACAGAGGAAGGGAGGAGGAGGGAGGGAGAGCGCAGCGAGGCAGGCTCCAGAGCACTTGTCAACAATCCTCCCCTGTACGTAATGAGCAGGCGGCAGTGCAGATTCCGGCGGTGCAGATTCCACGCAGCAATAGGACAGCCAGGCGAGCGGTGCAGGGGCCTGGGGGAGGGGAGGCGGCAGGGAGAGGAGGTTATTTATGTGGCTGGGAGGGAATCTAACACCAAAGAGGAGGGGTCTGGGGCTTTTTTCCTTCCTGATGAATTAGAATGAGAAAAAGGAAAAGATGGACTTGCTTTTCATCCTGCAATTTCCTCAACCTGCAATGCAGACAAATCCTTATCTCAGAATTTCTGACGTGGGGTGTGGGCCGGCGGCGCGCCACTTTGGATGGGAGCAGTTTAATTGTCCACACTTCTGTGTGCCCAGTGTGCCAGACTGCCCCCCTCGTGCACACACTCCCCCCCAGCCCGGCAGCGGGGTCCATGGCCCATTTTCAATGGCATCCTTTTTTAATATCATAATCTGTGTCATTCAGCACTTGCCTTTTATTTATTTTTATTTGTTTTTTTGGCTGGGAAACCTGGGCAGCTCTCCAGACAGACTGCAGAAATCTCTTTCCACATGCTCCTCCTCCAGCCCGCCCGCCCCCTGCCTCCCATTCCTGCTTCCAGGGTGCTTCATCACTTTGGTGACGACTGCATGGGCCACCGCTGCCCTCCCCACCACCAGCGCATGGACACCCCTCCCCCAGACACATAAATTCATCTAATCTAATAAAACAGAAGCTGTTTTCCCTCATTGCTTCTTGAGGATCTTTTACAAAACGGGCTCTGTGGCCTGGCAGCTGCCGAGAAGGGTGGAAAAGGCAAGATTCCAGCGGGGCTGGCCAGCTCCCTGGCCTCAGATAACTGGAGCTCGCATCTCCTTTCACATGTCATAAGCTTTTTGATTGTTAAAGTCAATTCTCCTGAAGCTTTCGAACTTCAGCTGGCAATTACAATGTCCAAAACACATGCTCTGGACACCAGCCCACATTCTCCTCTTTATGCCTCTCCAGAGGGGAAAAAAGATGGTGGCAACACCCTCAGAGAACAACCCACATGGTATTGAAAGCTTCACTCACAGACTCATCCAAGGGAACTGGGGAAAGAATGCCCCCTTACTCTTACTTTTAGCTTGTTGTTGTTGTTATTTAACTACTGAATGAGCCCCTTCTGGGCTTTACACCGGTGAAGTTATTTAGAATTCAAAAAACCCTGAAAGCAGACCTGTCCGCTTCACAGGGCCAGTGACTACTCTGTCCACTATGGCTGGTTCCTGTTTCCTAAATGACCATGGCATCTCCAGCTGCCTCACTTTCAAACAAAAAATATCAGGAGGCAGGTGATGGTCTTCCCTAACCTCTACTTGATTTCCACCACTTTAAAACCAAAATATAGGTAGGGCCTTAAGAGAAAATCTAGTACAATCCTTCACTTTACAGATGAGTAAACGAAGGCTTATTCACGTCTGGTTCTTAACCAAGATCACAGTATTAGTTCCTTATAAGGTCTCAGCAAGCAGAAGGCCATCTGTGAACCCTGAGGTCTCTGGGGACAGAGGTAAGCTAACACGCTAGAACAATGTCATGGCACAAATCGCTGTAGGATACAGGGTTGGAAAAGCCTCTCCAATCATTACATGCCCCGTGTGAGCCCAGAACAGACCCTCATTCAGTTCTCTCCAGTGCAATATATTCCTATGATGGTGAGCAGCTGTTTGGCATGTGTCCCACTGCAGCATAAGTCATACCCAGTCAATTAAAGGACATTTAAGGGATGACTATTTGGCTTTTCCCTCTTCCTTCTACTGGGACTTGTCTTTAAGTGCCTTCACTAATCAAAAGCACCCAAAAGGGAGAACTGGAAAATGGGTATGAGACAGGTATTTGGATGTATGGTAATCCTGAGAAAAGGTTAGTAAGGAACTGCAAACCATAAGACATAAACAACCAGCCAGAAATGAAGCTTGAGGGTCATGAATGGGATACTGGTCATCCTTAACATCTCCACCTCTGACCAATCCGACACAGCCATGGCAATAATACGGGCTCTGTGCTCTTTCCATATCTCTATTCTCCCTGGGCTTCACTGCTGCTTCCTCTTCCCATCAACTAAAAAACTAACAAGGTGTTTAAATTCAAAAAGATAAGGCATAACAGGATGTTGGCCTCAGGCTGCTCTTACTTCCAAAACCATCATCAGCATGTGACCAGGCACTCAGTATTCCCTAAAAGACGTGCTTAGCGTCAACTCTGGCCTGTGCTCTGCTTTTGGATCAGGAAGGGGAACTGGAAAACTCTCGCCTGTGAACTTCCTTAGGTTTTGGACTGTTTAGATAAAACGTCGGTTTACCAAAGAGGGAACGTATCTTCAGCACCAGACAGACTAAAAGCACCAGCACCCTCTGGGAGACACACAACAGCACGGAGAACCAGGTTTAGTTTAAGAACAGCAACACAACTTTCAATATTTATCTGAAAAGAGGGGAGGTAGAAAAGGAGACTGGCAAGGACTGTTTCTTGTTCAAAGATAATATGACTGACAGCATCACCAGCTAAGTTTCAACATCCAAAGATCAGAGCAAGCCTCAATTCTTAAATGAAGACAAGACTCCCCAAATACTAGCAACTCCATCTACCCCCATTGTATTTAATTTTCAATAATATAAAGAATATCTGCAAACCCAATCACTAAAACATTATCTATTGTGCTTCCTCCCCCCCCCGCCTCATTTCATTATTTTTTAAGTTACAGCACAAATATGCATGCCTGAATAGTATATTATCTTACTGTGCTTGACTATGAGCTTCACAAAAAGACTACCACACTGTGTTCAGTCTTAGAAGAGTTTTTTTTCCCAACTCAACATTAGGTTATTACTAAGATACAACCATGACTTTGCTTATACTTTGTCCAGTCATTTTCACTATTATTTATCATACTCCATTGTATGGATATTCCACAGTTTATTTTGATTCTCTTGTTCGTCTAAAGTTTTGCTTATTTGTTGCTATCATTAACCATGCTGCAAACATTCTTCTGCTTGTCCCCTGGAAAGCATGCACTAGAGTTTCTCTGGGATACATACCTAGAAGTGGAATTACTAGAAATCCTTGGATACACGAATACTCAAATTTATAAGTTAGTGGCAAACTGATTTCAGGAGTCAGTTTTTGCTAGTGCACCAGCAAGGCATCACTGAATCTCCAAATGTTTAAATGTAAGGACCTCTTATTACTCAAGACTCCAGAGTACAAGTCACTCCAATTGCTACTTCAGAACAGAACAGAATTTCAGAAAGGATGTCCTAGCCAAAGAAATGCTCTGCAGCCAGCCAGGTACATGGCCATCATCCACCTAATTATCACCTCAACACCAGGACATCTGAGGACCTATTCTGCTGCTAAGAGCTTTAGAATCAAAGACCCACCTACGTGCACTACCACGTCATTACCTCCGAGCTGGGCCACCTCCAGCAGCCCACCGGCTGCATTCAGCATTTTGCTCACCTTAATCAAATTTAGATACCTAACAGTACCCTGTGTTGATTAATTAAAGAACCTGCTGCCTCAGAAGAATTAAGACCTTGTTTTATTCATGTATCCAATCAAGGAAGTCTGCCCATGTTGAGGGCTGGGATCCACCTCGTAAAGGAAAGACAAGCCTGTCAGAGCTAGAGCAAATCCCGGAGTACTTCTTACCACCCAAGATCAGCCTCCAAAAGCTCTCCAGTTCCCTGCTACCTATACAAAGCTATTGCATACAAAGGAGGCACCTTAACATGTGAGTTAAGTGCTATGAACAGCAATTTACCAAAAATACTTAAAAAGGAGGGACAGGGTAGCATGTGTTGCCCTATGTGAGAGAAAGGCATAAAAGGTTGTGGAGTCTAGGAAGTCGAGGAAATAGAGGATTTTGATGAGTGCACTGCATTAGCTATGTGCTCAAAGGTATTTCTGTTATTTGGGCTGAATTACATGGTATATTGATCATATCACCTAAATTATGATTTTTAAAAACAAGCCAATATGATCCACTGTGCTAATATTTGACTTCCAAAAATACAGAACCATCATACTAATAATAAATATTACTTGTTAAAATTGTATGTATTTAAATAAAAGTTAAGACACTGGCAATATACCAAGCAGAATTAAGTACATACAGAGTCTGGCTTGAACCCTTTCCAAGGGGGCTTGGTAATTCCTGAAGTGCCAACAGCACTCAACTGTGTAATGCATGTGGCTGGCCCTAGAGCCAATGTGACGTCAAGGCCACAATGTTCAATTATAAAATAATACCAATAATTACAAGAACACAGAAGGGAGATCTGGGCTGGGTGACTGTGTATTAACTAGTGAAACAAACTTGGTTGCTATGGATTTAGTCACTAATACCAATGAAATGGCACTACAATTAAACAAGGAAGTTCAAATTAATAAGCTATCGGAAAAAATGTTCCATTAGATTTTTTTAATTTAAAAAAAGAAAAAGGGCTTCCCTGGTGGTGCAGTGGTTGCGCGTCCGCCTGCCGATGCAGGGGAACCGGGTTCGCGCCCCGGTCTGGGAGGATCCCACATGCCGCGGAGTGGCTGGGCCCGTGAGCCATGGCCGCTGAGCCTGCGCGTCCGGAGCCTGTGCTCCGCAAAGGGAGAGGCCACAACAGAGGAAGGCCCGCATACCACAACCAAAAAAAAAAGAAAGAAAGAAAGAAAAAAACTGGTTTATTTGGTAAGCATCTAAGCCACTAAGAACCTTAGTGGTTCACAGCGCACATATTGTAATTTGGACAAGGTTGCCTGCTTCTAATCCTAGTTTTACTCCCCGTGAACTGTTCGAACTTAAGGAGAATCCCTGAAAGCTCTCTGTGTCTCTCTGTCAATTTCCTTATCTGTTAAATAGGCATAAGGACAACGGTGGTTTTAAGACATTAATGTAATTATACAAATGTTGGGACTTCGCTGGCGGCGCAGTGGTTAAGAATCTGCCTGCCAATGCAGGGGACACGGGTTTGAGCCCTGGTCCAGGAAGATCCCACATGCCGCGGAGCAACAAAGCCCGTGCGCCACAACTACTGAGTCCGCATGCTGCAACTACTGAAGCCCATGCGCCTAGAGCCCGCACTCTGAAACGAGAAGCCACCACAATGAGAAGTCTGCGCACCACAACGAAGAGCAGCCCCCGCTAGCCACAGCTAGAGAAAAGCCCATGTGCAGCAACGAAGACCCAATGCAGCCCAAAAAAAAAAAAAGTAATTATACATATGTTAAAGTACCGGTGGCACATGATGAGTGCTTTATGAAGGGCTACCTATATGTCTTAATAAAACTTTGGTCCTAATGAAATACAATTTTTTGTTTAATATATACTTTTAATTATTTGATTATAAAAACAAACAGAAGATAATATATACTTTAGCTTTTAATGTTTTAAATGATTCAGATAATGGATTTCAAAAGGTAAACAGAGAAATAATGCCACATTAAAGAAGATTATCAACACTGTGATTTTGAAAATGAATCGCAATAATATTAAGTAAAATTCAACAAGAATCCCAACATAGCCATGTTACCTACTTCAGAATAAAGAATAATGGAAAACTATGTTTGAAAAGTACTGAAACCGAGAGCAGACTCAGGTCACAACTGAAGAGCAGTTGATCCCCTTTTCAAATCTAACTTTGACAAAGCCTATAGTCTTATACACTGCAAGTATGGTAAAAGATTGATAAATGGATGACAATTTTTTGAAGTCTTTACTTCAGCAATTTCACTTCTAGAAAGTAGTACTAAGAAAGTAAATGGAGAAACAAGAATTTATGTGCAAGGATTTCAACACAGTTCGTCTTTATTATTTTGTTGCTCCTTTTACTGGTTTAAATTCTATCTTTATTTAAAGGGGGGGCGGGTCTCTGAGCCATGCAATAGACTGGATATCAGTGCTTTCGTTTTCAAACCTGGCAACACCCCACAATAGTCCACGAAGGCGCTGGGGTAGCTGGCCTGAGGGCATGTATGGCAAATGACACGTTCTCCGCATTCCTTGAGCTCTCAAGCCTTAGCACCTTTGCATATGCCATTCCCTCTGTTGGAATACTCTCTCCTCTGCCTGCCCAGAAAGCTCCTGCCCCTCCTCCTGGTCAGCCTTTAGTGACACACACCACCTGCTCTGCAGGTGCTATTCAATCTCTAATACCTGATTGTCAGGGTACTGACCAAGAGGATTTAGTCTTGCTCATCTTAACCCTCGAAACCTAGCATAAGCCTAGAGAAAGTGGCTGAGGCCTAATAAATGCTGTCAAAAGCATAAATTGTTTCTTGAGGACATCTCAGGGCCTTCATAAGCCTAAAGGGCTCTTATTACCTTGCGGGGGGGGGGGGGCCTCATTCTACAACTTACCAAGCTTTCAAAGGCATCCCATCCCTGCTTTATTCCTAGAGAGAAAAATGTTTCAAACAATTATCTCTTTGTGTTTAAAAGTATTTTGCTAGGAATGCCTCGTGTAATTTATAATACACTGATTTCCTGGCATTCACTGATCAAAATTAGGAATTATTGAGAAATAACCTTCAAGTTTTCAGGTGAAATAAAATTAGAGCTCTCATAAATTTAACACTTACTAACCTTCACATTATATTATGTTTTATACATATTTAACCCCTAAATGATTTTTTAAAAGAAATGGAGCCAATAATTTATTTCCACTTGTAAAGCTGTGCTGTGTCTTCCTCAAAGTATTTACCTTTTATACCCTAATTTTGATAAACTCATTTTGTTACTAACAATTTTAAATAAAAACCAAAACTAACTATAATCCTCCTATCTTTTTAATAAGGTGAAATTACATCAATCACTATTAACAATTTTGTGTATATTCTTCATGGTATTTTCCTTAAAAGTATCATGTACCATACTAAAGACTAATGCTAAACATGGAACACAATATTTTTAACATTACACATGATTTTTAAAAATCACATTTTCAAACACTTAGTAACATGAGGAAAGACTTACAATGTAACTTAAACTGTAGAAATTCCACTGCATAAAACAATTACGTTGTTCTTAAAAAAATATAAAAGTACAGAAAGCAGACCAGAGAAAATAAAACTAGTAATAAAAACTGGTATTCTCCCCAGCAGAATCTTCATAATTTTCTGAAATTTCCAAATTTTCCACAATTAAAATGAATTTCTTTAAATACAAAGCCAAAAGGAAATCTTAAAAATTATTTAGGGCCTCCCTGGTGGCGCAGTGGTTGCGCGTCCGCCTGCCGATGCAGGGGAACCGGGTTCGCGCCCCGGTCTGGGAAGATCCCACATGCCGCGGAGCGGCTGGGCCCGTGAGCCATGGCCGCTGGGCCTGCCCGCATATTAAAAAAAAAAAAAAAAAAAAAATCTTAAAAATTATTTAAATGGTATCAGAGGAAAACAGGTGTGTTGCCATCATAGAAGCAGCACCCGAACGCAAAAGAAGTAATTAATGAAAGAAAAGCAGCTATTTTAAACATTACTTATGTGGCGCTAATAAAAAAAACCTTGGATGAGGTACACGAGAACAGTAGACAATTTTTGGAGCCAGTGATACACTGCTGTATGGAAGTCAAGGATACTACGAACATTGTGACATTAATACCATGGGCAAGAGTATTCTGAAATTGCCCAAAACATTAAAAGGCATTTGAAACAAATATTAATATTGCTTCACTTTGTCAGGACTTTCTACATAACATACCAAGAGAATGTTTCTGAAATTGACTACACTGGCTATCTAAAAAGACTTCCAGCCAAAAACAACAACAACAAAAGCATGAGGATAAAAGAGAAGAATTTCACCACTATGCTCATCCTGTCTCTATAACTGCAAGGTCTAATTTTGTAGACTCTAGTTACATGCGGCTTTTAAAATTAACTAAAACGAGCCAGACCAGCTAGGTCTCAAGGACTCAGGAGTCACAACTGGCTAGTGGCTACCGGACAGGATGACGCAGACACGAACATTTCCATCATCGCAGAGAGCTCTCCCGGCCAGCACCGATCTATAGAATTTTCATGCCTTTAGTCTCAAGACCCAGCAGCAGTCCCTGCGTCTGTGTGCTGTCCTCTGCTAGGAGTTAAGACCCAGTACACAGGGCAAATCAGACAGACCGAACTTCTTTTCAGGCGGCAGGGTGGAAGGACAGGAGGGGGGAACAGAGCAGGAGCTGATAAATCCCCTCCAATCCAGCACAGATGGCTCACAGTGTAAGTGGTCTAGCTCTTACAGGAGGGGAGAAGGGGAAACGGAGGTTGGAACCATTCAAAAGCCACAAGCTTATTCAGAAAATGAAGAACTGTAGAAAAACTTTTTCTGTGCCAAGCAATTACACCAAAGGCGCATTTTTATCACAAACAGTTTCAGGTGATCCTATTGTAGCTTGAGGGTGAAAGGTCAGCAAGCATCAACGAACAAAGTGCCACATGAAACAGTTCTGAGTTAGGCTCTCGCATCTTGCTACCCTCGAGGCTATAGGCACCGAGAGGTGTAAACCCGCAAACAGAGGACTCTGGGCTTGCTGCCTCTGTTCCTATACATGCAGGAGACCTCCACAGAGAAACCATCACCCCACATTCCTGTGTGCAGGGAGAGGCGTGGGTGGGGAAGATGCACACACCATGGGCACCTTTCCTCTAGATCATCTCGTAACCACTCCCCTCCAAGTTCTGCAAAAGCCTCCAAGTGTTTCCCGACCCAACAGTACACAGGGCACTGAGCGAGCTGGAAGAACACGAGCCTGCCATAAACACATCCTGTCATGACTCATCACTAAAACAGAACCAAGTGAGACAAGGGATGGCCAGAGTTTTATTTTACTTAAGGAGGAAACCAGTGAAGGGATGACTGCTCACAGCGATGCCCAGTTACGGGTAGAACTAGAATGGCAGGACGGTGTCAGTGCATATTCCAGCACATCAATTTTTTGATGCATCCAATAGTGCTTTAAATGGCTGGAATCCAGGAATTTGGGGCTAATATAATTTGACAGATTGCGGTGTGAATGGTTACGTCACATAGCCTCTATCGCTTCTAAAAGGCTGCTGAAAATACATAGGCCCCAAGAATTCCGTTTCCTTGACCCCGACCTAAAGTTTAGTCGCCACTCTGATTTACTCCAAAGTCATTCTCCCTCCGCCTGCCTTAGGCCTGCGCCCTCCACCCAGCTGGCACAGATCCATCCTCTTTCGTGTACCAAGTGCCGGCTCAGAGACTACAGAATCCAGCGCTCTGCGCCCAGGAAGGGGTGCCCCACCCATACAAACCAAACTCTCACTATTCCTACAGGGCAGGCTTCCCAACACATCTGAGGAATGACCTGCTGGGGAAAACTAAACAAGGATCGCTTCCTTTGAGCTTGGTCAGGGTTTCTGCTCTCCAAGTCCTAGGGTGAGATCTAATTACAGGATGCTGGCACCCAAACCCAGGGAACAGAACAAACCGATTTTAATACAGTCCCTTAAGTATGCTGTTATACGACACAGCTACAGTTCTTATGAGAAGTGGTTAGGTAATGTATACCTACAACCACAGTAACAACTGCCCTGTGAATGCTTCTTTTCTGCCACGTACTAAGGACTTCAAATAAATCATCCCATTAATCACCTCTGAGAAAGAAATTATTCCTCCACTTACAGAGCTGGGACACAAGGAGCAGGAGACAAGCAGAAGGGCCAGATCAGGTCTGTTAGTTCTTTTCACCCTTGGTGGGACTGTAAGCCATCCTTTCCCGGATGACAGCATGGTCCTCTCTGCCAATTTCCACAAGAAAAGTTGGAGGGCTTTGGCCTCCTGGCCCAGGACTGGCAGGAGGATGACGGCCCAGCAGTTCTCGCCAGGAAGCCTCTCGATCGTGTGCGTTCATGGCTCCTGGGCCCTGAGCCTGCCTCCAGTTCCAGAGTCCACCCGGGAAGGCGTAATTCCGGTTCACACAGATGCCTTCTCGCTGGGGATATACGATATGCAGACGTTCTGAGCTTGCTCTGCCCACCACCCGCCAAAAAAAAAAAACCAGTCAGTTCCTCAGACAGAAAGCACTCTTGACCTTGATTCTGCTTCACAAAAGGGCTAAGACACTGGAGAAGAATGTGTGACAAGTCAGCCCGCGGTGGTGGCCGGTATCCTTCCTTCCACTACCAAGAGTAGCCACTTGATGGCAATCTTAACCTATTCCCTTGGAATTCTTCCATAAAGGGAGACCCCAGGAGTGGGGAGGCCCCAAGAGTGGGATGGCTGACCCTGTGGACACTGCTGGAGACAGCAACTTTGCAGGACCTGCGTCTGCAGCGACAGGAGTGTCCAAGGTGGAGGAAGAAACTAAGCCACCATTCTCCCTTGGGTTACTCGCCACATCACAGACTCCTGTGAGGGCCTAGGCAGGAGTGATTATACAGGCTCTGCAGTCAGACAACTCAGGAAGATGGATATCTCTCAGGCCCCGCGGCACGTTCACATCGGGCTTTCCATCAACAGACTGAAGTGCGAGGCAGACAGATGGTAACAAACAGGCTAATAAATCAACGGCAAACTCCCGCCTCTTATCTCAGCACCTTGTCCCCTGAAACCACAGAAAAAAAGCCAATAATGAAAAAAGGCAACTTTCCTTAAAAGGTGTAACACTTGTTGAATAAAGCAGCCCAGCGCTTTCCTTCTTATTTAAATTGTAAAAGAGAAGGAAAAAACAAAAACAAAAAAAGCTATTTGCATCTTCTGCAGAAAAGGCTCTCCAGAAAAAAAAAATAGAAACACACTGTAAATTGCATTCACTAGACACTTCTATTTTCAGTGGCAGGAAGATAAACATCAAAATGTGGGGAGAAGGGGGAAGGAAACGGGACTGTTATCAGGAACCAGTTGGCTCTCTCAGCTTGGATGGTGACGTGTGCACGCACACACACACACACACACACACACACACACACACACACTTTGACCTGGCCCTGTGCTTCCTAACGCTTGGCTTCTCGATTTATAAGGAGGCTTCAGGCGGAGAGTGGAGTGTGTGCCAATATATTCCTCTGAGGGATTCAGAAAGTGCCAGCTGAGAGGCTTCCAGCTCACCCTTTACAACTGTAACGCTTTCCAACCGAGTCGACTGGAAAGGCCCTTTTCAAACAGTACTGGTTGTCTGAAGTCAGGTCAAGGACTGAGTGAGACGGGATAAAGCCACTAGGGTAGAGGTTAGGCAATTTGCAGTGCAGATCCCACTAGAAATTAGCAGGCCCCCTGCATGCCAAAATGGAATATTCTGCAATATTTCCACTGGCATGTCACCCGCCCTGATGGTGTCTGAAGAGGATTCATCAACTGTCTAGAGGGTAGGATGCAACTTTCAAAACATGGATTCAATGAGTCCCTTTCACGAATACCCCAATCGTATGGGAAGGAAGGAGAATGTCAGAAATAACAGTTAAATGTTCCGACGTGGAGACCTTGAGCTGCCTTCACGCATCAGAAGGCAGAGCCATGAAAAACTGGAAGGAAACTGCCACTTCAGACAGCACCACAAGCTGGCCTGCGAGTCTCAAGCCCAGATGGTGTCCCCTGTCATCAAGACCAGTTGCCAAGCGTGACCAGGATGCCCACCTACCTGCCAAAGGGAAGTGCAGACCTGGTTAAGGAATAACCCAGAAGACAAGGGCAGGGCAGCCGGAAGAGGCCCTGTGCGCACAAAGAGCTGACTCGTTACACGCAGGGTGTGACCGAGCCAAGAACCAGCGACAGGTCAGGGAATGGTGCAAAGAGAGGGGACCTGGGTCCCAGGACGTCAGGAACGAGGAGCCCTAAAGCTCTCCCTGGCATATCACAGGGACAGCCTGGCTGACAGGCTGGGCTGACACTGGCCACTCCTCTCCTTGAGAGGCACAGCTAAGGTTATGAAATCGTTCACATTTCCTTCACTGTCCCCAAACCTCCTGGAACGCGAGACCTGTACTGTTTTACAATCTTTCAGAAAGAAATTATGAGGAAGACAAATCTGGGACTCTGCAGAAGGACCCTGAAGGCCATGGAGAAAGCTGGAAGGATAGATGAGATCTGGCAGCAGGGAGATTAAGTAACGCATTCTACATGACGGGATGTGTGGACTGCAGGGCAATTTCCCCAAAGCCTACCCAGTTAATCACTCTTCTGGCTTTAAATATACACAGTAGAAGGCTCAAGTAACAACAGGTTATTTCCAGAAACTAAGATAAAAGGTCCTCTAAATTTGGGGCAATGGGATCTAAGAAATGCACAAGCAAAGCAAAACTGCGCTAGTCCACTGTGGTAAATCTGACAGTAATTGTAAACTCCATAAATATACATATCACAGAATTCAAATCATGAAACGGGTAAGATTTAGAAAACACATGAGGCCTTTCTCCAAGTAGAAGGAGGTGGGTGGCGTTATCAGTTACAAGAACGAACACAGATAAATTCCACGCATGGGCAAGCTGCTTCGGGCTGAGTGCAGCTCTATCTGGTGAATGCCACAGGGCCTTCCCTGTCCATACAGGTTGAGAATTTAAAATAATTGGAAAGCACTGCCCTAAATTACATTTACAGCATAATATTCAAGCAAATAAGATGAATTAACGTATAACAAATAGGAGTCCCTCAACTTCAAATAATCCCTTGATTTTTCCAAACTCAAGGCTAGAACCGTCCTTCCTAGGCCATCTCAATTGCCAATCCCCTCCCAAGCCCTTAGTGCCTAAGAAACACCTTGTTTGCCCTCTCTTAGGGGTCTTGGCCTTGGATAGCTGCTCCCCGTGCATATGAATCATGTTTCAATCCCCACTGAAGTAAGGGACTTGGGCTAATCCAACTGGTCTCACAGAAGCAACAACTCAATAAATAAATGTCCAAGTTTAATTCTACCCAATCAAGAGGAACAACATGTTCTCTAAGGTCAAAAAGCCCTTACAGTTTCCTGACCTACCAGGAAATAGTTATAGTCTCACAGAAAGAAACATGGTACAAATTAACACAGCAATTAACTTAATCTAAAATTGAAACAAATAGAACTGTCACCATCTCAAATCCCTACTGAGTACTGGACTGTTACAGACTTAATGCCCACCAGCCAAATTCTTGTGTTTAAACCCTAACACCCAGTGTGACTGTATCTGAAGGCAGAGCCTGTAAAGGTGCTGAAGGTTAAATGAGGTTGTAAGGGAGGGCCCCTAATCTGATAGGGTTGGTATCTGGAAGAGAAGCGCGCGCTCTCTCTCTCTCTCTCTCTCTCTCTCTCTCTCTCTCTCTGTCTCAGCCAGGAAGCAAGGCCTCACCAAGAACTGAAGTGGCCAGCACCCTGGATCTTGGACCTCCAGCCTGCAGGCTATGAGAAATAAAGCTCTATGGTTTAAGCCATCCAGTCTGTGAGATTTTCTTGTGGCAGCACAAGCTGGCTTATATGTAGACTTACACCACAGCCACAAGAAAATGGAAAGAAATCAGAATATATATAGACTTACACCACAGCCACAAGAAAATGGAAAGAAATCAGCAATCTCACCACACTGCTGCCTCATGTTTTTGCATCCTCAAGGCCATCAAGCTGATCATGGGGTCCTCACAAGAATCAATCTAACTGAAAACACACTGTATTAGCAGAGAAGGCACATGACTTACAGATGCCAATTGCCCTTGGGGAAAAGCCAAGTCTTGAACCCCAGTTCCAGAATGTCCTGATTTATAACACCAAGGCTGAATATTCTAAACACGCAGACTAAGAACAGTGCCACAAAGGGGGCGGGGCAGGGGTTCCACAAGAGAAACGTGACATGGAAGAGGATGAGAAGTAACTGTTTAAAAGCCCACTTGGTCTGGACTTGCACAACCACTCAGAATGAAAGCTGTGATGCTGGTTTAGCATGGAGAATCTGGCTCCACGAGTGCCGCCATGAGATGGTAAATGTCATCCTTGAGCACGTCCAACTGTGAGGTCCTTATTCAAGCACTGCTTGAGACCTCCAAGAGCTGTTTACTGGACACACCTGTGCCTCTGTCTCTGAGGCACTTTCAAGTCTCAACAGACACTCTCTGGCATCTGGTACATTCTGGAAAAAATATCGTAAACTCACGTAACATCATAAAAGCTCCTAAAAACAGAGACAGCCATGTTGACAAACCACCAAATGAGCACATACTTTAAAGAAGTCAAATGGGGCTTCCCTGGTGGCGCAGTGGTTGACAGTCCGCCTGCCAATGCAGGGGACACAGGTTCGTGCCCCGGTCCGGGAAGATCCCACATGCCGCGGAGTGGCTAGGCCCGTGAGCCATGGCCGCTGAGCCTGTGCTCTGCAACAGGAGAGGCCATGGCAGTGAGAGGCCCCCCCCACCCCCCAAAAACAAAAGAAGTCAAATGAACTAGAGGGGGCAGGTGAAAACTTTTCTGGGGTGACTGAAAAGTCCTGTATCAACACTGGAGCTCTGGTCATACGGGTATATGTGCATCTGGCAACTCACGAAATCGCACACCTAAGGTAAGTGATTTCACAGAGTGTAAAGTCTTCCTCGATTTATTTAAAAAAAAAAAAAAAAGTGGGGCAAGATCTGGATTCAGGAGTCCTGGGTTCAGATCCTGATCTGACCACTTCTTAGCAAAGTAGCTTTGAGCATGTTGCTTTCCATCTGAGACCCACTAAACAAACCCGCAAAGTTATGATAGTAATCATATAATTACCACACTGTTATGAGAATTAAAAGCAGTAACTTTTATTTTCTTAAAAGGACAGTTTTATCAATGTATCTTGCACATAGGTAGGCTTTCAACAAATGTAGTTCAGAAAGAAAGGATAAAAGGGTGACCCAATTCCAAGAATGTTTATGATAGATAATGAGACTTATAAAGATATCACAATTATGAATAAATGTGCACTTTGGTAACAGGGAAAATAGCATGGGCTGTGACCTGGGGCAAGGGGGCTAGAGGGTCAAGGTGTATGCATTTTCAAAATGAAATCTGGAGTGAGAGATGGTACAAACCCCTGAACAGACAGGAACACATCCACAGTGTAGCAGAGGGGTGCTGGGCAGGGGCGGGGATACAGCCAGTGTGCAGGTGACCACACACTCTACAGAGCACCCAGGAGTTGTGCATACAGCAGCAGTTAACATAGATGAAGCTTTTCTCTCCCGGAACTTACAATCTACTGTGGGGCGAGAGCTTATAATAAACAAACAGAATAATACAATGCCAGGCAGTGAGAGAGTCTATGTCAAAAAATATTACAAGATAAGGAGCTAAAGAGTAACAGGCAAAGGCACAATTTTTAATAAGATACTCAAGGAAGAAGTCTCTGGTAATGGCACATTTGACCAGGACCCTGAAATACCGAGAGGGATCAAGTCACACAGGTACCTAAAGGGAAAGAGTTCTAGACAGAAGCATCGGCAAGCACAAAAATTCTGGGGCAAGAGTATACTACTAAATGCATTTGGAACAGCAGGAAGGCTAGACTAGGCGAGGGAGAGGTAGGCAGATAAGACCAGAGAGATGCTGGGGGACCATATTAGTGTCCAGGGTAAGATGCTTGCCTTTTATGCTAAAAGAGAGGTGGGGGGACACTGCGGGACACCGCGTGTGCTGATTCACACTTACAAAGGTCTGTTCTAGCTGCTGCCTAGAGAGGTAAAAAGGCAGAAGTTGAGGGAGCTTTAGGAGTCTCAGCCCAGGCTAGAGGTGGTGGACGCGTGGCAGTGGTGCAAACTCAGTTTCAGAACATACTGTGAGTTTAGAATAAACAGGTTTTGCAAAATCTGGGCGGAGGTGGGTGGGGAGGACCAGGTAACTCCCAGGTTTTGATCAAGGCAACCAGAAGTACGGAAATGGCATTTACTGACAATGGGCAGACGGGCGGGGCGGGGGCAGATGGGAGGGAGTGGAGCGACAGAGTTGGCCTGGTACACCTCAAGTTCATAAGACCTATCAAGAAAGCAAAGTGCCGAAGGCAGGTAGGCAACTAGAGTTCAGGAGAGAATCATCATGTCAAACGCTGCCGGATGGGCAACTAAAGCTACACTGAGTGATAACTGGATTTGGTCATCAAGGTCATTATTAGCCTTGGTAAGTGGCCTGACTCTAGGGGTTCCAAAGAGAATGAGGGGGGAGAGTATATTAACATGAATATAAATAATAGAGGGAAACAGATGGTGCAGACATTTTTTTCTGAGGAATTCTATAAAGCAAAAGAAATGAATAGCAGGAGGGAGAGAGATTATTGGAGGGTTTATTTTAATGGGAGAAACTACAACATGTTTTGTTTACTGATGGGAATGATCTAGTAAAGAAGTAAACAAATGACGAAGAAAAGAGGGATACTTCCCAGAGCGGTGTTCTCACAGAGATGAGAAAAAGGGATCTGGGTGCCCAAAGGGAGGCACTGACCACACAGACTCTAGTAGGTTTCCATCCTCTCGGCTTCAACACCTCTCAAAGTTGAGCCATTCTAAGAACACGGGCAGGCAGGAAAACACCGTGGAACTGTCTCAAGCTCAGACATCACACGCATGCCCCCCCCCCAGGTGACACTACCTGTGCGGTGTGCCCCTCTTACTACAGGGGTCCAAGCCAGAAGGATGGGGCTGTAATCAAAGAGAGAGCACAGAGCTTGCAGAACTGCCAGAGGCGGCGGGCTGAGGATGCTGGACGGGCAGCGGGCCTCAAGCACGAGGGACAGGAAAAAGGGGAATACATTCACCTGCAGAGGCACCTCCATCCTTAACGCTCCACGCAATCCTCACACGCAGCCATGCCCACTGGGAGGGCTGGTGTCTCACCATCACGTAAAGTGGATTTCTGGTTCCAATAAGTCTTCAGCATGATCCATTCCCCTTCCAGTTAAGCTCATCAGCAAGGTTCAAAATTCCTCATCTGTAAATTGATGAGCCTGACCTATATACCTCGAAAAGTCCCTTCCAGCTCTAGCAATCCATAATTCTGTGGCCTAAAGGGCTGCAGGTAGGCTCGCCATTCCCTTGGTGCCAGAGAAGTACAAACAGGCTGGCCACTGAAACCTACCATTTGTCCCACTGGACTGTGACATCAACAATCCTGGCCAACGTCTACTTGCTGGTCCTCACCCCTGCCCCACACTACCCCGGCCCAGCCTCAGCCCTCGCTCAAAAAACCCCACAGCTTTCAAGGCCCACAGGAATGCAACTTCCTTACTGAAGCTTCTGCTGGTAGCTCAGCACTGGGCCTCTCACATCACCTGCCTCCCTGCTGGCCTCCTCACGTCAAACCAGTCACACACACCTCTGATTTTTAAAGCATTTTGTTATATTTTATTGTGCTTCATTGATACCAAGTCACACATATTTCTCTCTCGTTAGAAAGCACCTCCCAGTTATCATGGCTTACACTTATAATTGGAAGCATTTTTTCTTTTCTTCCATAAAATAATGCATCACTTAATGACATCTTAGATGAGATGAAATAAGCTATTCTGACTCCCCCAAAATTAGCAATCTCAGTTCCGTCTTTATTACTCACAATAGCTCCTACATACTAAGAATTCCATCAAGTACTGATCAGATGGGAGCTCTATCTAGAAATTTCCCATCTGCATTACTCAGGGTCATGAAGACTGATGACAGAACACCTACAAGAGAATGAAATCAAGCCTTCCCAACTCTACCATTATCCAAGACAGATGCAGCTTCATTTTTAAACAAAGAATAAATGTAGGTTGTTTTCAAGAAGTGTATTTGCCCTCACTGCCTTGCTCTCCCATGGAGTGCTGTCGGGACACAGGTGACAAATGCCTCAGGCGCTGGACTGTTAAGAGAAAACTTAACTCATGGCCCGACCTGCAGAGGCCACAAGCACTGACACAGCAGCAGTTCAATCTGGAAAAGCCAATTTCTTCGGCAGGGGGTGGGGGGAGATTGTCTTTCCTGTTGAAGTAGAGACTATCTTGAGAACTGCTGGGCATTAGAGCTTCAGGGCAGGAGAAGGCCACCGTACAGTCACAGCATTCATTTCAAATATGGCCAAAAATAAACTTCCATTCATCAGACAAGGTGCCCAGACTTTGATTTTGACTCGAAAGTCACACTTTAATCTCATCCTGTAAACAGTGAATTTGCAGAAGCTGGGCCCATGTTTCATTCCACAGACATCAGTAATCTCAGAGAGATTTTGAAGAGAGTCCAACAAAATTCTACCCTTTTAAAAAAGAAATGGGATGGGGGGGTGAGGGGGGTGCGGTTTGCACAGGGGGTCCTGTATTTGTACTTCTAGCTTTGATCTTTGGCTACAAATGGACAGTTGTTGCCAGCAAGGCCACTGCCCTCTCTCACCACCTCATGGAGGTGAGTGGCAGCCCTCTGCCAGCTGGCTGGTTCCACAACAATATTAAAAACACAAATCTGTATCCCTAGGTGAAGAAACAGAAAGAAACAATAAATGTATCTGTGTGGAAGGAGGGTGACCAATCAGGAGGAATGCCGTTTTTCGATTTCCTCTATCAATTCAATGACAAGCGCTAATAAAGCCCAGAACCATGGTCACATGAATAAATACTTGTACTGCCCCCCCCTTCTGAGGTCTCTTTGCCAACGAAAGATTTCACAAATCTCCTTCAAAAGAAACTGCTATTTGAAAAAAAAAAGTACTCCTACAATTTTGTGTTTTTGAAATCCTATCTTTAGAGGGGGTTCCAAAACTACTTCTATTTATTTAAGTGGTGGTTATTATAAGCAAGGGAGAAAGCCGGGGTTGAAATCCTGGCTCTGCTCCATACTAGTAGTGTAAGCAAATTGCTGATCCACCCTAGTGCAGTTTCCTATATTTCTAGAAAATGGTCGGTTCTGAAAGTTGAATGAGCAAAATACAGGTGAAGTGCTAGAACAATAGCTGGCAAAAAGCAAGCGCTCAATATAGGTTCCAGCTATCACAACTACTGTAAGATTCCAAGAAAAAAAGAGTCCAGCTTCCCTTAAATCGAGTCAAGATGCTTTAGCTGGCCACAGGGTTTGCTGGATCTCAGATGAAATTTATAGGAAGCAAATGAAATTCAAATACAGCTAATAGCTCCCCTCTCTTACTGTGTAATTATGTGTACTCATTATTTGTGTAGCATGTTATTATTTAAATGTCCCTAATTTCAGCCCCAGCAGGCCAAGGGCCCTCAAAGAGTGGCCGAGGCCTCCGCCTCTGCCAGCCTTTCTGAAGCTTTTGTCAATTTATTACTGCCGGGAAAAGTGGCACCATCTACACAGCAGAGAGTAGACAGAAGGCTCACATCCAGCAGAAACCTTAGCACCACCTCCCCCGAAGCCTGGCTACAGCCAACAAGCTGTGTAACAACAGCTTCAATTCCTACAGACAACCCACCGGGATGTCCCAGACTCAAGATTCACTACCTCCAGTAGGACAAAAAAAAAAAAAAATTCATCCCAGAACCACAAACCAAGACTGATGGCAAACATGGATTTTATGACATAAAATATGAGGTCTCTCTACTATCTTATGTCTGCTTGGCTTATTACGTCTCTACCAGACCTGCACAAGGGGCGCGGCTGAGCTCAGCCACTCAGACAAGCTGCTGTTGTTGGCACCCTGTTAGCAGACACCAGCCCCCGACCCTCCTCACACAGGAGGCCAGGGCAGGGGGCTGCTTGTTCATCATCCTAGCATGCCTGTGATTTCACAGAAGTGATGTCAATTCATTTCCCAGTTAGATAAAAATTATGTCAAGCCCATTGTACTGTGAACTCAAGATATTATTTTAAAATTGAATTTTCCCAGGAAACTCTGGCAAGACCAATAACCAAGAAACATCTTTGCTTTGAAATACAGGGGGAGGGCTTCCCTGGTGGCGCAGTGGTTGAGAGTCCCCCTGCCGATGCAGGCGACGCGGGTTCGTTCCCCGGTCCGGGAGGATCCCACGTGCCGCGGAGCGGCTGGGCCCGTGAGCCGTGGCCGCTGAGCCTG
>NC_041231.1:96999911-97033027 GCF_002837175.3 Physeter macrocephalus
GCGTCCGGAGCCTGTGCCCCGCAACAGGAGAGGCCACAACAGTGAGAGGCCCGCGTACTGCAAAAAAAAAAAAAAAAAGAGAGAGAAAAAAAAGAAATACAGGGGGAAAAACAAAACACCTTGTTTTCACTACTACTGTTGCAAAGATAGAGTGCCATTTTCCTCCATTCTGGATTCTAAAATAAGTACTGGATTCAAAGTTACTTGAGCTGTAATTCCAATTCTGCTACCGCAGCATAAATAACCATGTGCCATTAGGAAGTTACTACCACAGAGAACACACTCACAGAGCCCCCCAACAAGAATGTAATCTTCCCCTTACAGACAGAAACCCCGCAGGTCTCAGAGGTACCTCACTCCCCACGATCCTCAAGCCATGAAGCATGAGAAAGGGAGCCCAGGGGGCAGAAGCCCCACCAACACCACCCTAGCTAGGGTGCAGGCACCTACTCTCACCTCTGTCCCGTCCAGTTCCATACCACACCTCCCAGCAAGGGCTCCGTACTGGACAGTTTCAAATTCTACCGCCAGATAACTTTCTGTCACAATTAAAACTAAAACAATGGAATTATTTCAACTTTTGAAGGGGAACCTCGAGGGGGTAGGGGACCAAAAAAAAATTAAAAGAGGAATGAAAAGGAAAGGCATGACTGTGAAAACCACTCTTCCTCCACCACTAACCCATCTTCACCTGCCCCACAATGAAGAACCCCAAACAGTGTGCTGTGAGGTACAGCGCCAGACAAGGCCATTCTACTGCACAGCATACGAATGATGACCTATTATAAAGCATCCACTCAAACTTGAGCAATAAATGTAGACGCGCACGTATGTACACACATTCAGAGAGAACGCTGCTTGCAGTCCTCACTACCCATCCCCACCAAGAGTCTTGGAGGCTGCCGGCTACTTCAGCTTTCTCTGGATCACAACCCACCCCCCAGGAGCACACCCCTGAGATTCTGGGACCTACAGAGAGAGACTTATTCCCATGGTAACGAGTCTGGTTTCCATGCTTTCCAGGAGCCCCCGAATAAGAAAGCACACTTTGTTTAACACGCTAGCTGCCTTTAAGAAAATTATTCTTAAAACACACACAAGTTCTAAAACGAGGAGATGTATTTACTTAGAACTGCTCTCGAAATCCAACATGCGGAATAACAAAAAGGTGGCCTTGGAATACAGCCTGCGCAAACACCAGCATGAACCAGAGAAGGGCATGCTGACAGCAGCTTCACAACCAAAAGAGGGGAGGAAGGGAGGAAGGAGGGAGGGAGGGAAGGAGGGAAAGACAAGTCAGTCTTTATCAGGGTGAAAGGCGAACTACCACGACAAACAACAAAGACCACCTTTTCTATGGAGGTGGTAAAAGAATGATTTAAAGTCTTCAAGGATCCCAATAGAGATGTACGTGCCAACTTTTCTTAGAATTCCTTCCTCGGTATCGTCAAGCCCTGAGTATGCCAATGAAAACAAGAGCTACATTTGGCCAACTAGCTGGCAGCACTAGTTGCTTCTTGAATGCCTTATTTTAGTTTTTGTTCTTTTACCCAAATTCCACCATTATTCAATCCTGGACACCTGGCTACCTTCTTGTCCTGAAAGCTGATTTTTCCCAGTTGGGTGGGTTTTTTAGCTGTTAAAAGATTCCTAAAGCACGAAGGCATCACCACTCCAGAACAGCACAATGAGAGCACGCCTTGTCACAGCAGTAAAATCTAACCCCGTAGCAGCAGCCATTGCTCTACTATAACCCCAGGATCCAATGATATTCTCCCCCCCATCACCCTCCCCTCAAAAACTTAAGAGCAGAACAGTATGTTCAATGTGAAGCAAGGTCAACAAGACTGATCAGGTCAAATGCTCTCTAAAAAGACACATGGCTTAGCATTTACTCCATTACAGGCAGCCAAGAAATGGCGGGGTCCCTACCTGGTAGGAGACCCATGAACAAACAGGGGTCCAAGCTGTGTAACTAACCGTGGCAACAGACTCCTCAAATTATTTTGCCTCTGCACGTGTGAAAAATTCAAAAAGGGCCTTTCCCACACACACTGGCTCGGACTTCAGGCGGTTCTTGTTTCAAGTCACAAAGTACTAGAAGAGAGGAACAGAACCTGGGTGGATGGCAGGGCAGATCCCGGGGGCGTTCAGGAAGGCCACCTCAGAAGACCCCGCCATGGCCTCGCGGAAAGGGAGCGCCAGCAGGTCCTGTCTGGAAGCACGAGTTCCAACAAGAGGCTCCCAGACAACTCACCTGACAACTAAGCAGGACGGAAAAAAACCGGACGCCCTAAGTCAACCTGCCGCTCTGCCCCGCCGGCAAGCTGTCAGGCTCCCCATGTGTGAGGACTATTACCAGAGGATCACAGCCAGAACTCAAAAAGAATAACAGGATCTCCTCTTCCTTATCTCCTCGCTCCCAACAAGTACAAACCAGAACGCGGTCAATTCATTTCACATTTATCTAAGATTCTAGGAGATTAATAAGAACAAGAGAGGCTGTGGAATACAGCCACAGCCACAACCCCCGAAATAAAATATAAATAGTAACCAAACGCTAGTTCTGAAATGGTGTTCACTGGATGATTTCGTCCGAGTCACACTAACCCTGTTAAAAAGAGACATCAGAATAAACTCAGACGGGAGCCTATTTCTCTCCAGGCTTCAAGGACCCACTTGATGCCCATCCAGGATGAGGGACACTTCGGACGCACGGGAACTCTACCTCCACTGCCCACCTGCCGCTGTGCAGCCACCTGCCAGCTTGATCAACAAGGAAGGAAGCAGGGCCTTAGGAGGCTGCTGAGCCAGAGAGAGAGCGGGAAGGGCAGCAGGCCCACAGATTCAGGCTACTTCCTATATAAACAGGGCATAAGAACCAAAGTTGCCACATTTCAGCAGGACCATCAAAGGCTTCTTCTGCCCTCATACTTGGGTAGAAAGACAGATGTTCACAGCTCCACACTCAATCCAAGAACGGGCAGAAACCAGATCGCAGCCCTGGCCTTGTCTCTAGGGTGCAGACTCACTACGGCACCTTGCCAATTATATTATGCAACATATAAAGGAGCATCACAACAAATCTATAAACCCAACAGGATGTCCAGAATAACTGCCGTCAGGGGCCCAGCCTGAGAAGCACGAGCCGCCCAAAGCACATCCATCTCGGAAACAAGGCCAGGCCCAGACACATCATCCAAAACAACAAAACAGGCAACTCACCATTCACTGCTTTCAGGCTCCCAGCAATGCCTTCACCATGCTGCCTCTTCTGGGCGTTCTTGAACTCCTTCAGAGACAAATAAAGGACTTTACGCACCACCCTTTCTTCTGACCACGGAATCCCATCACTGTCGTCCTGGAGAAACAAGGAAGAATGGGGAGAGGGGAGTTACTTAAAGGAAAAGCAAGCAAATGTTAATTAAGAGTCAGAATACACTTAAAAAAAAAAAAAATCCCAAACAAGTATTGAGTGACTGAGACCAAGTTCTGGAGATCAGAACTACATCCTATAGTGGAGGGAGGGCACTGGCCCTTCCTGGAGAGACCACAGGCAAAGAGCCACCCCTCAGGCTGTAAAGGGACTGGAAGAGAGACCCAAGCATCGCACTTCCTTTACATGCCCCGACCCCAATCCGGTCATTCACTGGTAACAGAGAAGTTTTATATTCCTGGTAAAGTTTAGGGGGGAAAAAAAAAAAAAAAAAAAAAAGAGTTACTGCAGCCACAACAGGAGGTGTAAGGCATCACTGTACTGGAGTTCTTTAAAGCGGATAATGCCAGAATGTAGGCACCTTACAAACATGAGCTACACCCTTTTGGAAAATTTACTGTTGTTGTTGCGGTTTGGTGCTACTTTCAAGGAATTTACAGTTCAGTCAGAAGAAATGAAACTGGATCTGTACTGGCCTTTTAAGGTGATGAGGGACCACTGCAGAAAAGGGCAACAGATCTTTGTGGACTAGAGAATGGGGTGGCAGGGGGGTGGGGGATGATTTTTGAAAAAGAATACACACACTAGGTCTTGAAGATCTCATTTAAAAGTGTGGCTCCCTTACGTCAAAATAAAGGTGAGGCGGGGGGCACACCAAAGAACCAGCAGCCCGCCCAGAGAGCACTCCAGCCATTCCAGTAGTAAACACAGAAAGAAAGACTGCAGACCAGCAGGGATTGAGGCAGGACAAGAGGCAAGTCTGGGAAGACGGAGATGGTTGATACCGGTGCCCCACATGAGTTAACTGCTTTAGGGAACCAGCAAGAGAGTTTTTGATTTTAAGGTTTAAAGAGTTGCTTCACACAGCGTGGGATACTCACAGGTTCTCTTCTGTGGTATCTGCCTACTGTTTGCTAATCTAAGAAGTCCTTAAACTCACACACCTACTTCAAGAACTTAAGCATTTTATGAGTTCAATTTAGAGATGGAAGGATTATGGGCTTCTCAGTTATTTGGGGCCTTAAGAGAATAAGGAAAACATTAATGCCCCAGTAAAGCAGGACTTTGGATATTCAGGTTCCTTTTGTTCAAACAGGAGGCCAAACGCCCTAGAGTCAGGCTGGTGCTATTACACTCAACATCCAACAGAACTGGTTTTTACTCCCTGCCACTAACCGGCCAACTAAACCCTCCAGGGGCCGAGATAAGGGAAGTAGATTATCCAAGGTCTTCTCCAGCTCACAAATTCCTAAACTCTGCATAAACACACACTACAACTTAGAAATCCAACCACACAGACTCTAAAGCCCTAAATAACTGAAGCGGTGCTCCTGTTAAGCTTCCAGGATTTCTTAGAATGACAGTGATACTCCATCTTCCATAACAAGGGGAAGAGAAGGCCTGGGAGAAAAGAGCTAGCATTTCCACCTAGCCCAGACGTCCTTCACTTCTGCAGACCTGCCAAGCCGAGGCTTCCGTCACCTCCAGAGAAAGAAGGCACGTCCTGTCTCCCCAGTCGCTCTCCTAAGAGGGACAAGGCATCTACAGACCAGGGTGGTGGTCGAGTGCACACGTGAAGGCTGAAAGCAGACTTGGCCTCCACCCTGCGGGAGGAACACACGTTACTTCTTAAGCACCACTGGGTCCGAGTCACCAGAGACCTGTCAATCGCATGGCTGAAAACCAGGAAAATGAAGCACCCTGACCAGACCCCACCTGAGGAGCCCACGGAACCAACCTGCATAAGAGGCAAATGATTCGGCTACACAACACGTGAAAAGCACAATGAATCTCTCTTGGCAACAAGCAACTCCCCTCAGCGTGCGTGAAAATGCCTCCAGCATTTTGGTTTCAACTGAATGATAATCTTAACCTCGGGAAGAGTTCACGCTCATTGGGCTGAAGTCCACCTTTCAGGATCCAGGGAAGTCTGTCGGGCAGAATTCTCTTCACCACCCCCAGGTTCCTACCCTCAGCATTCAGGTCTCCACAACAAGCCAGGCTGTGATTATAAATGATTATTTCCTACATACACAGAGTTTATAAATTGTAAAGCCCCAAAATAGCTTTCAATGTAAAATTCCTGTGACGACTTACTGCTTCCTGTTCAGACTGGACTAGAGAATGGGGTGGCAGGGGGGTGGGGGATGATTTTTGAAAAAGAATATACACACTAGGTCTTGAAGATCTCATTTAAAAGTGTGGCTCCCTTATGTCAAAATAAAGGTGAGGCGGGGGGCACACCAAAGAACCAGCAGCCCGCCCAGAGAGCACTCCAGCCATTCCAGTAGTAAACACAGAAAGAAAGACTGCAGACCAGCAGGGATTGAGGCAGGACAAGAGGCAAGTCTGGGAAGACGGAGATGGTTGATACCGGTGCCCCACATGAGTTAACTGCTTTAGGGAACCAGCAAGAGAGTTTTTGATTTTAAGGTTTAAAGAGTTGCTTCACACAGCGTGGGATACTCACAGGTTCTCTTCTGTGGTATCTGCCTACTGTTTGCTAATCTAAGAAGTCCTTAAACTCACACACCTACTTCAAGAACTTAAGCATTTTATGAGTTCAATTTAGAGATGGAAGGATTATGGGCTTCTCAGTTATTTGGGGCCTTAAGAGAATAAGGAAAACATTAATGCCCCAGTAAAGCAGGACTTTGGATATTCAGGTTCCTTTTGTTCAAACAGGAGGCCAAACGCCCTAGAGTCAGGCTGGTGCTATTACACTCAACATCCAACAGAACTGGTTTTTACTCCCTGCCACTAACCGGCCAACTAAACCCTCCAGGGGCCGAGATAAGGGAAGTAGATTATCCAAGGTCTTCTCCAGCTCACAAATTCCTAAACTCTGCATAAACACACACTACAACTTAGAAATCCAACCACACAGACTCTAAAGCCCTAAATAACTGAAGCGGTGCTCCTGTTAAGCTTCCAGGATTTCTTAGAATGACAGTGATACTCCATCTTCCATAACAAGGGGAAGAGAAGGCCTGGGAGAAAAGAGCTAGCATTTCCACCTAGCCCAGACGTCCTTCACTTCTGCAGACCTGCCAAGCCGAGGCTTCCGTCACCTCCAGAGAAAGAAGGCACGTCCTGTCTCCCCAGTCGCTCTCCTAAGAGGGACAAGGCATCTACAGACCAGGGTGGTGGTCGAGTGCACACGTGAAGGCTGAAAGCAGACTTGGCCTCCACCCTGCGGGAGGAACACACGTTACTTCTTAAGCACCACTGGGTCCGAGTCACCAGAGACCTGTCAATCGCATGGCTGAAAACCAGGAAAATGAAGCACCCTGACCAGACCCCACCGGAGGAGCCCAGGGAACCAACCTGCATAAGAGGCAAATGATTCGGCTACACAACACGTGAAAAGCACAATGAATCTCTCTTGGCAACAAGCAACTCCCCTCAGCGTGCGTGAAAATGCCTCCAGCATTTTGGTTTCAACTGAATGATAATCTTAACCTCGGGAAGAGTTCACGCTCATTGGGCTGAAGTCCACCTTTCAGGATCCAGGGAAGTCTGTCGGGCAGAATTCTCTTCACCACCCCCAGGTTCCTACCCTCAGCATTCAGGTCTCCACAACAAGCCAGGCTGTGATTATAAATGATTATTTCCTACATACACAGAGTTTATAAATTGTAAAGCCCCAAAATAGCTTTCAATGTAAAATTCCTGTGACGACTTACTGCTTCCTGTTCAGACTGGTGCCTTCGTTTTGACTCCAGGCCTCCATGAGAGAATTATATCCCGACAACTAATATCTAATTAAAACATAAACCCATGTGAGAGGAAAACTCCTGCAAAGGAAGATGCATTTAAGGTTCACTTAGTGACACCAGCAGCCCCATGACCCCTATAAAGTACTTTAAATACAGGAGAAGCAAATCCAGGACACAGAATATGGGGTTTCCAGTTCTAGACATTAAAAATCAAACAAAACAAAACAACACACACACACACACACACACACACACACGAGTTCTTTTATAACCTAGAATGCTGGTCAAGACTTCCCTCAGTGTTGATGTAAGATGCAAACCTAGCAGGTAAGAAGTCGACTCTGCTCTGTTTCCAAAAGCTCAGCAGGTAAGAATTCAGAGATTAGAAAGCCAACTGCCTCTCACAGCTGCAGAGTCAGGATGCATCACTACATTCCGCTCACACCCCTCCCTACTGGGAGGCTAGCAAGGTGGGCCTGCACCCAACCACGAGGCAGCACAGGGCTGTGCAACCTAAGCTGGGTGTCCTGGAAAGCCAGAAAGAAGGTACTTCAGAGGCCTAACGCTCACCCACCCTTATCACAGTTTCTGAACGACCAAGTACTGAGCGCTCTAGAAAACCACCCAGACGTAACTAACTCCCTCACCAGAAGTCAAGCAACTCAGGTGAACCCCCCTCTTGCCCCGGCCACCCCCCAGCCCAAGAGCTTCTATGACCTTTAAGTCCGGCCCTCTGTTGTATTTCCCCCTTTTCAGTACCTGTCTTATTTAGAAGTAATGTCTCCATGGAGTCAGGAAATCGTTTCTCCTGCTCAGCACCTGAAACATGCCTGACAGAGTGAGAGCTCAGGATTTCCGAAAACTGTACAAACTCAGCCTCACACGTCCCAGGTACCATTACCCACACTTGGCCGGCCAGTGCCTAACTTCCAGAATGGGTTAAGTGAAGTGCCTGAAATCACTCTAATTCCTGACTGAAATCACAGCTCCTCCCCTAAAACACTCCCCACAGTGACTAATCCACCAGGGCCGGGCGACACCTCACATTCTCAGCAGTAAGCTTGTCAATGTCCTAACACAGGGGCCACACCACCCCTTCTGCCACCACCTAGAGCTCCCTGCAAAAAACAGCGCCCATCTGCAAGTCCACATGGCCTTACAGGGCCCAAATCCGCTGCCCCTGTTGCAGTCCCTTACCCTCAGCTAAACACCAACCAATTCCTTCACAAAATACCCCTTCTGAGTTCTCCCTGTTCTTCTTCCCGAGGAACAAAGTAGCCAAGCATTCAGTCCATTCTACTTTACTGGTCAGCTTAATAAAGGCAGACACAGGAGGAGGCATAGCCACTGATATGGAGTCTAGCAGCCTCATTCTGATGCAAATTCAGCTGCCCAGAGTGTGTGTCTATTCTTGCGAACTGCATTATGGATTTAAAAACAGCTCTTGTCATCTGGAGTTTCCATAGACCATCTAAAACTTGAGAAGATCAGGCTCCCCACCTTTCCTCATTCCCCCAATCTCTTACTTCTTTCTCCCCAAGACCAAAAAATGCTTTGCAAACACTGAAATAAATAAAAATAACTGGGTCTGCTGGCAGTAGCGGGGCGGGGGGGGGGAATCATCACATAGATCTAGATTCATTTGGCTACTGACTGCAAAAAATCACTTTCTTTGGCAAACGGAAGACTGAGTAATAAGACCTTTAATAGTAAAAGTGACAGGGTTTTCTTTTCATTTGTAAAATGTCTACCATTCTTTGAAATAACTTTGAAAATGGCAACAGGTCAGGAATTAAACTAGAATGTTTATGGTCATACATAATCTTTTTATTAAAAGGAAAAATAACAGCATAACCTCATGCTGCCCCAAGTTTTATAACAGACATGTAAGAAAAAGGGGCACAGAAAATAAGCACAGGAAGACACTACACACCTTGCAGCAAACAGCACCATCTAACAATTCTCCAAAGCCCACAGTCCAGGTTAGAGATGTAACAGCCTTGTACATCCTTCCATACCGTTGCAACTCCAAGTGTGCTCCAAAGACCACCAGTGCCTTAACCGCTTGGCATCTTGTTAGAAATGCAGGCTCACTTTAAGATCCTCTGGTGATTCCCACGCACATTAAAGTTTCAGAAGCTCTGCTGTACACACTGGTTCCCCATCCTGCCCATTTCATGTCACTTTCTAACCTCCATCACGATACAGGCAAAGGTAAAGAAAGATGAGGTGAAACCCCAAGATGAATACTTCTAACATCCATCTAACTGTTGCCATTTCTACTGTCAGAATATAGAAGTCTGTATTAACATATTCTGAGAACTCTTCCCTTTGACTTCTGTTCACTGAACTAAAACAAGTGACCAAACAGCAAAAGCGAAATCAACAAAAAAGGTAAGACAAGTAGTGGACAGTTCCTTGAATCATTCTTACGTGACATGATGTCTCAAACCCTCATTCTCTGATTACCCAATTTGGAATGACTTCCCTTTAAAAAGGTGACATCCAGAATGAAACACACATTCCAACATGTGAATAATACTCTAGAACAACAGGGCCAACACAGGCAAGAAGCCCATTTCTATTTCCATGCACAATCCAAAAGCTGGGATACATTTTAGTAGCCACATTACACAGCAGGACCTCATTACGCTTGCAGTTAACTGTACCCTCCAAGGTGATTACATTGGGGGGCGGGGGGGGTTCTTTTTCTTCCCCCCCACCACAATGCAACAAAACCCAAAGGAAGGCTCCGATCCAACAAAAATCACAGCTCCCAGTTGTAGAATTCTTTTTCTGTGATGTTCTCCTGACCTCTAAGGTAAAAAACAAAAACAAAAACCAACACAACAGGCCACAGAGGGTCAGGTGTGAATGAGACCATAAATCAAGTTGTCCTCCTTACCGAGGTTTACTGGACAAGAAAGAAAAGAAGGTACGGGATCTGCTGGGTGCAGGTTGCTGTGTCTTGCCCCCACACGCTGTCACGGAGAAGGGCTGGGTTTGTGGACATGGGCGTGGCATGCATGACTGTTTTCAACGTGCCTGAGTGCCCGGCCCAACCCTCACTGATGGCATAAATTCAAATCAACGTCAGTTTAAATAAGGCCCCAAAAGGATCTTAATATAAATAAATGTGCTGACCATTCGAACTGTCCCTCCGTGGCCCACACTTCAGAACACTGGGTTATTGATTTAACATGCTCTAACTACACCAAGAGTTCTTCTAATGGACTGTGTCAAAACTGATCAGGTCAGTGATAACAGTGAAGCCCTGCCCTCCGTCCAGCCACAGGCCTGAGCCAAGCCTTTATGGGCTTCTGCTCTCCAGTGATGGCCAGCTTTTCACCAAGCTGGGCTTCCAATCCGCTTCTGAGCGCTCAGATGCTTTAGTGCAAGGAAACAGGGACGTCCGGGTCAGTCAAGCTTACAAAACAGGTGCCAGGCAGAGGACGATAGCCCTGCAGTCATAAGGGAAGTATATAAAAAGTGATAATGATTGCAGTCATCCCTTGTTATCCACGGGGGATTGGCTCCAGGACCCCGCACGGATACCAAAATCCCAGGATGCTCGAGTCTCTTATATAAAATGGTTATGTTTGCATATAACCTACCTACATCCACATCCTTCCTACTGTACGCTTTAAATCAGCTCTAGATTACTTGTAATACCTAATACAATGTAAATGCTTTCTACTGGCGGGGCAAATTTTATATATTTGCTGGTGGAGCAAAGTCATGTTTTGCTTTTTGTATCTTTCTGGAAGATTTTTCCTGAATGTTTTCAATCCGCCATTGGTTGAATCCAGGAATGCGGAACCCACGGATGTGGAGTGCCAACTGTATGACGATGGCAAACGCCTCCTGGGTGCTCGCAATATACCAGACGTTGGGCTCAGCACTTGCTTGCGCAGTTAATGCTCGTGATTCTCTGCTCGGCCTCCCCTTCGGACAAGGGCCACACCATGCCTTCTCCCTTTAGTTTAAAAGGGATGGGAAAGAAGCAATCACGAAAGTCGTGGTTATCATTTAGAGAGGAGTTTCAGGGTCTTGCCCAAAGGCGCCGTGGCTGGAGAGAAGCAGGAACGACTCAGGAACCCGCTATCAGTCCGCTGGTCCACTACGGGGCAGGTGCCAGATCAGGAAGCGAAATTCTAAACTCAGAAATTTGTTATTAAAGAGAAAACATCAAAAGGGCAACTCACATTGGCTCCTAAAATGAAAGCACCATTAAAATTACTTACTAATTTCAAGGGGCGAATATAAATGTTATATGAAAAACAAACAACTCATGCATCAGCTAGAGCTGGAAACTGCTAAGAGAAGAAGGCAGAGCAGAGGAAAGGAAGGAGGGAGAGAGTTCCTCTCACTGGCCTTTACAACTGGCTTCTATAATTGAAAGAATATCAATTCTATGGGCATCTCTCAAAGCATCCTTATGCAATTTCTCTATGTCTCCATTTTTTTTTATGGTTTCAAATTCAGGCCATCTTGACTCAAGAGAGGGAAAGCAATGATGAAAAAGCACAGGTTCTAGGGAAGCCCATTTCTGATCAAATTTTAAAAAACATGTTCTAACAATTACAACTATTTTAAAAATGAAATGGGTCCCCTGCCCCATGGAAGATAGAGAATTTCCCACTACTTGTGAGCAAACTGCATAAGAGTCTCCTCCATCACAGGTAGAGTGACCAGTAACTTATCATCGCAGCCAAGGGCACTGCTAATAATGATGCTGGGACAACTGGTAGAAAACTGGGACGTAGGTCCACCAGGGACTAGGTCCCTTCCAGCAGATTTGAATCCATTATTTTAAAAAAAAAAAAAAAGGTCTTCACTACCACATAGATCATTTTTAACAACATCACCACATAAAATAAAGCCAACATCCAAGACATAGCAGGATAAAAGTGTGACACACACCTCCGTTTTTAAGTTGAAATCCAGAACCTCCCACCAATGTTTTAAATTTCAACCTGCGGGGGGTTGGGGGTGGGCGTGGTAACGACACACGGGACAGATGCAGAAGCCACCACGTTCCACAGAAAACACTCCTGCTTCCACAGGGAGGGAGCACAGCATGTCAAATGCTCTTCACAGCCTCCGTTAAGTAAACCAAGCAGATGGGGCTGTGCAGGTTGGGAGAGAAGAGAACATTCAGGTTCACAGGCAGGAAGACCTTCCCCTAACATGAAACCCCTTATTAAAACTTATACAGGGCTTCCCTGGTGGCGCAGTGGCTGGGAATCCGCCTGCCAATTCGACAGGACACAGGTACGAGTGAGCCCTGGTCCGGGAGGATCCCACATGCCGCGGAGCAACTAGGCCCGCGCATCACAACTACTGAGCCCGAGCTCTGGAGCCCGCGAGCTACATCTGCTGAGCCCGCGTGCTACAACTGCCGAAGCCTGCACGCCTAGAGCCCGTGCTCCGCAACAGGAGAGGCCTGCGCACTGCAACGAGGGGTGGCCCCCGCTCGCCGCAACTAGAGAAAGCCTGTGCGCAGCAACGAAGACCCAGTGCAGCCATAAATAAATAAATAAAATTTATTTTTTAAAAAAAACTTATACAAGTGCTGAGACAAACAATTACGTGTTTAGATTACAGGAGCTACTGGATGAGTTACTAATACCACAATATGCATATATCCCACTTCTGTCAAGGCTCTGGAAATGGAGGGATTTGTGACTTTCCACTTCCTTTTCTTAAAAAAATGAAGTGTGATGTCAAATTCCAATGCTCAATTCCACCCTGGGTTGGATTAACAGAAAATGCCAAATGGCAAGGCGGGGTATGGGGCGGGGAATTGATGGCTGCCAAGAGATGACCAGTAAGAAAAGCAAATTTAAAAGACTTGCTCCAGGAGGGAGGTGGGGAGAATGAATTCATAGCCCTTTCCTCCTTCCAGGGAAAAACGTCTGGAAAACTCTACATGAGCGCCTTTTATTTTCTAGAGCACAAGTTTTACATATACCTGCTATTAGATCATCCTACTTAAGGCAATTTGTTGCTGTCTGAAACATCAGCCTCTTCCATCAACACTTTGAGAGAATGAAAGCATCGGAAATAATAATAGTAATAGTAATTTGTTGGGGATGTTGATTCTTGGCACAGACTCCATGTAAACGAGGATTTACAGAGCTAGAGAGAGAGAATACTGAAGGATAAAGTGAGAGAGAGGTACAACTTAGGCTAAAACTACTGTTTCTTCCCCTTTTAACAAAATATTTTCTCCATTGGAAATCAACTCAAATTTCTCAAATCGACTTGATGCTAATCCATTTTTTTAATTCCATAAAATGGTTCACCCGTCAATACTCAAACATCAAAGAGAAATCGGGGAATATTCACACCTAGAAATTAGATAAGTGGCCAGGAAGCCACTGACTTACGGAACTTGTGAATGATGTTTCTTTGCCTTGGTTTTAAATTAAAAGCACTTCAAGCAGCAGATTTCCTCCGACAGACATGCTTCCCAGGATAAAGCAAACGGTCTGAAAATGCTTATGCAAGGAGAGTTTTACTTCTTCCAAACTCCCATTAAATAATGTGTACTTATCTTTGATTACCGCCTATTTAAAAAAAAAAAAAAAGCTACAGCTGAAATTGGATTAAGAACTTCTGCTGAAAACGGTTTATTGCATAACACAACTCTGACAGCCTGAATCTCCGGCCACCAACTGAGCCTTTATAAAAATCTGCTGGGCAGCTGCCAAGTCAGCCCTTTTGCCTCTGAGCGTGTCCAACACCGCCGTTGTCAAGGCAGCAGCAGCACGGGCTGCGCCGGCGCACGTTCACCGTTAAACAGCGCAGTCAGGGACCAGCAGTGAGGGCCATGCAACACAGCCCTCAACCCCCTGCAATCCTTGGTCTGACAGTTTGTTGTTTCAACATAATCAAAAAGGACTCAAGATCTAGAGCAGCATTATCTCCAAGAATCCAGCAGAAAACGGACTGGCAATCTACCTTCAGAATGAGAGCGAATTTAAGTCAAATTACAATACTTGACCGATATCTTAGAAAAAGAAATCAGAATGAGGGACAATCCAGTATCAGCAATGCCAACGTGTGACTCCCAAATGGCCTCATTTGGGAATAAATTATTAACAAGTAGGTTCCCAAAAGAATTCTGACTGATTTGGATCTTTTAATCATTACAGCCTTTTCATGTTAATAAGAATACCCCCCCAAATCCCCCAAACGGCATATTCTAAGCTGAACTATCCAATACAGTAGTCTCCAGCCACAAAAAATTAAGTTCCTTCAGCTGTAGTGGACACATTTCAAGAACTCAACAGCCATGTGTGTCCCAAAATGGACAGGTCAGCTAAAGAATGTTTCCATCATCACTGTAGTAGAGCAACGCTTATAATTAATTGGACAGGGTTTCAATAGACTGTATTCCTTGCTCGTGCATTTCATTACGTCCCTGAGACTCTTCAAAACATGTACTTTTATGTTCTACTCAGGAACAGGAAAATTCTGGAATATGAGACTACCTTGCACAAGAAAGCCAGAGTCTAAAGTAGGTAAGAACAGACATCCACCCATACAACTCTCAGGAAAGTGGTTCCAATTTGCTCTGTTACGTGTCGCCTTTCAGATTTGCAGGGAATATACATGAAATTCAGAGGATGAAGTCTAAAATTCTTGTCTACAAGGAAGCCCTGAAGATGCACACACTGCTTTAACATGACTTCAAATCATTCTCTAAGGAATTCCCCTGCAAAATTCATCCTCTGGATTAAGAACAGACAAAAGCCAGCACCCCAACAGCCAGTCTCTCAGCACCAATAGGGTGACGCCTCCTGCCAGGGCCAGTCAAGGTTATCGGCCCATGAGCTGTGGCGAAGGGTTAGGGCAATTTTTACACTCCTGTTTCTTCCTCCAGGCCCTGGGACACTGCTGGGTCACTTTGGGGGCTCTGTCAATACCTGACTGACTTGCTGGCTTTTTCGGTTCATCAAGGACCTCCATCCTGGAAATAAGCATGTAAGTGTCCATACATTCGCAGGGGACTGGTTGGTCATGCTACATTGTAAAACCATTAAGGGCCTGGGGGGCCATTTTACGAAAAATTTCAAGTTATAGTAAAGTACACAAATAAACTTTGCCCTTGAATTTCACATAAATTGACAACGCATCACGTCTGTCCTTTCCCGCTTTTTCTCATATCCTCCAGCGGCCCCCAGAGTTACGGACCACCCCGGGATTGGTTTGCACCCTGTCATTACAGGCATGGGTCTCCAGAAATAATTTTAATGCCTGTCACCCCTCCAAACAGTGCTTCCCACTAATAGAAAATGCAGGCCACTGTGTAGCAGGCCACATACCACTTGTTTCTCATGCACTCTGTCCTCTACATTTTACAACTAGCCGGTGAAGCAGCATCACACAAACATCTCTGAATTGTGCACATGAGGTTAAGACAGACAGCACCCTGACTAGCCTGTGTGACTCCAGAGGACCCGCCACGCGGTCTTTTTCATCTTCGTGTTCCCAACTAGATGAGTCTAATATACAGCAGGCATTCAAAAATACTTCACTAGAATAAACACATATTAACAGGGGTAAGAGAGACCTGGATTCCAGTTCTGGAATTCTCTATTTACTGATGTACAAACAAATGACCAAGGGAGTGGCTCTCAACTTGAGCGTTTGTGAGCAACAACTCCGGAGCTTAATAAAGCACACACGGTGGCTTCCACCCACGGAGCTCTCCCAGGTGACGTTGATGGTGCTGGTCAGGGAACACACTTTGAGAACCGCAAGTGTACACAGCCGTGCAAGGGACCTGACTCCCACCTCGCCTTCGCATGAAAACTGTTCTCACTGCCGTGAAACACATTATAATTGCCAATCTAATGCAATTTATTGGTAACCTGACTCTCCCCTGGTTTTCCTATTTCCTCTGCCCCACTACCTTCAACTCTGATTCCTCTGGCCTTCCCACTCTGATTATGATCTAAATAATCATTGCAATGCATGACTTTCTAGAACCATCAATCCAAGGGGCTCTTCCCCCTACTCAAAAGCTCTGTATAGCTCCCCAATGGCTACTACAGGGGGAATTTCCAAATTCCTTAGCACGGCCTACAAAATTATCATTAACCCAACTTACCGTAGAGGTTTTCAGTCCTTCCCCCTCTAGAGCTCCCAACACCACCACCCCCCAACAGACAAGGGGTGGGCATCTCAAGTAGAGACAACAGCTCTCATCCTCGCACCCCCGTCTCAAAACAGATTGTCGGGAAACAGGAGTACTGGTGTTTATTAACTAAGTATTGATCATGACTTCAACAGTAAATAAAGAACAGACTTTCTAGGGACTTCCCTGGTGGTGCAGTGGTTAAGAATCTGCCTGCCAATGCAGGGGACATGGGTTCGAGCCCTGGTCCGGGAAGATCCCACATGCTGCAGAGCAACTAAGCCCATGCGCCACAACTACTGAGCCTGCGTGCCACAACTACTGAAGCCCACGAACCTAGAGCCCATGCTCCGCAACAAGAGAAACTACCGCGATGAGAAGCCCACACACCACAATGACGAATAGCCCCCGCTCGCTGCAACTAGAGAAAGCCCGGGCGCAGCAACCAAGACCCAATACAGCCATACATACATACGTACATACACAGGAAAAAAAACAGATTTTCTAAATACGCAAAGATAAAAGTCCAACCTCAAATCTCTTTCACATCAATACTTTAGTACCAAGAAATATATAAACAGTCAATTAGGCTCAATTTACCAACTATGTCTGTTTCAGTATTTTCCCACAGCTTTCAGTTTTTATAATGTATAGAATACATGATCTCTGTGACCAGGACCCTTAGTACAAGATATCAATTTTATTCAAACTGAGATATTTCCTACCAGTTAAGCCAGTTCCTAGTCCAATGACAAGGTTTAACCATATTACTATTTCACAATGGTTTGCGAAGATCACAATTATTTCTGCCACCTAAACAAAACTGGAAACCTTTGCTGGCTCCTGTGTCCAAGCCAGTTCTAGCATTGCTTCTTTCAGGCAAAATGAGATTTCCTGCAGTTTTTTCAGCTCCATAAAACAGCGTGATAGACCAGTGAATGATTCAATGAAAAGATTTATGCTTACCTATAGATGGACAAAGCTCCTAAGTCATGAGGGCTGACCCCCCAAAAGGGGACATGGCATATGTGCAGTCTCATTTTCAAGCAAAGCTGTTAGGGAAAGCAAATATGGCCTTCTAGAAGCAACGTCATGGTCCTTCCTATGCTGACATTTCGCAGTGATAAGAGAAACAAAACTCATGTTGTGAGCACAGTGGATGTTAAGTAGAAGTTTACTATTTACGCTTCAGGTAACGGGTGTGAAAGAATAAAGCAGAAGTGGGGAGGTGACAATTTTACTCTAAATGGGAAACCATGGGAGAGTTCTGAGCAAAGAAGTAACAGAATTTGTTTTACATTTGTAAAAACTTGCACAGGCTGCTGGGTTAAGAATAAACCAGCTTAGGGGGTGATGAAGGAAGGTTGTGACAAGTGCCTACACAAGAAGTGAGAACCCAGGAGGCAGCGAGAGGCTGTGAGGACTGGTTACATTCTGGAAACACTTAGAAGGCAAGAAAAACTGGGTGCTGGTGATCTATGTGACCAGGACCCTTAGTACAAGTACCCGTGAGAAAAGAAGAGTGAAAGATTAACCCCCAAATTTTTCATCTCAGGACATTTCCTTTCCTTTCTGGAGGAAAAAAGGGCACTTCTGAAAAGAGTGCTTTGAAGCAGAGAGAAGGGAGAGAGGAACCAAGAGTTTAGTTTTTAGACATGCTGAGTTGGAGCTGTCCATACAGACCCTAGAGGAGAGGTCAAAGTTCAGGCCACGAGTCAAAGCTGGAGATTTGAATATAGCTGGTGGTTCAACATCAAACCTAGACTCTAACTTTAGGTACTTTATCAAAGGGCAGAAAAACATAGTTCACCTCTTCATTGAAAGTTAGGGGTGAAGTCAGGTAAAGGCTGGCTGACCCAGACAAGTCATTTTATGGCTAAAAGGGTTTTCAGAGACTTAGGGAAAATGATGCTTTCAAATAAAGAGCGAATGAAGGCAGAGGAGTGAACATGGAAGGAAGAAAAGGAATGTTTCACATACCCCAGAGGCATTCTAGAAACATCTACACTGGATGCAGCCCTAAATTAAGTTCAATAATATGGCAGAGGAGACCTTAGAAATCCATTGCTCAGCTCAGGCCATACTGTAGCCCAACGGCTGCTGCTGGTAAGAAAGTTCTATGTAGCCACGTGAAGTCATAAATCACTCACACACAAATCCAGACACCCCTTCTTATATTTAGCTCCACATGCAAATGAGGAAAATGATGACATCCACCCCTAGACAGGCAGAGGCAGGCCTGAGGCCCCAAACCTGCTCACAGGATAGCCTGTACGGCAACAGAGACTATGCAGACAAGTTTTCAAATGGACACAAATCAGAAAGACCTGCACAGGGCTGAAGGCAAACTACAACCTGTTTTCTCTCAAGTGAGTCACGGAAGGACCCAGAGCAGCTCCTTTTGGATGCCCTAAGACTTGGTGGCAGAATACAGAAAGTAATTCCCTCTGAGTGGTCACCTCTATTTTCTATCATACCCACCCACGAGTCACATCCCAGTGCCATACCCATGTTGTGCTTTCTCTTCGAATTTCTATTTTCTCTCCTGGAAACGCACTGAACAGGGGTTCCCAGAAACCCATTTTCCCATCTTCCTAACCAGTCCTCCACCTCCACTGCTGGTGACCAGTGTTCCAGTCTGAGCAGCATAGGAGCCTGGCTGCCCTGGAAACCCCCTGGGGAGCTTTATCGAGGACAGACCTCACCACCACCCTCTGACTCAATGGTCCAGCATAGGGCCTGCACCCAGAGATCTTGGTAAACTCAGACAGAACTCAGTCCCGGCACCACCCATCCATCGCCACTCCCACCTTTGATGGAATCACAGTCGCACTGCATTGAAGTCATCCAAACCCTGACGGTTCCCTAACAGCAAGCCTGGTACACATTAGGAGCTTAGTCAACAACTGTTGAGGAAATGAAGCTCAAAAAACAAGAAAGAAAGAAACAAAGGACGTAACGAAGGAAACCAGGTAACTATTTAAATAGAACATAGAGAATGTTTTAATACACTCTATTTTCTTGACATTCATCCTCTAAAATCGAGAATTCAGTATCCTCTAAACTCGAGACAAAGTTTTAGCTGATACTAAAGCTTTCCTTTCTCTGAAATACAAAATGAGCCCCTACTACCTTCAAGGGACAGAGTCACACTGAATAAATTACTCAAAGCTTCCCTACCTCCAACTGAATGAGGAAAACCAACCCTGCCTGTCTGTGAGTCAGAGCCAAGCTCTGACTTGCCAATAATACATACAAAAATACTACCTCAGCAATACTATCAGGAAACTAGGTTACGGTTGCTCACTGATTTAAATCTATCAGGAGGGAGAGATTGGAAAGGCAGATCATCTTTGACCCAATATCCCATCCCTGGGAACTAAGAACTAAATTCAGGGGGAAAACACCTTCAGATGTTCAATTTCTCTTTAACCCAAAACTCAAGCCGCTGCAGAATAACCCCAGCCCCTAAGTCACCTGTAGGACATGAATGAAGCTTTCGTTCCTCTTCTTGTGCCATCAGAACAAGGATTGTCGGGCTCTACTCTGAGATCTCCTGCCCATGTTAACATATAATTCTATTTTTGCTTCCAGATAAGTGGGTCTCTAGAACACGCTAGAGAGACCAACCTGCCTGCCTGTCGCCTTCTTGCTCCTAATCTTCTCCAGTTACACAGCAGCTCTCAAAAAGACCTGTCCACCCCACGCACAAGAGAAACAGACCTCACCCTTCCAACACGGTAGTAACGGACCGATTTTATCCTTCAAGTTGATGATGAAACGTTTAAAAGGAAAAACAGGGCCCGTGAGCCATGGCCGCTGAGCCTGCGCGTCTGGAGCCTGTGCTCCGCAGCGGGAGAGGCCACAACAGTGTGAGGCCCGCATACCACCAAAAAAAAAAAAAAAAAGGAAAAACAGAAGATAGGAAAAAGGAAGGGGCGGAGGAGAGGTTATCCTATACAAGTCTCTTTTTTTATGGCCAGTTGGGGTTTGACAAACTTTTCAGACCATTTAACAAAAGCCCTGACCGACCTCAAAGAAAACACTTTCCAATTTTAACATACATGCCCACACAAAGAAACCCAGCAAGCACTCCCCAAGGGCCAAAATAAGATGCTCTCTAGTAATTACCATAAATAGAAAAGGAGAGATGGGCTTCCTGAGTGAGAGTACAGAGTACGAGAAAAACCACCAGAAACAAAAACATCATAAACAAAATTACATGGCCAACAATAAACTGGGAGGAAAGTAGACTTGCTTCTCAGTGAGATGCAAAGAAACACATCTGGGAGATGCTCAAACAAGGGAAGTGGACACGTCCACAAGCCAGCAGAGGCTACAAGGGTGTAACCTGCCAGCACGGCCCTTAAGTACAGAGAATCCGGTGACAATTCATTTTCTGTATGCAGTACAAACTGAAAAGTTTCCAGAAAATCCAACAAAATATAACTCAAGAAAATATTTGAGAATGGATGTATTTCTCATTACTCTCACTTATTCTTTCCCGTACATTTGGCATAAAATTTCCCAATCTATTCCAATGTCTTGAGATTTCTTAAAAATCACTGAACAGAATTACTTAGAGAGATTCTCCCTTAAAAACAGCTTGAGAGCACGAGTGCCTCTCAAACGTAGAAGGCATCTGTCCATCAGTCCAACCACACTAGCTCCCACTGTGATGAGGATGTGATCAGTTTGCAGTGATGACTGAAGTTCACTGACATGCACTGTTTAAATCATATCCATAACGAGCCTGTGATTAAAGATAGGAAGCACAGAAAACACTAATAATGAATGACGAGCATGAAAATAAATCCATGCACCTGCCTCATAATCCTCACCATTCTGTATATTGTACGCATCTGATCAAGAATTGTTCTATTGTGAAACATGATACCTTCAGTACTGCAAAATCCCATGCTATCTATACTTACGGTTGCACTCTTTGAGCTTAACCATATTCTAGGCAACCTTCTAAGAGACGCTGGTGAAACAATGCACTGATGGGGAAACAAATGGCTTGCCTGGGACAGGAAAGGAAGAGGAGGCGGAGGGAGGGCCTGTCAGTGGCTCCAGCACCACTGTCCTCGGACACTGAGCAAAAAGGCTTAGAGCAGCCAGCAGTCTGAAGCCTTCCCTCTCATCTTTACCTGTCCAAAGAAATCTCTGAAACATATTCACTTTAAAATGGTTAAGATGATGAATTTTGTGTTATGTGAATTTCACCTCAACAACCAAAACTTATACTATGATGTTAAATTTGCTAATCTCAAAACAAATTCTACTTAAAATTAACTTTGAGATACTGACAATAATAAAATTATTACTATTGTATTCTCATGTGAAAGTTCTAGAAATAATGTTACTGGCAAACTGGGTCTGAGTTTTAAAAGGCTTGTAAAATCATCCACTGATACGTGAAACAAATCCATAACCACTTTTTACCAAGTAAAAAGTTTAACAATTCCCAAATACAAAATATATTATATGGCACCCTAAGCAAACCAAAATATCAACTAAGTTGATATTTGTCATGTTCCTTAGAAACTTCTAACAATGCACCATCACTGAAATTTTAAAAATCAATAGAATGTACAAGGAGACAATCCCTTCATAATTTATACACTTTCTGAGACCCATAATAAACTTCTTATCATAAGGGAAGGATGGGTTTGTGTGGGGTTTGCTCCCTCTATACCCAGAGCCTTGGTCTGACAAACATTAGTGACCAAATATACAGAAAGGGACAGAACCAAGTATTGATATAATAATCTCAACATTCTTCCTGATTTTCCGTATTTTTTTCCTTTGCATCCTTGCTTTGGTCGGCAACGGTTTGAACCCATGTCCCAAATAACTCTTTTGCACTTTTTCCCCCCTGCAATTCTCTTCCCCTGGATCTTCCCTTATCACAATATTCATTTCTCAGTCAAATGTCACCTTCTCAAAGAAGGCTTCTCTGACCACCCTACCACACAATCTAAATAACTGATTTAACTTTCTTCAGAGCATTTATCACCCATAAAATTCTTATTTGATGGGAGCACGTATTACATGGTTTCCTAAAGAAATGACTGGCCAAAAAATTCCACCAGTAATGTGGCAAAAACTCGAAGACGGTATATGTAGCCTTCAATACACTCAAACACTTGATTTTCTAGGGTGGTACAGTTAATTATTTTCTCATCTTGAAAAATTAATGAGGGTCAAAGCGATAAGTTAACTCACATAAGCTAACAAAGTCAAGTCCACCCCTCTGTTAATGAGGACAAAGAAACGAGGGTAACACAGCCTCCTTTCCTATTGCTGCTGCTATAACCATTACCACAAATTAGTGTCTTAAAACACAAATTTATTCTCTTACAGTTGTGGAGGTCAGAAGGTCAAAATCAGTTTTGCCGGGTTCAGTTGGAGGTATTTGGCTGGTTTCTTCTGGAAGCTCTGAGGGGAAAATCCAATTCCTTGCCTTTTCAGGTTCCCTGGCTTGTGGTCCCTTTCAGCCGTCTTCAAAGAGCCTCACTCCAACCTCTACGTTCTGTTTGCACGTCTCCTTTATCTCTCTCTGCCTCTGATGTTCCTACCTCTGTTTTGTAAGGACCCCTGTGATTACACTGGCCCTACCTGGACCATCTCCCCATTGAAGACCCTTTCACCACATACAGTAACAAGCTAGGACTTGAATATATTTGGGGGCCATTATGCAGCCTCCCCTCTCTTAAGCTGTACATGAGGAGGCTGAAAGAAAATGAGTCTCTGGATTTTTTCCCATTTGTTTTTCTTTCAGTGTACGTAAATATACAATCAGTCCCTCAAGTCTTGCACTAACGAAGGAGGAACACCCAAGTGGGTCGACAGTAATGGGTGAAACAACCATCTCCCAAAGTTCCCTAGAAAACAGCAAAGTAATTGAGGGTTTTGATTGAAAAGACTTTTTTTTCTGTATTGAAATCACAGGGGTAGGGGAGTGGCAAACTGGTTGAAGGGTTTTATTATTGTTCGGATTCCTCAATAAAGAGGAACATGGAACACACGTTAGGAACAGGATCATTTAACGCGACAGGGTCTTACCTTCTAAGCCCGCAACTGATTGCTAGGATTTCAACTGTTAATTGACCTTATCAAATGGCATTAGATTTGGGGCTGGAACTTTACTTTTTTTATTTAATTATTCAAAAAAGCCCTTCTTAGATAATTATTTTATTGTTTCCTAAAGACAAAGGTGTGCTTTTTCTGCAATCTCCAGACTGCTCTTTCCAAAACTAGCACTAAACTAGAAATTGAAATTAAAGAACATATGAATATGCCGAAACTTTCTCAGAGGTAACGAGATGATATGAATTAACCTCAAGATTTCTACCCTGAGATATACAAATGGATAATAAACACATGAAAATATGCTTGCCAGCATTAGTCATTAGGGAATTGCAAATCAAAACCACAATGAGACACCACTTCACACCCACTAGGATGGCTATAATCATAAAGACAGACAAAAGTAAGAGCTGACAGGAATATGGAGAAATCTGCTGTGGTGTGAATGAAGAGTGGGGCAGTGGTTCTGAAAAAGTCTGGCTACTCCTCAAAAAGTTCAAACCGGTGACCACAGGACCCAGCAAGGCCACTCTGCGGTATACGTACCCAAGACAAACATGTGAAACCGTATGTCCACACAAAAACTTGCACATACATGTGTTCCTAGCAGCATCGTGTATGATGGTCAAAATGTGGAAACAACTCATGAGTTGTATCCATCAAATCATGAGTGGATAAAAGTGTGTTATATCCATAAATGGAATTGTTCGGCAATGAAAAGAAAGTATTGCTGTATCTCCGTAAAGTTGCCCTGTGCAAATAAATAACCTCTGCGGTGTTACACTGCATTTATTTGCAAAACCTGCTCTACTTTGCATATTTGCTGAGTGTTTACAGAGAATTCAGACTTCGAGTCACGTCTGCAGTGGAAAAAGCTAGAGTTGCATGCTACCCTTTCTACCGCTCCACCAGCTGGAGGCGCTCCATCCGATATCTGTTCCCTACAAGACAGGACCACCACCCCGCTTAACAGATATTCAGACAACTTCATGTGTACAGCAGGTTAGGGGAGCAAAGTGAGAGGACTAGGAAGGGGGAGGGAAGGAAACCCCAAGATGCAGCAGCTTCCTGTCTCCCAGACAAAGGCCTCCCACACCACTCAGTGATCTGTGACCACAGCGAGGCAGCTGTGGGCCTCCTTGGGGCTGCTTCTTCAGGAGTCTGAGTCTGAGCCAGGACACTGACAGTGTGTGTGTGTTACTAGGAAACAACTCCCAGACAGAGAGCAAGGTGACATTAATGTCGGGGAAGTGGGGGAGGGGCATCTGAAGAGAGTTTCTTGTTAACCATCAGAGAGAGCTGTAGTTGTTCAAACCTGGAGCCTCACAGAGCCTCGGCTAAGCACGATCGCTCAGATTTACAGCAGCCTTTAATGCTTTCTGTTACAAAGAGCTACACGTCAATAAATTAATTTGAGTGCAAGAAACAAACGATTTCAGGGAGGAGGGGAGCTGGCAAGATAAGCGAGCAGTAAAGACTGGGTTTATGGAAGGAAGACTCCTGCCTGTCTGTCCCGTGAGGGGCCAGCGGGCAGAGCTGAGTTCCTCTGCCACATCTGAGCTCACCGAGGGAGACTATTCATGGGAAGGGGAAAAAAGATAAAAAGAACAATCAACACAGACGTTAAATACCTCCTGGCCCCAAGATTCAGCACAGTGATTTTCCTTTTAAAAAAGCTTATCTACAGGAGTATCTGCTCCTTTTTACCAACTCTCCAGCCAAGGCCAGACGAGTCTGTAGAGAGTCTCCCGGGATGCCATCGGCAGAGGGGAGCCAGGAGCCGGGAGAGCCTGGAAGCAGCAGCCGGAGAGCGACTCAGGCTGCCTCTCTCCCCTGCCAAATGAAGCCGCCGCCAAAACATCCCATTTAGAACGCCGCACAAAAGTGTGTGTACAGAGGGACCACACAGCAACTTTTCAGAAGGCTAGAATAACTTACAAGTTTAACCCATAAAGTGGTCACTCCCTTTAAAAAAAAAAAACTCAGCAAATATGAAAGTAATGATCAATAGCAGGGGGGCCCCCAAAATACCTGCTTCTCAGAGGCCACAGTCTAAGCAGGCTTCAGGGATACAAATGCACCACCTTCCTACCGACAGAACACTACACGCCTGCACCAAAATGTACACGTGAGGACCCCAGAGAGACCTAGAAGGCCTAAGTAACAGTCAGAAGGGCTTGTCTGGACTCCACCGAGAAAGGCAGGGATAAGAACCCAGACCTCCTGCTTCGTGAGGCCAACTTCTTCTTCCCGGGACACCAGGCCGCCCTGCGCCGGCAAAAGGGCTGTCTCATCTGTGTGCCCAGCGGACAGGACAATCGATCCCCGCCACCCACGGCAGCCATCCGTGCCGGCAAAGCAGCTGCACCAGCTTTCCCCCTAACTCCCCCTAACGGTCACCTGTCACGCATCGGCTGGAGAAGTCTCTCTTCACCTCAGGAAAGTTTCCTTCGAACTCAGAGTGTCAGCATGTGGTTCTCCTATTAGAACCACGCGCCTGCTCAGAGATTCTAACCACTGCTCGACTCCCCGACGACACGGGAACCCCATGAGGTGAGCTCAGGTCTCCTCATCGTGAGCAGTGTTGTTTAGCGACATCCTCTTCCTTCACCAAAAAGTAAAAAATTCCCCGTTATGTTCTACACCACTAGGACGGAACACACTAGGGCACAATCTGTTAATCACGCCGCAAGATACCAGATTTTTTGCCCTGAATTTTAAGTCCAGCTGTTCCTCCTGCCTTCAGCTGCCCTGGAACAGGCGATCCTTGTGGACCTAACAGAACTTCATCCACTGGGGGGGGAGCCACCTTTCTTTCTTTAGGTGCCATAAATTTTGGTCACGACAAATATTTCTTTCGCTAATATCAAATTTACAGCCTGCTGCTTCATTTCTGTGCCTTTTCTTATTCAAAATAACTTAACGATATGATCCGGCATTGAAACGAAGTCTTTCCGAACCTTGTTTAGATAGGAGTTAATTCTAACATGTAAAGACCCAACAGTGCCTATAACTTCACTGAAGTTCTGGTTATAAGATAAACCACCATGACCAAATCTGCTTATGCTCTGGCTCTGGAAACGATGTCACAGATGCCATCTGGTTATTTCTTGTTTTAAACATTTTAAAATATGAAAACCAAATACATCTTAGAATCAAAGAAAAATGATAATTACCGAGTAACACCAAAATCACCCCCAACAGCTACATGGTCTCCATGTTTACAGTGAAGGAATATCTGCCAGGCAGACACTTAATTCAATACATATTTTGATAAAAGTCACCAGATAAGAGAGAGAAAGCGAGGGAGCTGGGGCAGCAAGACATGCAACCTGCCTTCTTCACGGACACAGCGAACCAGTGTGGTCACACCGGATGCCTGGTTACTTGCCAGCACAAAAGAACAGAAAAGCGACCCTACAGAGTGGCCCCCCCCACCCAGCAGACCTTGCTGATGGCGATTCTGTGATCCCTTGGGTGTCCGCCTCTGTTCACGCCCAGAGTTCATCCAGCTCCCCAAATGCGGGTCCTGAGTTGTCAGAACAGATGCTGTGCCTCCACAGAGCTGCACAAATAATCCAGAAGACTTAAGCAACGTTTAGTCCTCAGATACAGAGGGCCCAGTTACCACCTCTGAACCCATCTCTACAACTCTCACCATCTACTGGGTGATAAAACTACGAATGGCCAGACGTGACATCTGGGACCAAAGAATCCAGGGTCAAGCTGTAAGAAGAAACGCCGACATGGCTTGTGCCCTGTCTCCAAAACACAACAGTCCAGGATTTTAGCTAGAAACAATGCTGCACGCATTAAGGTGAAGGCCAGAAGAAGAAACTGCTGGTTTTGATCCACCAGATCTTCAACTCTCCCTCAGTCTCACTGATAACAAACAAAACTGCAGCCTGAGGAGGGGGAGTGGGGGACGTTACGGTATCCCTTCCTTTGTTTCTTCAGTGTTTCCTCGGGAGCTCCTGGCGAGCCAAAACCCATCAATGACCTTTTGCCAAAACTGCAACGACCAAGCTGCCCATATGCCAAAGCCCAATCCCACTTCTAAAACCGTGCTCTTTAATCTGCCCTCCACCTCCAGACCGAAAAACCCTGTAAAGAGAAATGGGAATTTTCCAACCTGGAAATACTTCAGACGGAAAACTCTCTGCTCGCTCTCTCTGGATAACCCCGTGGGGCCCACTTCACTCACAGGTGCCCAATTAGGGCACATGATGTGGTTGTGGCTATGGAGAGAGACACTAAAACTCGCCCACAAAACTCCACTCCCAGATGGAGCATTTTAGCTCAGTATCTCCTCCCATCACCCGAAGGAAGTCACCATATCTTGGGTTAGAGAATAAAAGCTAAAATAGCAACTAGGTCGTTCAGAACTAACCAGTACGAATCTACCAAGTCACCCACAGGTGGCCTCCTGGACGGGATTTTGTTTTTGTTTTTGTTTTTTAAAGAAAACGATAAGCTGAGCAACCTAAACTGCAAGGTCAAAGGGGGAGTTCACAGTACAAGATGGTCTAAGAGATATCTCACGGAAATGCTTTCCATCCCTAACGCAAAGACTACCAACGTGAAAAAAACTTTTCAACTGTGTCCCTGGAGCTCTCTTCATCTCCTCAATTAAGTCTCCGACTTCCATCCGCACGCTAAGCTTCAGATGGTAGACTACGACCTGCCTCTTTCATTGAAATAAATTAAAGATTTTTGTCTGATTAACTGGCTTAACTCTCCTCACCCACCCACCCAAAGAGGCAGTAAACAGTAAATGCTAAGCGCTGGCAGCTATGTGTGCTCTTGTGGGCTCCCCCGTACAACTGCTGCTCATCTAGCTGTACGTTGTCACTGTCTGCAAAGGCTTGCTTCTGGGCGTTGTACCCTCTAATGGTTTCGATGAAGAATAAAGGATAACTTGGAGTTTGATATTTTTATACTTGAGAAGAAAGCAAGAGCAATTCTCTCTGCCCTTTCAAGTACAACTAAAAAGGAAAAGAAAATCCACTAGTTAACATCTGGAACAAAATATTAAATCAAATTAAAACTTTAAACCATTTCTGTGAGCTTATGGAAAGTTTGAACCAGTCAGTGGATGTTTCCAAAATACATTTTAGAAAATACTGACTAGTCTCCCCCATGCACACACAGGAATCTGCTACAGTGAAAACTCCGAGAGAAAACAGCATCCTGAAGAGGCACGATTAAATTCCCTTGTCCTGTAAAATGGATTAAGCCGCTGCCACCAACATATACAAAGTGTAAGTTTTAAAACCCCAACAGAATTATACCTTTTAAAAAGATTGGTGTAATTGGAGAATGTCTCATTCTCTGTCCCATTTTCATTCACATCCTCACAGTGTATCTACATAATGGGAACTGAAACACTTCTCAAAAATGCAGCCACATAAATAATCAGGGAAGGTAAAATGGATTCTGAAGGCTTAAAAGGTTAAACGACTTAGAAGAACGCTTCCTTGCTTAAATAACCATTTCTCTCAGGAGAAGCATGCAGCTCTCTCCTCCCTTTCTCTCCACCTCCCCCAACACACATTTTCCTGAAATCTTACATTAAATCAACACACTCAAATCCTGAGTGCCAAATCCTTAAATAGAGTAGCTACCGAATGTTTAGTTGCATAACATGTGTCCGAGTGTACTCAGATTACTTAATCACCTAATCACTCGGGTTACAAATACAGCTTTAGGAAATCCTTCTACCTGGCTTTTTTCAGATATAAAATAGTTCAGTTACATAAACTTGACAACTATATTTAAAATCTATTTGGAATTACAGACATCTGAATGCTTATGTCCACTGGACCATATTCAGGACAAATGACATCAAGCAATGCTTGTGGAGGTAGCCAAGAAGGCTTCTTTAGGCGATGACTCAACATCCCCCTCCCAGATAAAGGAAGGGAAATTCTTTTCTTAGAGTTATGTACACAGGTGCATCAACCAAATGCAGAAGAGCAGAAAGGAAGATGGAAAAAAGCCACACCAAAGCCAACTATCCTGCCCTACAAACCAGAAAACCATCAGCACTTTAATTGAAACCAGAATCTGGGAAAGCCGAGAAAACTTAAAAGGGGTGCAAACAGTTATAATAAGAGGAGGAGATTCATGGATTTAATTACTTCCACTACACATGAGAATTAAGAATAAATGGCGGAAAACCACAAGACAGCAGACAGTGAAGAGAGAGAGTTCAATGTTGATTGCCATTGGTGTTAACAGGAGTTTCTAACACCTGCTATAAACTACTGTGCAATAAAAAACTGAATTACTCTCCAAGAGAATAAATGAATACATTAATGTGAGCCAGGATCTCTGGGAAGTGCATTTAAACTCCTTTAAAACACCAAAGTAACATTCACCAAATAGATGCTTCAATGCACATTAAATAGGATGGAAAGACTGTGACCCTCTTCAAAGATTGCAGTCTACATATGACAAAAAACACAGGAGGTAGTATTACCAAACAGGGAATTCACTTCCTAAGAATTCATCATTTCAAATACAAATAGTTGAGTAACAACAACAAAAACAATAAACATCTACTGAATACATTTTACATGTACGACCACAACCATTTCTCAGAACCACCCCATGAAGGAAGGAAAGGCTAAAGTGACCCAGATCGCACAGTGAGTTAAGTGGCAGGGGAGGACACAGATCCTCCCAAAGCAACCAAGCAAAGTGAGTCTCCCCAAGGCACGATGGGACCCAAAGAGAACACAGCAACTCGAGAGCTGTATTAAACCAGACCCTTGGCCCGTGCTACTCTAGGAAAACATAAAAATATGGAAATCCTCTTCAGAAAATTTCTTCTAAAGGAAATGAAGTAGTTGTAAGAGAGTAAATTTATAAAAGCTATAAATGCAGATGGTCTTACTTCATCCCCAAAACAGTATGAATAAAATGTCAGCTATATTTAATTAGAAATAGAATTTCGATTGAATCCTATCCCCCACCCAGAGGTGAACTACTTTTCCAAATACTGCCTAATTCCCATCAAAAGCTCTTTCTCAATTACACAGACAAAAAACAGGACTGCAACAGCTAGACAAAGATAAATTGATAACCTTGACCTTCAGACTTTTGGTACAAAGACAAACCAATTTAAAATGGTACTCAAATTGGGGTGCAGCTCCAATCATGATATCGGGGCTCCACTCCAAACCACAGTAGCTGGGGGTAGAAGTGTTGAATCTTTGTAGCTCCACAAGGGGTTCAGATGGACTTCCCTGGTTAAGAACATCAGACTATACTGCCTTCCTGAATCTCTTCTAGCCCCTCTTGAAAAGGCCTTGAAAGAAACCTGTCTACACAGATAGATAAGCAGCGCGTAAGTCTCTACTCCAACGCACAGAACTGCAAGAACACATACTAGAAACTTCTGACAAGTGTAGCAAGAAAGCAGTAGGAACACCCGCCAACTGTCATCCCTGAGCCTGGAAGACAGCTGCAGCTTTGGGTGGGGGAGAGGGAGAGGGGGCAACCGTGCCATACGGAGAGAAATCACATTTGACGTGCATTTTCTGATTTTTGCAACAGCAGCAAACTCACCTTTCTAATTAAATTAGGCTCCGGCAAAAAAAAAAAAAAAAAAAAAAAAATTTAACGGATCCTCAACTAATATTAAAGACGGAAGCTGACAACCCAAAATAGTACATAATCCAAGTCTTCAAAACTGTACTGTAATATTAGCAGCACTTTACGGATTAAGTTATTAATAAAAATACAGAAAAATGTCCAAAGCATTATAATAGCAGGCAGTTAAAACTATTACAGCTAATTAAGAGTTGACTGTTACAGAAAACTTCAGACCAAGAAGAGACAGACAACACAGGACTAAAAACTTTCTGCCAAGAATATATAAAGATACACACAAGTAGGAGAGAATCCATCAAAAACCTCCAGTCAACACTGAATGATCTATATTCATGGAAAGAAACAATCATAGATAATTTACTTCTAAAATCAGAGATTCTGAGGGCTGGGAATGCTCTGGAATTATAGTGATGAACGCACAACCTTGAGAACTTACTAAAAATCATTGAATTGCACACTTTAAATGGGTGAACTGTATGGTATGTAACATATCTCAATAAACCTGTTTAAGAAAACAGCAGAAAGCTCATCAGACTTCCATACGAACCGCATTCAAAAAAACCCTTCGAAAAATTCTATTTTTCAATTACAACCGCTGAGTCAGCCAGAGCTACACACACTCCACGGTGACTACTAACCCCCAATGTAACCAGGGAAATCTCCATATGTCAAAGTATGTTTCATCTTTGTTATATGGAACATGACAGAATGGAAGAGAGGAAATTATATACTCAAGCACCACCCACTGAATTAAAAAACAAACAAACAAACAAAAAAAAAACCCACAGAATTAGTGAATGCCTCCCTCCTTCCTCTACTTTCTGAAATTGCTTTAGGTCTGACTACTACTTTATATAGTCAAACGATGAAAGTGAGTTTCGCAGCTACCGTTGGAAGCTATAGTATCACCACTTACTCCTCAAGTGTGAAAGAATTTCATGTACTTCCCCTAAAACTCAAGCAAACTTTGCATTCAATTCTATGATACATATGCATTAACATTAGGTAAACATTAAGTTAAACTGAAGCTCCAGGATAAATGCCAACCACTGAGGTATTACATAGCTGCAAAAACAACCCAATGGCTAGTTGTCTCCGTGATCTCCCTGGCGGCTGAAAGAAGGGCTGGCAGGAGCTCCGATGCCCAGATCAGCAAGGTCAGCAGCATGGAGCTTAATACTCTGAAGCTATTTAAAAGGTCCTCTCGGGTAGATCTAAAAAAAACATACATCAGAATGAATGACTATGAGTCCAAGACACCAAAGCTATTCCCCAATTATTAACTGCTCTTTTTTTTTTTTTTTTTTTTTTTTTTGCGGTACGCGGGCCTCTCACCGTTGCGGCCTCTCCCGCCGCGGAGCACAGGCTCCGGACGCGCGGGCTCAGCGGCCACGGCCCACGGGCCCAGCCGCTCCGCGGCATGCTGGATCCTCCCGGACCGGGGCACGAACCCGGTTCCCCTGCATCGGCAGGCGGACGCGCAACCACTGCGCCACCAGGGAAGCCCCGCTTTGTCTTTTAATCTAAATCCGCCACCGCCTTTTCCTGCTCTAGCCAGCTCATAGTCTCTCCGGACTACTATGCCAAGATCAACGTGCATTAGTCTAAACAACCTGATCTTAACCAGGCCCTGCTTCTGTCAGAGATAACGGAAGGGCCACATTAACTCACAGAACATCTGCTGACCGCTGAGGGCACAGTGCCAGGGTATCACGCTGCCCTTCCCCCTCGCCGACGGCACCACCCACACCCCACAGGTCTCCGCGATGTGCGACAGCCCAATCTTACATGGCGAGATGATCACACTCTCCAACCCACATCCAACTCTTCGATAAAATCTCAACCCAGCTTCGGGGGAGTTTTTTATTTTTATTTTATTTTATTTTTCTTATATAAATGTATTTATTTATTTATTTATTCTCGGTTGCGTTGGGTCTTCGTTGCTGCGCGCGGGCTTTCTCTAGTTGCAGCGAGCAGGGGCTACTCTTCGTTGCGGTGCGCGGGTTTCTCGTTGCAGTGGCTTCTCTTGTTGCAGAGCATGGGCTCTAGGCACACGGGCTTCAGTAGTTGTGGCACGTGGGCTCAGTAGTTATGGCTCGTAGGC
>NC_041231.1:97036858-97045492 GCF_002837175.3 Physeter macrocephalus
GCGGAGCACAGGCTCCGGACGCGCGGGCTCAGCGGCCACGGCCCACGGGCCCAGCCGCTCCGCGGCATGCTGGATCCTCCCGGACCGGGGCACGAACCCGCGTCCCCTGCATCGGCAGGCGGACCCTCAACCACTGCGCCACCAGGGAAGCCCCGCTTTGTCTTTTAATCTAAATCCGCCACCGCCTTTTCCTGCTCTAGCCAGCTCATAGTCTCTCCGGACTACTATGCCAAGATCAACGTGCATTAGTCTAAACAACCTGATCTTAACCAGGCCCTGCTTCTGTCAGAGATAACGGAAGGGCCACATTAACTCACAGAACATCTGCTGACCGCTGAGGGCACAGTGCCAGGGTATCACGCTGCCCTTCCCCCTCGCCGACGGCACCACCCACACCCCACAGGTCTCCGCGATGTGCGACAGCCCAATCTTACATGGCGAGATGATCACACTCTCCAACCCACATCCAACTCTTCGATAAAATCTCAACCCAGCTTCGGGGGAGTTTTTTATTTTTATTTTATTTTATTTTTCTTATATAAATGTATTTATTTATTTATTTATTCTCGGTTGCGTTGGGTCTTCGTTGCTGCGCGCGGGCTTTCTCTAGTTGCAGCGAGCAGGGGCTACTCTTCGTTGCGGTGCGCGGGTTTCTCGTTGCAGTGGCTTCTCTTGTTGCAGAGCATGGGCTCTAGGCACACGGGCTTCAGTAGTTGTGGCACGTGGGCTCAGTAGTTATGGCTCGTAGGCTCTAGAGCAGAGGCTCAGTAGTTGTGGCGCACGGGCTTAGCTGTTCCGCGGCATGTGGGATCTTCCCGGACCAGGGCTCGAACGCGTGTCCCCTGCACTGGCAGGCGGACTCTCAACCACTGCGCCACCAGGGAAGTCCGGGGGGAGTTTTTTAAATATGATATTCACCATCTTTGAATTCCACCAGCAATAATTATGCCCACCAAAATTGTAAGACTGATCTGGCTGCATTTAAGGAGAACTTAATGAAACCCGTCCTGTGAAGTTCAGTGGGAAAATCCAAAAAAAAAAAATCAGAAAACCAAATTTGAAAAGCATGGACAACAGCATTTCTTAAGTCCTAACTAGAAATGCATAATTGAAGCAGTTATTCACAACAATCCTCATTATTTTACTTGCCTAGGCTCGGTTAACACATCTTAGAACACAGGCATAAATAAACTCTAAAATCAAAGCACCTAAATAAGGAGTAATTTAGTACTAGTACTAAATGCCTTAGTAATGGGATAAGGATAAGGATACAAATTAAATACTGGGACGAAAAAAGGCCACATTACATAACAATGTTCATTCTGAAGTAGGAGAGTTTATTTGAATAATCCTATGAAAAACACTTTGTCAGTAAAAACCATCTATAATTTTAACCAACTATGAAACTTCACAGGGCATCTCCATGAATTTAAGAGCTACGTAGAGAGTGAGACTCATCAAAACGCTTCTTAAAAGTGTATTTTTGGACCAAGTAATTCATTCCTTTATATCCTAAGGAGATAATTATGAAGATGCACTAAACTCTGAGGATGTTCATTACTTTATCCCAAAGCCAGGTATTAATAAATTCCAACTGGCAACACAGAAGAGTGGCTGAGCCGGGCTGGCTGAAGATCTGGCTGTCAGACCACCGCGAGCCTGTGTGCACTCTGCCCCAGGTTCCCACATCCACACCCACCCTCTGGGTCAAGGAGGCACAGTTAAGGAAAGGGGAGGTAGGGGAGAGCCCAGCACACAAAGCCTGGGAGAGGGGTCATTCCACTCCCCTGCATTGTAGAACACTATATAGCCGGTTACAAAGAAATATGCAGAAAATTATTTTAAATAGAAGACTTGTAAGTCTTCTGTGCAATATGCTTTGGGGACTGTTTCTGTTTTTGTTTCTTCGTGTTTCAGCACACTAAATGAAAAAGAAAGAAAAACTGATAAACACAAAATGTTAATAATTATCAGAGCGGTACAAATGTTGCTACTTTTTTTTAGCATCCAGTTTCTAAATGTTCTAAAATGAAAATAAAATATTTGTGTGATATAAAAAGCTACTTTAAATAAATCGCACACAAAATAGGGTATCCAACTGTTAGCAAGTTACACTCTTTCTTTTTCTGGAATTCCTAACTTTAGACATTCTCAGTACTGCACACCCTCCTGATAATATTTAATTACATAATTGCATTTGTTGAAAACATTTATTGACTATCTATCAGCGAAGGTACAACGAGGAGACCGTGATTCTGCCCATGCCTGGGCGCTGTTCCAAACCCAGCCTTTCACCAATGCGATTTCTCATCTCCACTTACTAAAGAATAATGACTAATCCAGCAAGCTCGTGGCAAAATTAACTGGCACCCCTTCAGTAATTCCTAGAATACAGTGTTACCCAAAGAAGATACTTTAAATATAAATATAAACTCTTTTAAACACAAAAATAGAAAGTCCAGTCAATGAGGTGTGGTAAGTCTTATGAGCACTGTTTATACAATAAATGTGATGGGCCCAGGAAGAAGAGGCGTTTCTGGCAAATGTCTATGTGAGGTTTGAGGCTGGGGCCTGCCCCAGACTGTGACCACTTCCCTATGTGTTGTAGAGAAACTAAAAGCCCATCTGCTTAAGGAAGACTTTGTAAATTTTATATCCACTGTTTCAAAGAAAAACCTTAACTATATTTTTTAAAGAGTTTTTTAATCTTCCCCACTCAAAAGGAGGATGAGTTTGGAAAGAACATACGGGAGGAAGAATTCTTCATGTAAATAATAGGTACACAGAGCGAGAGAAAAGAAATGGGCTGGGGAAGAGGGTACTAATTCTGCTTGAATATTTCACTTTGCCACTGAATAGGAAACATCTCAAAATTACACAGAAGAAACCATCAAGAACTTTTACAAAACAATGAAAATAACACTTCTAACATCACACAGGCAGGAAGAATAGCGTGGGTATAGAAGACTTCCTTTTGCAAACAGTCTCCTTCGTTTGACTTTTTTTCTTTTTTTTAAAGAGATAGAGGTCATTGGATGTACGTGCAGCAAACACTTGCACTGCAAGCCTGCTCAAGGTGACCAGGACTTTGACAGTTTAAATTATCACAGAGAGACAGACATGTCCCAACAACGGCACGGAAGCAAACTTCAGTTAACATCCCACAGGTGACTTCAGGATTAGACAGTCACAAGATCACCTGAGATCTGGGAGTGTTACCTAAAACTATCTGACACCGACACTCACAGGAAACATATTTCTGACCTGGAAGGAACTAAGAAGGACTGGAATAAAGACCATGGCATCAACACCATAAATCTACCTTCCCCATCACGGCTGGAACTGTAATAGACGTACAGGACACCACCAAGTCTCATGAATGGAAGTCTAGATAAATCAGATGTTTCCTACATACACATGAATTCAACAGCTCTCCAATACTCATCCACTAAAATGACCATTCAAAGCATGCTGGGGAAGAGACCTTACAGCCTAGGGGTTAGCACATCCTACACAAGGAAATAAAACTCTAGCACCAGACTGAGTGGTCCTAACTACTCCCATTTAGTAGGTAAATTACACGCCCAACTACTGAAAAGCAAAGTATCAAAAGTTCCATTCATGTCACATAAGTCACATTGTCAGAATTAGGCTCAGAAACGTGCCCATGATTTTATCTGCTGTGACCTCACTGGTCCATCAGCTTCCTTCCGCTGTAAAGTAAGAACTACAGGAGAAGGCACAGGCAAAGAGGAAAGGACATGCCAGGCACTTTACAGGCATGCAAAATCTGTTAGTCCTAACTGTAACAAGTTCATAGCCATGGTTTCAGAACACAGCATCTGCATTAAGAGAGAAAACCCTGTAATCTGGAATGCATATAAGAGGGGTGATTAGAAGTAACAAATTGATTTTTACACGTGGCCAACTGAACCACACTCAATAAAAATCAGTTAACCCTTGCCTGGCAAAAGAAATCTGGTGTAACTCCAGTGATGGTTCCCAATCCTGACTGCACGTCACAACCTAGAGAGCATGACAGAATACAGGGTCTTAGTTATGTGTTAGAAAGGCATAAAACATGCACCTAAAATTTTAACTTCACTTTTTTTAAACCATAACCCTGTATTTTACTAGTGAACCAATGCTGAAACTAAACACAGAAGAGGGTGTGTTTTTAATAAGCTCCAGAGAGCAGTTTTCAACATTTGGGAAATAGTACAACATTCTTTCCCCAGGCAAAACGGTTCCCTTACAAAAGCCTGAGTATCTATCATTGTCTACAGGAATTTACAAATGTTGCTTTAAATGTATGCTTAAAAAGTATACACTACAGCTCTAACTAAATGTTGGCAATTATTAAATTCTGAGGCTTACAGAGATAGTTCATTCCAAAACAGGAAAAAGCCAAAATGTTTCATCCTCAGATTCCTATTTTTTAACAAGATACTGAAATTTTAGAAATAGCATCATAAAACACACAACTAGAGAAGTTAGACTTGACATACTCTCCCCCCAGCCCGCCACCCAGAGGTAATCTACTCCCTTTTTTTGAGTTTCAGGGATAGCAGCCCAGCCACGTTGAGGGTGTCCTCCAGGACAATGAAGGGGCCGTGCTCGGGACAAGCGCATCCACCAAGAGGAGGAGCCCGTTTCTCACTGCTGCTCAGCAGGAACAGAGGGCAGTCAAAGAGGAATGGCTGCGGCCTGGAGAAGAGACGACGGATAGACAACTGGGGGCCCTACAAGGACAGGGGACACCACGAGACAAGAGATGCTCAGGGACACCTCAGCATCAAGGGGCGAGCAGAGAAAGAGGAACTGCAGCTAGAAAATGGTCAGAGACAGGAAGAGAACAAAGGCAAAAGAAAATGGTGTCCCAGATGCAAAGACAGGGGAGAGAACTTGTAGGAAGAACAAACGTGTCCAGTGCTGTAACAGGTGACACTATGGATCAGAGAGAGGCCTGTCCTAAGACATCTGGATTCAAAGCAGACCTCCACCGTAAAGCAAGGTGACCCTGACGTCTCTGACGCTGCCGTGTACAACACGAGGGGTGCAGACAGAGTACTCCCTGGGGCCCCCTCTGGTTGTACAGAGCGAAGATGTACTGATTTTCAATTACCATTTACAAAATCAAGAGAGAAAAAAAGGCTGCTGACTGGTTAATAGTCTGCATCAAGGAGAAATTAAATATACTCCACTGGTTTAATACCATTAACTTTGGAAAACTAAACCAATGAAAGTAAATTAATAGCAGCCCTTGTGAGCCTAGGTGGTGTCGTATGCTATTATGTGCCAGTTCTTGAACTGGCAGTAGAGGTCCGTTTTTCACAGGAACTAGAATTTTCCCAGTCCCAAGTTAGCCCTTATTTCACTGTTACTTCATGCAGAGTTTCAAAAAGGTCTTCTATTTCTACAGTTCTATACTATCCCAAGTATTTCAGAATTAAGAATCTAAGAAAGAGACATACAGAACACGATATAATGTCTACCAGATGCTCAACTGGTAAAAACAGCCAATACCTGCTTGATCTATCTGGTAGTCAATGGGTTCCCAATGCTGGCTGAAGGAGGGACAAAGAAACAAGCACTCTGTCGCATGAGCATGCAGAAACTGCTGTGGACTTAAGTCAGGCCAAGCCCAGACCAGACTGAAAATTAAGAGGGGGTCAGAAAATTAGTGGCTGTGAAAATAGAACAGGAAAACTCTATTGCCTTCAATGTATATAAAACAGTCCCTACATTTCAAGTATGTATCCATATAAAAAGCATCTTCCTATAAACAGAATTACCAGGACGCACTCTCTAAGATCTGAGTTACTCCAAGGTAACTCAAGTGGGGCTCACATTACCCTCGGTAACAAGAGCCAGCCATCACCTCCCAGGAACCCCTGCCACTTACAAGGTCAAATTTTCTTCCATTATGCAGCACATTGACAATGCCTCTTCAGAGAGGTGATCTGTTAATATATGATTTATTGTAATTAAGCAACACAGTTTAATGTCATCAAGAGGCTTTAATTAGAGGAGGCTGCCATGTCTTCACACTGTCAGATCAATTCCTGTTTGCACATCCATACAGACTTACACACGCTCCGAGAAACACCTCTGCTTGCACCAAGCAAGCCTTCCTTTGGGGCTATGGTCTTCCCACTGTAAAACGTTGTAGTACTTTAAAGGTCTGCCCACTTGATGGGTTTTGTGTGTTCTTCCATACCAAAAACCACACTTTCAGAAACCAAAAACAAACAAAAAAGTTCCTCTCTTCTCCAGAATGTCCTGCATGATAACAGATTCCTCTGGTACTTGTTCGAACTCTGTGTTACCACCTCAGTGGTATGCTTCCCTTGACCTAAGATTCCCCAATCATTCCTACACTATGGCACCAACTCTGAATCTCATTTCTGTTGACATGTAACTCAACTGTGTTTCCTTTCTTTTTCACCTACACATTCCTGAACAAATCTGGATGCTAAGCTAGCTATAACCCTTTCTGTTAATACCAAAACACATTCAGAGGGATGTGAGAAAAACGGGGCATCCAATATATCCCTATTTCCATGACAGTAGGGGATGGAATTATTGGTAAATCATCTACCATATAAGGGACCTGTATCCAGAATATATAAAGAATTCTTAAAACTCAACAACAAAAATACAAAACCCAATCCAAAAATGGGCAAAGGAATACACAGTTCTCCAATAAAGATGTACAAAAGACATAAGTAGTTACCATGACCAATCAATTCCACTGCCAACTAAAAAAACTGAAAACCTTTGTCCAGACAAAATCCTGTATACAAAAGTTCATAGCAGCACTATTTATAATGGCCAATAAATGAAAACAACCAAATGTCATTTATGGATAAATAAAATATGGTTTATTCATACAATGAAACATTACTGGCAATAAGAAAGAACGTATTCTGGAAAATCAATAGTGGTGATGGATGCACAACATGGTGAATGTTGTCAATGCCACTGAATTATATTCCTAAAAATGGCTAAAATGGGAAATTCTGTTATGTCTATTTTATCACAATTTTTAAAAATTAAAAGGGGGGAGGCATGGGGAATATAGCCAATATTTATAATAACTGTAAATGGGGTATAATTTTTAAAAAATTATGAATTGTACACCTGTAACTTGTACACCTGTAATATTGTACACGTATAACTTACAGGTTTCGACAGCTACACTTCAATAAAAATAATAATAATAAAGGGGGGTGAAGTACTGATTCGTGGTACAGCATGGATGAACCTCAAAAACATTATGATGGGTGAAAAAAGGCCAGACACAAAAGGCCACATATTGTACAATTCCATTTTTATGAAATGTCCACAACAGTCATATCCATCACACCAGAGAGGACATGAATGACTGGTGGGGCCTGGGGGAGAGAGGGAATGGGCAGTGACTGCTAGTGGGTGTGAGGTCTATCTTTCAGGGGTGACAAAAATGTTCTGAAATTAGATAGTGGTGATAGTTGCATAACTCTGTGAATATACTAAAATCCATAGAATTTTATGCTTTAAAAAGGTACATTTTATGGTATATGGATTATATCTCAATAAAGCTGTTATTTTAAAAAAGAAGAAGATAGTGGGAAGAAGCTTAGGAAACATGTGCAGGTGTGTACATGTGTATGTGTGTAAAATTACAAGAAAATATGTCTATTTCCCCAATTTGGATTTGTCTTTCAGGGCAAATCCACACAAAGAATTGTTCTGTTTCCCGACTCTGCAGGGGCTAAAGAGTGAAACTCTCCAGTCTTACCACAACCCAGAAGGCCTGTCAGGCAGGCAGGAGACCAAGGCATCCACCAAATCTATAACATCTTGGTCTCTTCTCCTGGAGCTGAAGTGCAGGAGGTGTGGTCACTACAACAACATATTCATTTAGAAGTACTGGGAGGTTATGCGTTCTTCAGAAGACGGGGTTTAAATGTTGCTCCCTGAGATAATAAAACTGTTTCTCCACGGTGGTACTGTAAAAAACCGCCCATTTAATTAAATGAAAATACAGATTGGGATTTAACTTTAAGTCCTTACGTTAACACTATTACACAATGTATTTTCATTCATTAATAAAAGAACTGTGTGACAAGTTTGAGTTCCAATTACTACTCAGGTATATCTTAAAAATTAAACTCATGAGGCAAATCGTCAATTTGTTTTTCTCAAATAACCACTTAACCCCGTCCTGTAAAATATCAATAAATGATCAGTGAAGTAATTGCGCGTGAATACTGTCATCCTTCTTGGCAGACCTTTTTCTTCTAGGCCATTTTAACCCTCCCACTTTCTTCCTCCTTCTACGTGCTGATGAATGGCTAAGTTAGAGCTACTGGTTTTTCTCTTGGCAGTACTTCTTTTTACCAGCCTTTCCAAATTTTTTAGGCCATGACCCAACTCTGGCTCTTATGCCAGAACATACATTTGTAACAGGTTACCTTAGCAAGGATGCTCCCAAATCGCAGGGTGGTTCATAAACTCTTGCTCAAATGGACAACTTTAAATACTTTTGCAGAAGCTTTTTCTGCTTTCCTTTCCCTGTATTAGACTACACGTTTGTCGTACCTTTTTTTTTTTTTTTTTTTTTTTTTGCGGTACGCAGGCCTCTCACTG
>NC_041231.1:97045548-97157259 GCF_002837175.3 Physeter macrocephalus
CCGGACGCGCAGGCTCAGTGGCCATGGCTCACGGGCCCAGCCGCTCCGCAGCATGTGGGATCCTCCCAGACCGGGGCACCAACCCGCGTCCCCTGCATCGGCAGGCGGACTCTCAACCACTGCGCCACCAGGGAAGCCCTGTCGTGCTTTTTGCTTTTTAAATGGGGAGTGGGGAGGACAGAACCACTACTGACTTCTCAAGACAATGAATATGTACGTTTCATTACCTATTATAATGAATATGTAAGTTGCATATATAAGCACTTATCAGACTATCTTAAGAAACAGTTACTTAATTACAACAACAAACACTATTTCACAGAACTCTGAATTCAGTCACCTTCTAAAAACACTGAAGCTTTGAAGTATTCAGCCCTCCCAAGCAGGAAAGTGCAGAATTTTTTAAAGTTTTTAAGAGATCTTTTGATGTCACTTTCCTAGTATTAAACACTACCTCTTTGCAATACTTGCATCTTTTAGCTGATTCATCAAAAACAGTGACTGAGTGGAGATGCTTCTGACTACACTATTTCCATTATTCATGCTGTGGAGTGTTCAAAATGTGTTTTGAATATTTTCTTATTATACCAATTTTTGAAATGTACACCATATCCCTTTAATAACACCATGCACTAATCTAAGACTGCCAACCTAAGCCATTTATAATCATATTTCTGTTGGAAGAAAAATGTACTTAATTAACATTATTGGAGATTAAAACAAAAAGAGAGAGAGAGAAAGAAAAAAAAGAAAACCCACATACTGACACCACATTTCCTCCGGTAATTTTAAGTCGTGACCACTGTGTTGTATCAAGCGCTGGCCACACAAGTGGATCAACTTAACCATTCTGGTGCTGGCGCAGGATGTGGATGCGGCGGTATTAATGAGAGCGTGAGCTTATAGTGTAACCTCGCCAGACCAAATAACCTCCTGGCCACACAAGTAGAAAATAATTAAAACAAGCACGATTCCAATTTAGCTTTGTAACCAGATGGTGAATGAAAAAGCAGACAAAGACTCATTTTGTGAATAACCTGGGGAACGGCTCCTACAGTTTCTCTTAAAGTTACAGTCTGACTCATGAAATTTAAAAAAAAAAAAAAAAAAGGCGGCCTGAGGGACAAAGGTTCTTACCAGAATTCACTCCCAGAGTTGATACATGTCATTTTCTCTAGGTCATGGCTAAAGAAATCACAACGTATTCCTTAAATGAATGCCAAGTTTAATTACAGCAAAACCCAAAAAAACACTCGGGAAAAGTTAAGTAGAAGACAAGATGCTGCTAAACATCTATTTTACCAAGATGTACATCAACAACTATACAAAGTAAATGTTTCTAATCATCAGGACCACAAAATGACACAAGCCTACACCAATATTCTACAAAAAAATTTTTTTCCCCAAAAAATAAACAACATTTGCAACCTAGCACTGGACTCATGTTCTTTATTTTCCTCCCCCAAGAAGAATAAAGGTATTCCATGGGTAAGAGAAAGAAGTAAACATCTTAAAATAAGACCCAGTAACTTTGCTAACACTGCACAACAACTCTAGAAACAGGAAGACAAATCTAAATGAGCTGCCTGACCTTCACAAGGTAGACAGCGTAAGTGGTTTAGCCTATATATTAAAGATGGAAACTCTCGTCCATGAAAGGGAGATGCTAGTTAATCTGGGCACCCCCAAATGAGGACGGAACAGTAAAAGAGGCCATCATAACGTCCAGTATGTTCCGCCAATACACACACACACACTTCCCCTGGTGAGCCTGCCATGAGTGAAGAGGCAGAGCCCTAAGGAGTTCATTTCAACACATCACCTCCCTCGTGCTCAAACCTTTGTTAGATCAAGGCAGGCTGTCAACTCTCCCTCTACACCCTGCAGACCTGGAAGCAACTGACTTCTCCAGGCCCATCCATCCCCAATTCCACCCACACCCATCCCCTTCAATCCCATCCCCTTCAATCCCATCCCCTGGCAGGATCACTCAGAACCACAGAGAAGAATCCCAGGCCAGAGTCCCAAGGGATGGTAAGAGGAAGATAAAGAAGGGGACTGCAGGGCTAAGGGGGGAATCCCAAAATAATGCAAACAAACATATTAAAAGGACTTGTTTCTGCCTCATTACATTCAAGCACCAATACACGGATTGTTTCTCTGGGTTCCTAAATTGTTTCTGACCTAGTTTGCTTCCTTGAGTCAATGGATTTACAGTGGGTGTACAGATACTTCTCCGGTCCCAAGGGAAAGATGAGAACCTAGCAAAAATCCCATTTTGAGGACATCACATTTGGAGGCCTGCAATCACTTCTCCAGCTTTCCCTGCTGGCCTCTTGTACACCGACTGTGTGTGTGCCCAGCCCATCGTCACTGGGCTAGGGCCTCCAAGCTACAGATCTAATGGATGAGTCTGCACACTCTACACACCTGACAAGTAACCGTCCTACAGCAGCAACCCCATCCCATAAAACCCACGCTGCTATCGGTTTGAAATGGGGACAGCGTGTCTTGACAATACGAATCTCCTGCTTCGAGGTCACAAGGGCGCACAGTCTCATTATGGCTGTACGTTGTGTTCTCACAGTCCTGGCTTTGGGGTAATATTAATATTACGCTGGGCAACTTGGATGAACAGTCTCATGTTTCGAATCCCTCTTCTGTAAAAACGGGAGTGAGCCTTCAATGGATTTCAGATATTTTCTAAGCACTGTACATATATAATCATTTAATCCTTTCATCAGCACCAAATAACGAGCTCAGAACACTGCAAGGTTCGTGTGCCTTTTTGTCAGGACCTACAAGGAACCCACATCATATGGAAAGGCCCTCCCTGGGGTGTTGCAGGAGGGCTGACCCTTACACCTCACACCTCCTGGAATTTTCCAGGCATGGACTCTCACTCAGGGTGAGTCTTTTATTCTGCCAACATTTACTGAACAGCCAGGCCTGTGGTAAATAAATATTCACCAGCAATCTGCTAACAGGATGGATCAACAGGGGCCAGGGCAGCACCTAGGGGGAAAGGCACCTCTGAAAACAAACAATTAAGAGCCTGTGTGGCTTGCGTTGTGACAGAAATGAGAATGAGGTAACACCAGTATGGAAGATGCATCTAATTGGCGGAAGGGAGAAGGCTTCACAAAGGAAATGACACCGAATACTGGAAGGGTAAGAATGTAAAACTAAAGAGGTCAGAAGGCCTCTTTTAGGCCCTGTTCACCTCCCAGTGTATAAAAAACAAAAAACAAAAAAACAAAAACAAAAACCCTGCCCTAGAACCAAATTTCTACCATCCAGCGGGGGCTGCTTCTCCAAGATCCTCCCTGTGGCCGTATGGGTGCTGGGCCCTCTCCCCCTCCCAGTCCTCTTTTCTCCTCCCCAGCCCAGCCTCCCAAGCACCCCGGGTCAACCTGCATGGAAAGGAAGGGCCGGCGCTGAACTCAGCCTTGCCCACACTTGCACCCACCTAAGACCCCAGGGGCCGATCCCACCCTCCAGGTGGGCAAGCAGGAGTTCACAGTCGGCTCTCTCAATCACACGACACACCCATGTGTGTCAGCACTCACAGACCCCGGCAGGTAAGGATCTTGCATTAGTTTCCAGATGCCAACTGAACGCCACACCGTAGATCTGCACCCCCGAAAAAGTGCAGCTGAGGGACTGAAATGTGAAAATGCACAGAGGAGGGAGGGGAGACTGGTCAGAAGGGAAGATGAGATGTGAAAAAACCCAAGGCCAGGTCTCTCCTCAAAGCAAAACCCCCCATCCACGGCGTTTCAGATCTCTCCCAAAGGCTGCTGGCAAGTGAGGCCACACACAACTGTGACGCTGAGGACAAAGGACCCTGTCCCGCAACAAATTACAAACTACAGGGGCGAGGGCTGGGGTATTAGATTAGTAATAAACTTATTTTTCAATCAACCAATCTCAGTGCACAGACCTTATTTTAAACCAACCTTTTAAAAAAAAAAGGAGACAGTGTAGAGGAAATTGGAATACTGACTAGTTATTTCATATTAAAAATTATTATTTATGTTATCAGTATCCTGGGCATGTGTCTTCTGTAAACAGAATCCTCATCTTTTAAGTTTAATAACAGAATGTTTACACATTAAATGATATGATGTTTGAAATTTGCTTTTACTACAATCCAAGGGGTAGAAGTAGACAGTATAAATGAAACAGAATTGACTACACATTGGATACTGCTGGAGCCAGGAAATGGGTATGCGGTAGTGTATCAGACAATTTTCAGTACTTCTGCATAGGCTGGCAATTTCCTATAATAAAATGTTTCTTAAAGGGGGAAGGTGGGACTTCCCTGGTGGCGCAGTGGTTAAGAATCTGCCTGCCAGTGCAGGGATCACGGGTTCGATCCCTGGTCCGGGAAGATCCCACATGCCACGGAGCAACTAAGCCCGTGCGCCACAACTACCGAGCCTGCGCTCTAGAGCCCACAAGCCACAACTGCTGAGCCCGCGTGCCACAACTCCTGAAGCCCGCATGCCTAGAGCCCGTGCTCCACAACAAGAGAAGCCACCACAATAAGAAGCCCGCGCACCACAACCAAGAGTAGCCCCTGCTCGCCGCAACTAGACAAAGCCCGCGCACAGCAACGAAGACCCAACACAGCCAAAGATAAGTAAATAAATAAAACATAAATTTGTTTTTTAAAAAAAGGGGGTGGGGGAGGTGTTTGCTCCTCTAGAAAAAAAAGGTTTTAAACCACACAGCCTGTAAGCAGAGCAGCAAAAGTCTCACCCTGTTGTGTCTCAGGATCTCTTGGAACTCTGAAAATTTATTGAGGACCTAGAGAGCTGTTGTCTACCTGGGATGTAGATATTTAGATATTGATAGACAGATACTCAAATTAAGACTGAGAAAAAATTTTAATATACATTAATTCACTTAGAAAATAAAGCCACTACTCATTAACATAAATAACATCCTTATGAAAGTTATATTTTCCAAAATAAAAAAATTTACTGAAAAATGTGGCACTGTTTTCCACTTTGGCAAATCTCATTAATGTCTGGTGTAACAGAAGTCACCTGGATGCTCATAACAGAATTCAATCCGATGCGTTCTCTCACACCGTGTAGTATCTAGAAAGCCCCACTGCACATTTGAGAGAAACGAGAGTGAAGCAGGAAAGCAATGCCATGGTATTACTCTAATAATACTTTTTACCTTGCAAATTCCCCAAAAAGGAACTCTGAGAACCCCAGGGATCCCTGTGTGACACTGAGAACCACTGAGATGGAGGGGAAAGTCTGTGGGGAAAAAGCAGAACTTCCCCTTGCGACCAGGCCCAGCAAAGACCCTCTACTCCTCTTTACTGTGAAGTGAAATGAGGCACAGAGTTGACAGAAAAGAACACTGTGTCCCCCTAAACCCCTCCCACACACAGCACTGTTATGAGGAAGGGCCTCCCTGTAGCAGGGACTGGGAGAAAGTGGCTTAAACACATACATAAATCAAGGCAAGCTGTGAATAGCCAAGATACACTGTGCTCTAGACTGCTGATCCCTAATAGGAAATCAACACACGGGGTCTCCTGACAAGCGTTCTTCTTTCAAATTAAATCAGAAAAAAACGGACAGATCTAAGTACGTCACCAATAGTAATGAACATAAGGCCAAGTTTCATGAAACGTGTTTCAACTGTATGCGTGTACGCACAGACACTGGGTCTCATTCAAACTTTCTTAGTGCAGATGAAAGTCAAAGTTTACAAGAACACTGTGCTCAGGTACAAGGTATAGGTACTACAGTCTCCATAAAAAAAGGATAGGAAAAAAAACGCCTTTCAAGAGGAAGCGAGAGAAGGTAGGGGTGCCTGTGGAGAAAATAGAAACAAAGCCGACTTCTCAGGGGACGAAACAGGGTGAAGGGACCAGAGGGACAGAACCCAGAGGAGACCAGCTGTGGAGGAAACCCCACAACTCCCCCTGGAAGCATCTAGCCTATGGAGCTATTTACTCAAAAACTACAGATAGATTTACACAAATAGACCTGCGAGATATCTGTTCAAGGACTGAAAACGGGAAGCCTGACAGTCAATAGTGAAGGGAAAAAAAAGAAACAAAGATTAAGTCAGCTGTTGGAAAAAGAAGATGAAAGCTGAGCTATGCCCGGTACAAGCGATCTCCGCGACACACAAGCTCCTCTCCTTACAGACTTCCCACTTAGGATTTCAGTGTAAAACACAGATACCCCACCAGCACCAGCCAGCAGCAGCCGTCTCAACCTTTGGGAATGGAACGCAACACACTCAGGGGCCTTTTGGGATTCAGTGAAAAAAGCAAGTTTCAAAATTGTGCTAGGAGGAAGATGAAATTATACACACATACAAATACAGAGAAAAACTTGGAAAGGACTTGAGAGAGAGAGAGAGACTGGACAGGGTGGAGAATTTATAACTTTATTCCCTTCTGGGCTGTTGAAATGCTTTTGTCAAAGGGCATGGGTTACTTTGCCAAAGAGCACGGAGTTTTAAACCAAAAACAAAAGGAGACTCATTAAAAAAGAAAATCACCTTTGACCCACACTTTGCACCAAAAAAAACTTAACTCCAAAAGTGGTCAGAGCCCAAATGTATTGATAAAAAAATATTACTGAAGTCCTAGAAGAAACACAGGAGATAATCCTTGCCATGAGATTTCTTAGGATACAAAAAGGAGGAACTGATCATTTGAGCTTCATTCAAATAATAACAGTTCTGTTCCACTGATGAAAATGAACGTTAAGAAATGTCATGGCCTGAGTTGTGACCCCTCCCCGCCCGCTCGCCCCAAAGTTCAATTATCCTAACCCAAAGTACCTCAGAATATGACTGGCATTTGGAGACAGTGTTTAAAGAGGCGACTGACTTAAAATGAGGTCATGAGGGTGCGGCCTCTGCTCCACCATGACTGGTGTCCTTATAAGAAGATGAAGTCTGGACGTGTATGGAGGAAAGAGGATGTGAACACATGGGGAGAAGGTGACCAGAAACCGAGGAGGAAGGCCTCAGAAGAAACAAACCGGGTCTTCAATTTCTGGCCTCCATAACTGTGAGAACATTTTTAGTATTTAAGCTACCCAGTCTGTGGTACTTTGTTACAGCAGCCCTAAGCAAACTAATACAGAAAAATAACATATATACAAAACACGTATCTAATAAGAGATTCGTATCCACAGCATATTAAAAAAAAAAAAACTCTCAATGCCTGATAATAAGAAAACAACCCAATTTTAAATGGGCAAATACACTCATGAAAAGATGCTCAACATCCATCAGTCACCAGGGAAATGCAAATTAAAACCCACGGTGAGATTCTACCACATACCTATTAAAATTGCTAGAATTGAAAAGCTGACAACACCAAATACAAATGAACCTTCCAGGGCAAAACTGAACCCTCATACACTGCTTGTGGAATGCAAAAAGAGTACTGTCACTCTGGAAAAGACTGGCATTTTCTTATAAAGTTAAAACATACACTAGCAATGAAGACCTAGCAATAAATACTATAGCCTCACAAAAACACATGTGTGTGTGTGTATTAGCTCCATTCACAATTGCCAAAAAATGCAAACAACCAAACGTCCATGAATATCCATGATGAAGACACAAACTGTGGTATAGCCAACAGGAGAACACCACTCAGCAATAAACAGAAATCAACTTCTAATACAAACAACATGGATGAATCTCCAATACATGAAGAAACTATACTATACTCAAAGGCTAAATGCTGTGTGATTCCACTTAAGACATTCCAGAAAAGTCACAGAAAATCCAGAAAAGAACTCACTGGTTAGAGAGAGGGGCACCTGACTAGGGCACTTGACTGTGATAGTTACATGACTCAATGCGTTTACAAACTTGGCAGAAGTGAATACCTAAAATGGGTAAATTTTACTGCATGCTAATTATACCTCAATATGTCCCTTTACTCAGAGCATAATGACACAGGTGTGCCCAAGGTTCCTGCACACAATAGACGAGTGCTGTCCAAGAGAAATACAACATGAGCCACACGGTAATTTTAAGTTATCAAATAGTCACATTAAAACTGCTAAACAGGTGAGGTTTCAAAAATATTTTACTTAAATATGTCCAAACTATTATCACTTAAACATGGAGTCAATATAAAAATCAAGTGATTTAAAATCTAAAGAAGAAACTAGTGGTTGCCTGTGGGGAGAGGGAAGGGGGTGCCATAGGGGGTTCGGGGGGAAGGGGTTATTATGGAACTATATGAAATCGTGTGAAACTTTTGAAAATGTAAAGACTCATTCAGTTAAAAAAAATCAAGTGACTTAGCTTTATTTTCATATTACTAAGTCTTAGAAATCCAGCGTGTATTTCACACCAATGGCGCATATCAATACAGACCAGGCACGCTTCAATTGCTCACCGGTGGCTAGAGTGGCTCCCTTTACGTGTGAAGTAACTTTGAGCTCTACAATGCCAGACAAAGCATGATCCCAAGGAAAGGCCACAAATGGAAGAAAGGCCAGGTGTTGGAAAACCTTTCCCTGGTTTGACTCTTCAGGGGTAGCAGAGAGTCGCCCGGAGATCTGTGAAAGCTACTGAGTCGGGCCGGGAGTGGGGGTGGAGAGTGGGGGGACAGGATTTCTCTGGCGCAGCAGCACGCCCGAGCCAGGCTACGGTGAGTCACTCACGCGCACACATGCATGCAAGCACGCACACACACCACCCCAGCTCATTCGTCAAGAGTGTAAGAAAGGAAAAGCAAAGAACACGAAATAGCTACTCCTACACGATTCAGATACGCTTAATGGATGCAGAAAGCTAGGCGAGAAATCATTTGGAAAACCAGGCTGTGCCGGCCTGCCTAGCAGGCAAAAGCCCACCACCCACTCAGATCTAAGAGGTTCCTTACCACAGCCCAGGGGAGCAGAAAAGAAAAAAAAGCCAGAATGAATCTGTTGGAAATCTACCACCACCATGTTGCGGGGAAACGCAAACTACAGTCCTGGTGCTTGATACCTTAGCATGTAACTGAGTTAACCGCACTGAAGTTCTAGAATGAGCCCGCCACAACCAAATCGCATAGTCCAATCTCAAATGAACCAGATAATTCAGAACAGCTTGGAATTTTTCTCTTTGGTTTAAGAGTATGCCGTTATGTTTATATTATGGTTATGTCTGATATTCTGGAATTTGGTGGGGGGGAGGTTTTATTTTAAGACATAATCTGGAAATAGCCAGGAAATCATCTATCCTTCTCTATCCTGAAGTCTCCCCTGGTGGCGCAGTGGTGCCACCAACCCCCAATGTTACAGGTACCTCGTACAAAGCTATCTTTTTAGCTAAATGACAGAGAGAGAAAGTCTGGTTCGGCCTGTGGCTTGATGCAGATACTCCCTGACTGCTGGCTGAAGATACTGCGCAGGATTTCGGTTTAGAAATAGTCCTTGGGGGCTTCCCTGGTGGCGCAGTGGTTGCGCGTCCGCCTGCCGATGCAGGGGAACCGGGTTCGCGCCCCGGTCTGGGAGGATCCCACATGCCGCGGAGCGGCTGGGCCCGTGGGCCGTGGCCGCTGAGCCTGCGCTCCGCGACGGGAGAGGCCACAACAGAGGGAGGCCCGCATACCACAAAAAAAAAAAAAAAAAAAAAGAAATAGTCCTTGAACACTTTCAACGTATGCCAGGTACTATTCTAAGCATCTGTCGTGTGATTCAAACTCACTCAACACTTACAAGGTAGGCGCTGTTTTTTAATATCTCCAATCCTGCAAAAAAGGAAAGGACTCAAGTGAAGGATGTTACTCAAAGCACATACCTCGGTATCCATCTGGACCCTCTTAGGCACTGGGAAATACACTGAAGGCTAATATATTTGGTAGGCCATTGCAAAGCAGTGCTAAATTAATCCACAGAATAATGAATATAGCTCTTACTCTCTGAGCATCCTGTTCTTTAACCAGGCGTAAGATCACAACCACAGGTCCCACACACACCTTCCCCTTGTTCTTACTGTCTCTTGAAAACTCAGGTCCCACAAGCAATCATATTATTCTATCTGCTTCTTGGTATGTCTGAAATTACATTTTCATATTTTTCATTCTACCAGTCTGGCCCAATGAAGATTTCCCACCTTCCCATCAACGCCTGGACACCAATTTTAATAGTTAAGAACCCTTCCAATTATAAAATTAGAGTTCTAACTCATACTCCATTATTATTAACTTCTCCTATCTTCAAAGAAAATATTTTGGTTGTTGTTACTTTGCTTAGCCATTGACCCAAAGAAGAACGCAGCCATTACTTTGTGAAGTAAGAACTATTCATGAGATGCCGAAGAAATGTGTCTTCTGCGGACAAGTTATGAAACAGTTAAGTCTCCTGGTGCCCAGTCTTTTGGTTCAGAACAGACAGCCTGGTTTCATTGCCTCCAATACGTGAATGTAGAGAGAAAGCATAAGTAAATAAAAAGCTACAGCCAAGTGTCTTGTGACCCAACCAAAAGGATTTTAAAAACTTGTTAAATATCTCCTTGTCAAACATCATTTGAAGTGACTTAATCCTTGGGCAAGCGTGCATTTTCACAGTAACAAAATGTGTTCTGAAACTAATATTCTCAACACTCATGTGGTCACAGCCTCAGTTAACACACAGAGTAGACAACTCAGAATTAACTATTAAGAATCATTTTTATGATTTCCTTTTTTTTTTTATTTTTTGATTTTTGTTTTCGGTATGCAGGCCTCGCACTGTTGTGGCCTCTCCCGTTGCGGAGCGCAGGCTCCGGACGCGCAGGCTCAGCGGCCATGGCTCACGGGCCCAGCCGCTCCGCGGCATGTGGGATCTTCCCGGACCGGGGCATGAACCCGTGTCCCCTGCATCGGCAGGCGGATTCTCAACCACTGCACCACCAGGGAAGCCCCCTATGATTTCCTTTTTTTTGAGGTAAAAGATGGCATTACCCTTTATCCCTACAACAAGAATGTGGGCGTGGGGCTTCCCTGGTGGCGCAGTGGTTGAGAATCCGCCTGTCGATGCAGGAGACACGGGTTCGAGCCCCGGTCCGGGAAGATCCCACATGCCGCGGAGCAACTAAGCCCGTGCACCACAACTACTGAGCCTGCCCTCTAGAGCCTGCGGGCCACAACTCCTGAGCTGGCGCGCCTAGGGCTTGTGCTCTGCAACAAGAGAAGCCACCGCTCCGCAACGAAGAGGAGACCCCGCTCGCCGCAACCAGAGAAAGCCCGCACGCAGTGACAAAGACCCAACGCAGCCAAAAATAAATAAATAAACTTGTTTTTCTTAAAAAAAAAGAATGTGGATGATTATATCAATGACAGCAAAACTCAATGTATTCAGTTGGCCAAAAAGTTCATTCGGTTTTAAGTAAAAATAAAAGACACATTTTTCATTTTCAGCAAGAACTTTATTCACTAACCAAATGAACTTTTTGGCCAACCCGATAGTTTGAATCGGCCCAGGCCCAGGTCCTCTGTAATTGGTAACATTCAGAAATCAAAGGCAAATGAAATCTAGTTATTTTCTTCTCAAAATTATCTTGTAAGTTTCCGGCAATTTCAACGTGCTCACAACAGGCAAACGAGTGCCCATCATGCTGCCTTGTACAACCAACATGTATTCTCTTGAGTGAATGTTATTCATTATGATACACTGCCTCCCCTCCCCCACGTTCACATACTACAACTTCATAAAACTCCACCAACAAGACGGGCAAAGGCATCAAAACCATAAAGTAATTCCAAACTGTATATCAAAGTTCACATGCAGATTTAAAAAACAAAACAAAAAAAAAAAACAGTATCGTATTCTTGTTTGCCATTGGCAAAAGATACCAGAGACCGCTCTTCGCTGGTTTTATCTCCATAAGCAGTATATGTTAAGAGGTCATACGGTTAATTCCACAAATGAAATACAGTGAGTAATTATTTCCTATATTATCCATTCTGAACAACGTCTAATCTAGCTGCTCAAGAAAGATTCCTGATTAGATAAGGAGGAAACATTTTACGTCATTAGCTGTAGTTTCATCTTGTTGAGGAGATGCACTGTAATGAATACCAGATGAGTTTAAAGTACAGTAGGGCTCAAAACAACCTCCAAATCACATTTATGTAGCCTGTTGATACTGAACAGTCAATATTTCACCTTCTACAGACCTCAACCCACTTACACGGTAACACCCCTCACTTCCCAGATACCAATCCACTCTGAATGAGTATTTAGCATACAATCACTGAGGCTCTTAAACTGTATTTTTCCTATTTTCACCCATACGTCCTATGAGCTAGCTGCCTAATTAAATGCAAGGTTTTTCTTTTTCCTTTTAAGTCAGTCCTGGTGGAAACAAAACAGGATTAGCCTAACTTGGACTCCTGCTACATAACCAAGACTTGACCTGTGTCTTGATTAAATATTAAGTCACTGGGATTGCCGGGGGGGGGGGGGGGGGGGGGGTGGGGATCAACACCTTCACAAGCCTCCCCAAGCATTTTCTTCCTGTCATCTTTCTCCTTATACATCCACGCGCAGGATCATAAGTGAACCATGCTAAAAAGGGGACAACTACAAAGTTTTAATTATTTGAAACATACTGAAAAACATACTGTGAGGATGGAAGAATCTGGGGAGCTCAAATTAACGAAGCTCTAACAATATAGCTGTGCCTATTTGAAATTACCAACTTGTAGATCCATAGATACACTCCCTAACTAGGGTGTGACTGAACTATCTCAGCACTCAGCTCCAGTTCACAGAAGGCAAGAGTCACAGGGCTGAACTTTTCTGAAATCAAAATGTAGCTGATGCAAGAAGCTTGATTATTGCATCCAATTAACATAATTTGCAGCTGTTGATTAGGTTTTTCCTCACAGAAAGTTGCAGGGCCATCTGCAGGTTATATTTTCCCTGCTACTCTCCAGTACAGACCCCATTTCCAAATTTCGTTGCATAAACCAAAGACAGGTAAATCCATCGCACTCACACACATAACAGCCAGTTTGAAACCAAGTAAAGGAAAAGGTTACACACAAGACAAGGACTGTCAGAAGCATCCTTTGAAAATGATGTTTAAGGCAGCAGCCCCTCATTGGTCCCAGGTTTCCAAAAAGAAGGAAAAGGCTGAGGTTTTGTCTCATGAATCTCTTTGATGATTTATAACCCTCCATATATATCTCTCCCCACACCCAAGCAAGTAAATAAGCCAGAAAGCCAGTCATCCTCTCTTTGACATCACCGAAGGCCTGATTTCATTCTCCCCGCTGTTAGCTCAGAAAACTGATTAGAACTGAATGTCTAGGCTGCTTCCTTATGCCCTTCTAATAAAGCCAACCACAGCAAAGAAAACAGAAATTAGTGGCAAGCAGAGAGCCTTTTGCCACTGGGATTCACAGCTGCCGCTGGACAGGCCATTATGGTTGTCTGGCTCCAGCTCTCTTCCCAGTAACCAGCCCCGGCCTCTTGCCTGCCCCACACCACCCTCCAAGATCAAAGGCAGCACTTACTGTTTATAACATCCTGAGCGATCCGGGAATCCCAAGAGGTTTTTGTTACCTTTCCCCATCCCTCACTGTCTCTGCTCCCAAAAATCTTCCCTAATGAGGCTGGCCAGCCCTGGCACGGTCATACCCGGGAATCAGGCCTGCCCCAAAGGAAGCTCCTCTGAGATGCCTCATGATTAAAGAGGGGGTGGAGGGTGGCTCTGGGGAACATCAAGACAGGCTCTGAAAGCATGTGATTCCCAGCCTCCACGTCCCAGCAACTGGGCAGCTAGAAGCGCTGAAAGCAAGCTGCTTCTTTCTACTCTTGTCGTCGGAAAACAAACAGCTCTGGCTGGGTATGTAAAAGGTCCCAGGTACCCTTCAACAGACATCACTGTCCCTCTTCCAGAAAGAAGGAGGCCCGGCTGGAGAGCACACCCCACCAGGGCAGCCGGGGCACAGCTCCCTATACCTTCCTTGCTCCTCTCTCCCCTTCCCTCGCAAAATGCTGGCTGGCTACAGCCATTCGTCCCCCAGTCCGGTCCCCGACTTCAGCTTTTCCTTTGCAGTTTAAACACAAAGGCAGAGCAAGCTGTCTGAGTAATCACTCCCATTCTCACAGCCTTGGGGCGGCGAGCTCAACGCCCCGGGACCATCAGTGAGCCTGCACGGGATCGACACCCCCCTACCCCTGCCCTCGGCCAGCTCTGCACACCCCAGCTTTATGTGGTGCCCTGAAGGTAATTAATCCCCGCCAGGGGCACACCTACCCTGGGGGCGAAGAGGGCATAGATAGGAGGGCCCAGAACAAATACCCAGGCAGTCACGGCCATTTCAACAGCAGAAGTTAATTCAAACAAAAACCCAAAAACTACATTCCAACCCAACACCTCAGGGATTCAGAGGACATGATCCGGTTGGATTCTGAGCCCGCTGGTTACCTTTGGAAAAACTCATCTTTACTGATCTTGTAAGCAGGGCAAAACTTAAGATCAAGAAGCAAACCTCCAAATTTACTAAAGTAAAGGTAAAAATTTCCTGGGGGGTTTTGGGGGAAATTACTTTCAGGGCAATGTTTGCTGAGTATCTCGGATTTCAAATTAAAGTATATCTTTACTACAAATCCATTCATCACCTTCAAATGACTCCCAAAGCCACAACAAACCATAACCACCTAAGAAGCCCAACTATTATCCTAAGTGAGACTTGCGTTTTCAAGTAAAAGGGGAAAAAACTGACACGTGCTATTGTCTCTACGTTTCCCAGATAAGATTTATTTCTGAACTGGTTTCTAAGAGTTGTTTCTTCCCCCTTTCTGAAGGGCGTTTCACAGGGGGACAGGAAAAAATTATTTCTGACTTTAAAAATTCTATTGCTAAATTGATAGAATCAAGTTAAATGCTGAGCAACGTACCATTTCTAATTATAAATAACTGGTGGGGAAAGGATGTATAAAATCACAACTGCTAATACTTAACAGTGTCTACAGGGATGCATTCTAAACCAGACATACACTCATCTGAATCCCACAGTTACCCTAAGGCAAAGGTCCTACTATTATCCTCTTTTTACAAGTGAGGAAACTGAGGTGCAGACAGGCTAAATGACTTGCCCAAGGTCATTCCACTAGAGGCAGAGCTGAGATTTAAACACAGGCATCTGGCTTCAAGCAATCCTTTTAACCAAATCACACTGCTTCAAAGGTTTCTTTGAACAAGGGCTTCCCTGGTGGCACAGTGGTTGAGAGTCTGCCTGCCGATGCAGGGGACACGGGTTCGCGCCCCGGTCCGGGAGGATCCCACGTGCTGCGGAGCGGCTGGGCCCGTGAGCCATGGCCGCTGAGCCTGCACGTCCGGAGCCTGTGCTCCGCAACGGGAGAGGCCACAACAGTAAGAGGCCCGCGTACCGCAAAAAAAAAAAAAAAAACTGAACAAGAGGGGCTTCCCTGGTGGTGCAGTGGTTACGATTCCGCCTGCCAATGCAGGGGACACGGGCTTGAGCCCTGGTCCAGGAAGATTCCACATGCCACGGAGCAACTAAGTCCGTGTGCCACAACTACTTAGCCTGTGCTCTAGAGCCTGTGAGCCACAACTACTGAGCCTGTGCTCTAGAGCCTGTGAGCCACAACTACTGAGCCTGCACTCTAGAGCCTGTGAGCCACAACTACTGAGCCTGCACTCCAGAGCCTGCGAGCCACAACTGCTGAAGCTCGCACACCTAGAGCCCGAGCTCCACAACGAGAAGCCATCATCGCAACGAGAGAAGCCCGCACACCACAACAAAGAGTAGCCCCCGCTAGCCACAACTAGAGAAAGCCCGCGTGCAGCAATGAAGACCCAAAACAGCCAAAAATAAATAAATAGATAGATATCTAGATAGATAGATAAAATCTAGTTTAAAAAAAAAACCAGAACAAAAAAACTAAACAAGAGCTGGGCTCTTTAAAGAGACTGATGGGGCTTCCCTGGTGGCGCAGTGGTTAAGAATCCGCCTGCCAATGCAGGGGACACGGGTTCGAGCCCTGGTCCAGGAAGATCCCACATGCTGCGGAACAACTAAGCCCGCGAGCCACAACTACTGAGGCCCGAGCGCCTAGAGCCCGTGCTCCGCAACAGGAGAAGCCACGGCAACGAGAAGCCCGCGCACCACAACTAAAGAAAGCCTGCACACAGCAACGAAGACCCAACACAGCGAAAGAAAGAAAGAAAGAAATAGGAAAAAAAGATTAAAAAAAATAAAGACACTAATGATGACCTTCCAAAAGATAGACAAACAGAGAAGAAGACAGACAGATAGGATAATCTTTGCAATGAGGGAAATTCTTCATTTTCCACAGTCTCCAACAACGAGTCTCGCTGCTTTCAAGTGCTTCATGCAATAGCAATGACCCTATTGTGGCCTAGGGGTTCACCCCAAATTCACGTGAGGTGCTGGTCTAGAGAAAGGCTCCAGGCGCAGCCCATTCAGCACCTCCCCTGCTCTCCGTCACCTGGCCCACAGGCACAGCAAACACTAAAACATATGCTGCTTCTCTGGGAACGCTAGTCAGCATCTCCCAGTACTTGAAAAGGGGAAATAAAGGTGGCTCTCCACTTTTTCTGTCATACCACTACTATTACTGCCAAGAACAGCCCCAAATGTCTCCGCTTTTAAGCACTGCAAAGCACGAGGCATTCTACCGTCCTCAGCAACAAACCTGCAAATTATTACAGAAACAATCTTTCATCTTTCCTATAAAAGATTCCTAACTGGGACCCTTGGCTAAATAACAACAGAATCTGTATTTCATAGAGCTTCTCAAGCAAGCAGCTCTCTTTTTAGAATCAAAATGTGTAGAGGTCACCGTTTTAGTTGTACTTGTGGTATTAGCTGAGAAAACACTTAACAAAATATTTATGGAATGGAACTGAACAAAAGCAGGACCCATATGAATGATCTCCGGCTCCAGCTTACTAAGTCCTCCATCACGAGGAAATCAATCTAAAGATAAAAAGAAGATTAATTTTTAAAGCATCACTTTCTTCTTTTGTACATTTTGGAGCCATAAAGAAATCAGATTCCAAGTCAGAACCAGCAGGTGCTGGTGTACGGACAGCACACTGGGCCCAGCTGGCATACACCCCAAGGGACTGGCTTCATTAAAGCCCTTTCCCACTTCTGGTTACAGTATTATACTCAAAACTCAAACTGAATTAGACGTAAAATAACTGGGCACAAATTCCACTTGTTTCTTCAAGGAACTCAGGACCAGCACAACTAATGGGGGGGCCTGAAGCAACGGAAGACACTTCATCTATTTTGGCCAAACCCCATCCTAATTATTAAGGTATTCTATCCGCACTCTGGACACACTGCCGCTCCAAAATACACAAATGGTGTAGGTCAAAATTCCAGATCCCACTCCGCACTCTAGGGTTTACTGACTCTGCTATGCCTCCCCGGCTAAAGATCAAAGTTACGTTTGAAAATATAATGCTTCGAGATGTGGCTACACACAGTTGTTTCTCATTACCTTGGGAAGCCAGCTGATATCGACGGGGGGGAAAGTAAGGCATCCACTCTGCTAAGCCGCCCATAATAGAGTCAATCAAACAAAATTCGAAGGGACCAACGCGCTGTTTCTGACCCTCTGTAGTCCTCCAGATTGTCCACTAGCTGGCGTCTTAAAGAAGTGATGACTGTAATAAAAACATGTCTAAGCTCTTCTTTCCAACAGAATCAATCTACAAAAATACAGTGATGATTTTTAGACAAGCATGCCACTCTTGTGTTTCTCGTGAAAGGCTTTTATGGTGGCAGCCAGGATCAAACAAACTAGGCCAGGTACGCGGATGTTTTGCTTTACCAACACGCTCTAGAAACCAGGAATAATAGTTCACAAATTATTTCACAGTCCCCAAACTTCTCCTCCAAGATCTATTTCTAACATCCTGGGTTCCCTTTGGCATTTTGCGAATTCAAGCTTCCTCTTTCCTCCCACTCCAAGAGGCCTCAACTGTATTTCCAGGGGCCTCTCAGCCTCAACACAAAGTACCGAACAAACGGTATGAGTTACATCTAATGCATGGCTCTTACTTACTTCTCAATATCATTTACTGGATTAAAGCCCTGCCTATGAGAAATCTTACACCAGAAGTCACAGAGTGAACTACAGCAAATCTCAAAGTACTATGTACTCATTCACTCCTTCAACAAATACTTAGGAGGTACAGTGCCGGCCCTGTTTTAGGTGCTTGAGGTAGATGTGAGCACGAACAAAAAGCTTCCTGCTTCTATATTCTAAAACAACAAGTAAATAACAAGTAAGGTATCTGAGGTAGTGGTACATGCTAGAAATAAAAGGGCGATGTGATAGAATACCTGGCAGGAGAGCAACACAAGTGACGAGAGCATGGCGTGGGCCAGCCAGGGAGCCACAGGAGCCCTCAGGGTGGGGCAGGACCCAAACTGCAGTCCAGCAGAGCCACTCACTGCCTCAGTGACCTTCAGCACGGTGCTTGACCTCAGGAAGCCTCACAGGGGTCCTCGCCTGTGAACCCTACCTTCTGAATAGCTGTTATCCAGAATTAGAGTCATTTATATTGGCTACACCGTGGACCCAAACACAGTATTTTTTCCCCAAACAAGATAATGAAGAGAAACACAAAGAGGGGGGCCTCCATGAGGGCTTTGGGAGCAGCAGGTCTGAGGCTGTTTGGAGAGAGAATGACAAAGGTAATTAGCAAGCCTCACACCTACTAGGCTCAGCTGCCATTCAGGGAAAGGCTTAGATGACAAATGCATTGCGGGTACTGCTTTGAAAAATCCCAAGTGGGATGAAATTAACCTTCTAATAAGAAGTTCTTAAAATGCAGTGAAGTTCCTATATATCACCAGGGAACGTTCCCACCAAGTCCACTTACTTTCAGGCTACTTAACTTTCTTCCCCAGATTTGCAAGTCAAACAACTAGTCCCACAGAGAAAAGACACACCACTTCTGCGAGTTCGTGCATCACCCCACGAATTAGACAGACGTGGTTCTCAGCACTGCACCTGGACATACAACATTCTGCTGAAGCACCAATAACCGCATGCTCTGACTTGAGCAGCATTCTGTGTCATTTCAGTTTTGACAGCAGATTTCTCAGAAAAGCTGACTCTCCTGAAAATGTGAGGCCACAATGAAGAGGTACAAATGCCAGTTCTGTGAGACCTGCGCCCCAGTTCCCAGCATTTACGCAGAGGCTCCGGGGGCAGGTGGAGCTAGCACCCTTCTGGATTCCCAACCCAGCCACCACCCAGGCCACAACCCCGCCCACGCCCCACACAGGACACCTGCTCTCAACATAGCACCTTCTTCGTATAAGAAAGAAAATGAGAAGTTACAGTGTACACCAACCAGGCACACAGATCCACCAGAACGGCACTCTCGTTGATGAAAACTAACTACTGCAGCAGATATCAGGAGACAGTCTCCTGCACCTAAGGCTCCACGGTTCCTCTGTTTGGAGTCCCTTTGGCTCACTTCTCCCCTCTGATCAAAAGAAGGGATGTAAAGAGGTACCGAGGTAGGAGACAGTTGCCCAGCACTGAGCTCTGTGACATTCAGCACTGAATTCTCTTCCCCAAAAACTAAGTTTCAAAACAAGTTAAGTAACACAAGCAAAAAAAACCAAAAAATCGTTTTTTGTAGAATTGGACGCTGCAGCCTGATTTAAGGGAAAGGTGCTGATGGGAGGGTCAGAACTCCAGTGCTTACTCCCAGCTCTGATGCTAAGGAACAAAGGCTGGGTCTGTGGATACATTTGCTTGTTTTTTCCCCTCATCTGGAGGGGTGAGCAAGGAATCTGGCTGGATCATCACTCCAGGTACTTGGCTTTTCCAGTCTGTGTGAAAGCTAAAGCTTGTTTTAATGCCCAGTTAAGAAATGGACTCTCAGTGAAATGATGGAAGGACCAGACCATCTAAGAAGGTAAGATAAGACAAGAAAAAGAAAAACAGAAAGACAGAAATAGACAGAAAAAGAAAGGCATAGAAAAAACAAAAACAGACTATTTAGCCATAAAAGGGAAGAACAAACTACTGGTACACACAACAGGTAGGAACCTCAAAAGCACTGCAGTAAGGGACCTAGATACAAGATTGCTTCCATTTACATGAACTTTTACAACAGTGCGAGAAAGCAGGGCAGTGCTGGCCCGGGCCTCTGGGACCGGAGTGGCAGGACCTTTCTGAGGGGATGGAAGTGTTGCATGGAATACCCAGGTGTGTGCAGTTGCAATGGCTGCACTTCAGGAAACTTGCTTTTTTCTTTAATAACCTTAACTGATTTACAATTGTTTTTAAAAAGAAGAGGGGAGGGGAAGTTGTGACAACTCTCTGGGTTAAACTGGGAAGTAGCCACCCAAATTAAATACACGTCAATGCCAAAAGCCACACCTCTGGTGACACAATTCAGGGACCTGGTCCAAATGTGGGGAAATTCCCCCCAAGTTTCATGCTGTTAAAAGTGACTTATTAAAGAAATATTTACAATACAAACTCCCTTTCAGACCTTGGGATATTTAAAGAAAAAGCAGATTTTATCTTATTTAAAAAAAAAAAAAAAACAGAGAAAAAAGTTACTTTTTTGCAAGCTGAATCAGAGTAGCATTTGTGGTTCGCCTTAAGGGATTTGCTTCTGTGTTGGGCAGAAAAGCAAATCCCAATATTGACCTGTGCAGAGAAAAGGCTTGCTCATAAGTTTTCATGCTTTTTCAAACCCAGTGAGGTTTCAAACTGAGGGAGGCTCCCCACAGCCAGGCTTCACACTAGGTGGGCAGGAAGCAGGCGACCAGCACTTCTTTCCTGGGGGAGGTGAGTGGATTTGGGGTGAGGGTGGTATGACCCCCCTGCCCCGGTCTATCCTCCACAGGGAAAAGTCTCTGAGCCCAACAACTTCTGTTACAGAAACACTACAGGAGTTATCCCACCGCGGCTCCAAAAGTGCCATGGCAAACCTCGGCATCCCAAAGGAGCCCAGTCCCGGCGCACACGATGGGTTACTCCACGAGGGTTCGCCAAAGGGGTCTTTGGGCAGGCCGCCCCTCAGAGACACAGAAAATCAGAACACGTTCCCTGGACCTGGAATCAGCAGCCCACAAACCAAAGTCAGCTCAGTTCCTGGCACAAAATGATTTACAAGTCATCCTGGCAGGGGTCACATCCAAGAGCTATTTTAAGACAATAATCTTGGTCTAAATCTGGTCAAAGGGTACTGAGTATCTGAGGTTAAATCCCATCTCTTAGGAAGATCAGTCAGAAGACTTAGGCCCATTTCCTTTCAGCACCTCCAGAAGCCAGGGCATCCCCAGCTCTCCAGAACAACCTGGCAAAAAATGCAGAGACAGCAGCACAGGACAGAAACAGCATGGTTTATGCCATCTTGAGAATCCCTTCACCAAAATTCAAGGCCATCTTTTGGGGAGGGGCGGTACCCGGGCCTCTCACCGTTGTGGCCTCTCCCATTGCGGAGCACAGGCTCCGGACGCGCAGGCTCAGCGGCCATGGCTCACGGCCCCAGCCGCTCCGCGGCACGTGGGATCTTCCCGGACCGGGGCACGAACCCGGGTCCCCTGCATCGGCAGGCGGACTCTCAACCACTGCGCCACCAGGGAAGCCCTAGGACCATCTTTGTTCCACTCACCTTCAGTCTTCTATGTAAACCACCATTTCAGTTTTGGTTGCAGTAACATGGGAGGAGGGTGACTTATTAATGCTATCTATAAATGATAACTTCAGCAAACAGCGTTTTCCACTGTGACTCGTCATTTGTAAAGAATACTGATTTTCTCTACAAACAATAAATGCTGGAGAGGGTGTGGAGAAAAGGGAACCCTCTTGCACTGTTGGTGGGAATGTAAACTGATACAGCCACTATGGAGAACAGTATGGAGGTTCCTTAAAAAACTAAAAATAGAACTACCATATGACCTAGCAATCCCGCTACTGGGCACATACCCAGAGAAAACCATAATTCAAAGAGTCATGCACCACAATGTTCACTGCAGCTCTATTTACAACAGCCAGGACATGAAAGCACCCTAAGTGTCCATCAACAGATGAATGGATAAAGAAGATATGGCACATATATACAATGGAATATTGCTCAGCCATAAAAAGAAATGAAATTGAGTTATTTGTAGTGAGGTGGATGGACCCGGAGTCTGTCATACAGAGTGAAGTAAGTCAGAAAGAGAAAAATAAATACCGTATGCTAACACATGTATACGGAATCAAAAAAAAGGTCATGAAGAACCTAGGGGTAGGACGGGATTAGAGACACAGACCTACTAGAGAATGGACTTGAGGACACGGGGAGGGGGAAGGGTAAGCTGTGACAAAGTGAGAGAGTGGCATGGACATATATACACTACCAAATATAAAACAGATAGCTAGTGGGAAGCAGCCAGGGGTAGGATAGGGAGGGTGGGAGACACAAGATGAAACAGATATGGAGATATATGTATATGTATAGCTGATTCACCTTGTTATAAAGCAGAAAGTAACACACCATTGTAAAGCAATTATACTCCAATATAGATGTTTAAAAAAAAATAACAACCAGATTTTCAACACTTAGTACAAAAATAAAGAGTAAAATATCTTAAAAAAAAAGAATACTGATTTTCTTACTTTTATTCTGCAAAGTGGCTACAGCAGGAAGCATCACTTTTACACTGTTCTGCAGGGTTACGACAAAAACTAAAATATTCATGTACTTTTACATAAATCACATGCTTGTTTTGCTCTAAGCAGTAGTAGGGGGCAAAGGCATTTAAGCAGCACTTCTAGAAATTAAATTAGCTATCTGGTATTCATCTATTTCACCAGAGACGCCCAGCCCAGCCCAGCCCAACCAGTCAGTCCAGGAAAACCTCCCTCGTCTCAATCCACAGCTGGATGAGTGGCTTCTCTTAAGACATGGCGACTCTGTTTTCTCACTGCTTCCCCGACTCTCTCTTCTTTGGACAAGGAAGATTCTAGATGCCAATTTTTTAAATTACAGTGCAATGCATATTTCTTGAAAAAAATACAAATAAGCCTTATCTCTTAAGCACCCTCCATCGTCCCAAACTCCTGCACGTGATTTATCACGAAACCTTACATTTTACTCTCGAACCCACTGCTCTCCACCCCCATCTTCACCAGCTAATTCCTACCCTCAAGTGTCTACACTGTGACCTCCAGAAAGTCTCAGTTGTCCCTCCAAAGTGTACCCACAGCACCCTGGACACTTCACCTATCAAAGCACTTGTCCCCTCCCCTCTGTAACATCACAGCCACGGTTCACTACTGCATGCCTGGCATTATGGAAGGAGATCAATAAATCAATAACTGTTTCTCAGATAAACAAAAATTAAAATAAACTAAACTTATTTTGATCACTCAGATAAAACACTGTTGATTTGGGGGGGGGGTACATACACATATGTATACACACACACATATGTATGTATATCCTCTTATAGTACTTTTCCTGAACAAATATACTATTTATTTGAATTATTATAACAATAACAGAAGATTAAACTGTACATACTATTTTCTCACTTGCTTTTTTTCACTTACTACATTATGTCATTAAATATTCTTGCTACCACATCATCTTAATGATCGCATGGAACAGATGTTCACTAATTTAACCAATCCCCCACTGGTTACAATTCTTCACTGTGATACACAGTGAAATACACTTGATACACATCCCTGTGGCCAAGTCTAAATAAATTCCTAGAGGCAGAGGAGCTGAGTCAAATGGTATGCAAAGTAATTATACTAGTTATAGTACCACGGAAAACTTAAAATAGAGGTTATTTTTTTTTAAGGGTGCGGACAGGATCTCCACAACCAGAAGAGAGCACAACTGGCTGAGGCAGCACAGGGTTGTTTCGCCCAAAGAAGATGAACAACGGGTCTGTTTGGTGGAAGTCATGTTTACTTAGCTCCTTCTGAGGATAAAACGGGAACCTTTGAAAGAGAAGGAAAGAGCACGGGATTTCCCCAAAGAGCTATCCAACAGGGACCGTGCGGTGGTTTTAAGAGCTGAGGCTGAGGCAGGCGGGGATCCTGGCAGGGGAAAGACCAGGCCAGCGTCACAGGAAAGGCAGTCGACCAAAAAGGTCACTCTTGTTCAACTACTACTATGTCAACCCTCCAGAGGGCTCCTCACGGCTTTCTTCAAATGAAACTGGAGAAAAGCCATGATGAAACTTTCCTCTGTTACCCGAACAGCTATCAGAGCATGTGGCATATTGACTGCACACAAAATGCTCCTGAGAGAACCAATTTCCCTAATAAGCAAAAAAAAGCGTGGTCGGCCAAATGGTGGGTTCAGTCACTGACGACAGCACAGTGACATGTTTTATGTCTTTTCAAGATGGGGAGGGTCTAGCTTAGCCTCACAGCTTAAGGCCCTCACTGTAATATACGTAATAAGAATAAATGACTCTAATGATAACATTTGTTATAATTGCCTAATCTCCCTGTTTTTTAAAGAAGGAAGGTATTCAACAGATCAACTGTCACTATTTAACCACAGGGGGGATAGGATTATCTCTTCCTCAATTTTTACCAACGTTCACATGTAAATGAAGTAAGTTTCTAAAAGACACTTTTTTAAAGGAAAGTCAAAGATGGAGAAAAACAACATTGTGCTTCTATTTAAACGTCGAGTTTCTTTAGAAAGGCAGGGGGATGGATGAAACGACAAACTCAGTGTCAGCATCAAGTTCTGGGTGACAATAAAAAAGGTTCAGGAGCCAGACCACCTGTGAGCTTGGTCCCTCTGGCTTCTGTCTCCACACCCCGTCACGGAGCTAACAGTACCATGCTGACACAGATGGTATAAAGATCAAATGAGTTAATACATGTAAAATGCGTCGACTAGTGCCTGGCACACAGGAAGTGCCATTTAACTGTCAGACACTTCTTTTGACCATCAGTGTCATTTCCAAGTGTACTTACACAGTGACCAAACCCATGAGAATAATGCAGGACCTCAAGTAAGCAAGAAGGGCTGGTAAAGAGGTGACTTTAAAAATACAAGCAGAATCGACTTTCAAACAGTCTACCTTCTGAAAGTTCATTTATTCACTGACCATTTAAAACTCAGGATGCACTTCACCATTAAAAGGCATGTTTCAAATGGTGGTCGGGTTCCCAAAACAACAGAAAGGAGTTCAACAAGACTCACTCAGATAATAATGAAAAAGAGGGAAAACATTCAGGAAAATGACTGGAAACTGCTAGGGGACATTATGGGGGAGGAAAAAAAAAAAAAAAAAAAAAAAAAAAAAGAATTCTCTGCGCTGCTCCAAAAGACTGGAAAAACTCCAGGAGGAAGCACTGTCAACCAGGCTACGGCAGGAACACTGGACAGAAACTCTGATCCGAGTGAGAAAAACCAAGTCAGGGTCTACAGTGTAGCAAGTGCTGGCTTTAGCTGTCACTTTACCGGCTCCAGAGAAAAATAATAAAGTTTTAAACTACACTGGCTGCGAGTCTGGATTTCTTGGACCTGATGAATTATGCACTATAATGAACTATGCAAATTAACTGAAACCAGGCTCTGCTCTCCTAGGAAATCTGGGCAATGAATGTATTTCTCACTGGCTACTAGTCTTAAGTCTGAAAGTAAACTAATCACATAATCAAAAGGAAAGACTAGCTAACTTACAGAAAGATACAAAATTTCGCCCAATAAACAAAAGTGTTCTTGATTCATAGCAGGGCATCAGCAAAAAAGGGGGAAAAACCCACAGCAACCTCCAGCCTCAAACACTACATAATGACATTACAGAATGGACCAGTCCAATTCCCTGGTGGGTGAGATACAGGTCTTTTGTAAAAACCACAACCCCTTCCTCCAAGCAGAGCTCCAAGGAATTTCAAAGTTTGCATATAAAAGTTAACTGCAATCGACTAAAAACAGAACAAAGAAAACAGTCATTTAAAATTCAAAGCAGAAGGATGAGGTCAGGAAAAAAGGATGGCGTGTGGATCTTCCCCACCTGCTATGTGTTCTCCATCCCACTTGTCCCACTTGCCCCTCGTGCTTTTGTTCCTACGTTCCTTGTACACTGTTTTGCTGTCCTGTTGTGAAAGGTCTTCCCAGGCCTGTTTAAAAGTCCAAACAGGGCTTCCCTGGTGGCGCAGTAGTTAAGAATCCGCCTGCCAACGCAGGGGACACAGGTTCGATCCCTGGCCCGGGGAAGATCCCACATGCCACGGAGCAACTAAGCCCATGTGCCACAACTACTGAAGCTGCGCTCGGGAGCCCGTGCACCACAACTACTGAAGCCTGAGCGCCTAGAGCCCGTGCTCCGCAACAAGAGAAGCCATGACAATGAGAAGCCCGCGCACCGCACCGAAGAGTAGCCCCCGCTCACCACAACTAGAGAAAGCCTGCGTGCAGCAACAAAGACCCAATACAACCAAAAATAAAAACAAATAAATTAATTAATTTAAAAGTCCAGGGCAGGCTTCCCTGGTGGCACAGCGGTTGAGAGTCCACCTGCTGATGCAGGGGACGCGGGTTCGTGCCCCGGTCCGCGAAGATCCCAGATGCCGCGGAGCGGCTGGGCCCGTGAGCCATGGCCGCTGAGCCTGCGCGTCCGGAGCTCCGCAACAAGAGAAGCCATGACAATGAGAAGCCCGCGCACCGCACCAAGAGTAGCCCCCGCTCACCACAACTAGAGAAAGCCTGCGTGCAGCAACAAAGACCCAATACAACCAAAAATAAAAACAAATAAATTAATTAATTTAAAAGTCCAGGGCAGGCTTCCCTGGTGGCACAGCGGTTGAGAGTCCACCTGCTGATGCAGGGGACGCGGGTTCGTGCCCCGGTCCGCGAAGATCCCAGATGCCGCGGAGCGGCTGGGCCCGTGGGCCGTGGCCGCTGAGCCTGCGCGTCCGGAGCACAGGCTCCGCAACGGGAGAGGCCACAGCAGGGAGAGGGCCGCGTACCGCAAAAGAAAAAAAAGTCCAAACAATTCAAAACTAAACTATGGCACTGAAGACAACTTTACTAGGGAGGGGCTGATAAGATTCTGTTTCTTGATCTAGCTACTTCACTTGAAAGTTCAAAGTTTCTTTAAAGTATCTGAAAAATCCGTTTAAAGAAGACAGTATTCTTTTCAATTCACCAGAATTTGGACTAAATGGCACGATCCCTAAGGTAAAATATTGCCAAGCCAACAACTCCTGCCTCTCATTGTTAATGAGAAAGGAGGCCAGTGGGTAGGTGGGAAGGTGGGTGGGTAGGGGATCATGACCGAGATTCTGCAGTCGCTGCTGCTAGGGTTGATGTACTCAACTCCAAAGGATACTCAGGACACACCACATGACTGCTGACGGCAAAGCACGAAAAGCATCTGCCATTGGTGAATCTCAAAGTATGAAGAAAACTGAAGTTACCTGCCAGCAGAAACTCAGAACACTGTAAGCCTTGAGAAACTGCTGCTACAGCTTTGAAAAACCTGATATTTAGAAAAGAGATCGATTTGGTGCCACAAGTGAGCCTCTAGAAATATAAACTGAGCTCTTCTTTGCATTTTAAAGAATGCAGCCGGGCTTCCCTGGTGGCACAGTGGTTGGGAGTCCGCCTGCCGATGCAGGGGACACGGGTTCGTGCCCCGGTCCGGGAGGATCCCACATGCCGCGGAGCGGCTGGGCCCGTGAGCCATGGCCGCTGAGCCTGCGCGTCCGGAGCCTGTGCTCCACAACAGAAGAGGCCACAGCAGTGAGAGGCCCGCGCACCGCAAAAAAAAAAAAAAATATATATATGCAGCCAACAGAATAGTGAATACTACTAAATTCTTAACTTGAAAATGTTCAGAATGACGTGTGTATATGCGTAATGTGTACAGCACAATACCCTACAGGGATGGTGAGACCCCCTTGTAAACATGCATACCCTGCCCAAGTAATTCCTGAGACTTCATCTGAACTGTAAGCACATGTCTTACAGACAGAATGTTAGGTACTGAAGGAGTAATCCAAAGAGATCAGGGAAAAAACCAAGGCCAGGAACCCTTAAGACCCCTTGAACCCTGTTTATTCTCAGTCAACAAGGACATCTGCTTCTGGCCTATTACCCAACGTCGACGAGGTCATGCTCCACGGGGAAATAAGCTGCTTGACTCACACATCACAACCCGCCCCTCCCCATTCTAGCCTGAACCTAAACTCCCCCGAAGATGGCAACACCACCAGAGAACGAAACCAGGATTAACTCTCAGCTGAACTACGCTGCAGGGAAAGACAGAGATGCAGCGTGGTGAAACGGAAAAAGCCACCAAAGGCACCTAGCTCTTCGGGAGCAACTCCACACGGTGGGGCCTTTCTGTCTCCAAAGTGGAGCAATGTCACCAGCCTGTACCCCTTCCCCAGCCCAGATGGCAACTGCTCTCGGAGAGGAAGCCCCCTCGCGTGACATAAGGGGGCAGTTCAGGAGGACGAGCAAACATAAGCAGACAGTCTTTCAATCGTTCCTCAAGACTGCAACAGCAATGCTAGCAGTACAGCTACCGTTCCAAAGACAGAAGACCTTACCAAAGCCAGCAGCCACATCGTCAGACAGGCTCATTTTCCAGGTGCAAATTACGCACCCGAAACCCTGTACAACTAAACCCCAGGTCTGTGCTCACTCTCAGAGGGCACCCCTCCACCCCTCCCACCAAGTGCCAAGAAAAGGGGCAACTCGGCTGCAATGACCCCAGGACAGATTTCAGACGTTCCAGCCCACGTGGTCCTAGGAAGCCTTCAGCTAAGAAAAAAAGAGCCACTCAAAGGGATGAAAGACAGTGTTAAGAGTTGCTCAACGGCTCTCCCTACCGCGCCAGGCACACCTGGAACCAGGCTGACCCCACCAGCACGTGCTCTGCACACACTCACGGTGATTCAAGGAAAGTGCTGAACCTGCTCAGCTGACGGCCATATCTAGGAAACCAGACACCAAAGAAACTGTCCAGGGCTACCGAGTAGGATAATGATCCTGTCCAGGGGAACAGTGGGATTCGGGGCAGAAATCCACAGCAGCCTAGGGACCTACGAGGAACCATTCAATAAATATTTGTTGATTGATTTTTTAAGAGATGATTAAAGGGTTAGAGGGGAAAAGGCCAGGCAACAAAGGTCAAAAGTAAAGCATCCGTCATCTAGAAATGGGAGTCTGTGAAGGGCCATCAGATGATGGTCTGGCTGCTGCAGAGAGGGCTGTACCTCACCAGCTGCCTTCTTCCAGTGTCTGTAAACTTGCTGGCCTGGGAAAGGCTGCCAGCAGACTGGGAATCCTCCAGTTTTAAATCATCCCTCTAAAGAATGAATGAATGATCAATCCTCTGGTAGGCTACCAAAAAGTACAGGTTCATCTCCCCCAAATTACAGTGAGGATCACTAAACCATGTCCATCCTCTGGCACCAACTTCAGGAGGCAGGGAAAAGGAAGCACGGTAGAAAAGGGCCAGGACAACTGAAGTGAAATCAAGGCTGGCTGGCTACCTAGGGGAGCAACCACTGCCTCCTGCTTACCTAGGAAGGTTTACAAGCACCTGACATTAATTACCTCCAGGACAACCCCATGGGGAAGATACTATGATCATCCCAGCTGAAGAAACTGAGGCACACAGAACATAAGCAACTTGCTGGAAGTCACACAGCTTGAACAAGGGGCAGGAGTTGGGGTTCGGACCCAGCGCTCCAAATCATAAATTATGCACTGGCGGTTCAGTGCTGGGTTCAAGATTACCTATCACTAAACCTACAGTCAGGATTCACCCCAGGGGAACTAGAAAGAAAGCACTCAACACTAACAATACATAGTAACGTCTGCACCTGAAATAGCGCTGTCCAGACTTGGAAATATCTATTTCCTCAGCTACTACTGCCTTGTCCAACGAGCTTACCTTGTTTAATGGTGACTTTGTTCGGGACTTTCTTGGGGCAGGATGTTGAGGCCAGTATTAAAAATAATACTAAAGATTTTAATCACAATTATTTAAATAATCACAAAACAGGGGCAACTTTCTCCCAATAGATCTTATTTGATTGGGCAAAGAGGGCAACAAGCATTTTAAACAGTGCTTCCAATGAATTAATAAAAGCAAACAAAAGTGCTGAACTTAAGAAACATCAAGCCCTAAGGATAAAACGCATCCTAAAGAGCAAAGGCCAGCAGCTGCTGGGCCTGCAAGTGGGGGCAACTGACAGAGCCCCTCCCCAGGCCCCCTGCTCAGGACAGCCTGGGAGCCTGCCTGGTATGCATTCTCAGGCCCTGAACCAGAACAGGCATCGCAGCAAGACCCCGGGGTGATTCCCATGCAGGTCTGAGAAGTGCTGCCCTGTGTTAAGGATGTATATGTGCCTTGAGTCGAGATCACACTTTCTACTAGAAAGCAAGTGGAGGTAGAGAGGTGAAGGAACCAATCAAATGCTACAAGGTTGTCAAAATCAGCCCCAGATTCCTATAACTTTCATTTATAAATTAAAAATTAGAATTACCATTTTATTCTAATTCTGCCATCAAGTGTGAACAAGAGGAAATTTATTGAAAATTCTTTGTGGTTCATAACTGTCACCTAATTAATTTTGAAAATTAACCACCAGAAATCCTGTGATCGCAGTATGTGTATTATTAATGTTCTCTTATTCTTCGCATTACAATCGTCCATCCTGGGCAAAGCACAGGAAGCCCCATTTCAGTTTTGTAAGTAATTCTACTTGAATTCTATAAGAAAAGCTACTAAGTGAATCACTAAAAAATGAATGAAGCAAAAAGATAACAAAATATGGAAAAGAGAGTAAAGAAACAGGGACCACTCTAAATCACCCTAAATAAAGCATAGACATAAAACATCCTGAATATTATCAAGGCAAAAACAGAGAACTTACAGCATTAGGTTTTCAGCTACTAAAGCTGCAATATACACCTTTCTTCATCACTCTTGAAGTAACACATTTGCAATTATTGTAAAATGAAGGATTTGGATGTCATGAATTGTTACCCTCCTATGTACAAGGAGTTGTAACCCATTTCCCCCCCTTCCGAGATATACTTTTCCCCTAAATATCAGTGACTCAAAAAAACACATCAACATACAACTCACCAACACTGACAATCTACATTAATCAAATTTTTACTACTCCAGAAAAATAAGGAGCTCTCCTTATTACAACCTAAGACACCAAACCAGACATTTCCTTCACAGGCTAATAATAAAATGTGTCCATCAACACACCAAGAGGGCAGCCTCATTTCCCGATCTGAATTTCATATTCAAGTATCCATGTAATTTCCCCTACCTTGCAAATATACAGGACAACTATAGCTCTGCATTCATTCTTCCTATAAAACCACAGTGGGAAAGAAAACAGAATCATCCCACACAAACCACTCTTAAGAGCTTACAGGCTGCAGTTAAACCTATACAAGAAATAAAATTTGGCCAACATTCTCCATTTAATGTGATCCTCTCACAATGGGAGATGGATTGCAATTATCCATTAATGTAACCTACCCTCCACAGTCAATAAATAAATGGCACTTCGCATCACTCAGATGAATCCTGAGTGAAAAGGCTAGAAAGAAATAAAGATATAAATGAGATTCTGTAAATATCTAAGGAACACACTGATGACTGATTTCAAGCCAAAATGTCTAGAACTCATGACAGAAAGTGAAATGCCTGTGATTAATATGGTCTCACTTTTAAATGCATTAAAGTTATGCTAACATTCTCACCAGTCTCTGAAAACAAAAAAAAAAAATTGAGTGAAAAAAGGGCTCAAGTTCCAATTTGCTAATTCAAGTCACACCCTAGCATTTTGTAGCCCTCCTCCTTACACGGCACCTGCTGCTCCTTTGGAATTTTTAAAGACCTGGGATTTGAGTAATTATAGCCATTTCAGAAATAGTTTCTGAAAACCTAGTTACCTATACACTGCTTTAAATGTTTGCCTTTAAGTCTTCAGTTTGTAGGGAGACTATATAGGGAACATAGTCTTACTCTTTTATACCCAGAATCTTCTCACCCCAATATATTCTGCTTCCTGGCTACCAAAACTCACTCACTGAAGAGTTATCTACTGGCTGGTATCCCTGAGAGGGTCTGGGTAACCCTAACCCTTCTTTAAAAACTATTTCAAATTAAGAACGCAAGATTTGGGAAAGCACCAGGGGACTGCCTGCTCCCTTGCTCTACCTCTCCCCTCCCCTCCGCCCATACACACACAAGCAGCAGCAGTGACAACATGAGGGTGCCTGGTCTTTGCAAACAGGCTCCACCATCCAGTAATTGGCTCACAAATTTCACTCATAACTTGAAACAGAAAGGGCCCAAAATGAGCGATCTGTAATTTCAAATGATGTCATTATTCTCCTGGCTGCAAGCGGTTAAAGAAAGCCTTGCAAGCTCATGAATTACAGGTGCAGTTTATTACTCTGCATGAGCTCAGAACAAGAACAGCATCTCAGGAAGCTGGGGCCAAGAGGGGAAGGAGGTCAGCTGCAAGCCCAGATGCTTCCACGGACTGAAGCTTCAATGTCACTCATCCCATCACAGTGGAACGAGCCTTCCTGCTCCCAGGCCCCCCCTCCTCCCTCACTGCCCACAGCACACCTTTAAGATGGAGAAATTTTTACATGTATATTATGCATCTTTCCTTAAAATATATTTCAGATCAGAACTTGCTAACTAGTCTTTAAGCAGGGGCTTTTACATGCTTATGAGACGAAAGGCACAGCAGTCAGATAATTAGGAAAAACACATCCAACCTTCACTACTGAAAAGTTTTCCAAAAGGTTTCAGTCTGCATAGAGCAGTTAGTTCCACACCATCCAAACCCCAAATGGAGGTATAAACACACACACTCTGGACTCAGGGGTTTATTCTCAACATATACTGCACTAATTAGAAATGAGGACATTTCAGGAGGATCTGGAATTCCATGTATAGAGACAAAAGAAGCCGCAGGTTAGGGGCGGAGTGATGGTGGGGTGGGCAGTTACTCGGAAGCCCACGGCCTCAGGGCCTGAGATCCTGGCAGACTAAACTCCGGTTCTCTTAAGGGGCAGCAGGCAAAGTGATGACCAAGAGAAGACTCAGAGATCAGCCTCAAGGCAAGAAAGCCAGACGAACAGAAAATATGATTCAATACAAATGTCTTATTCCCCCATGCCCACGCCCACCCCTTTGAAGTGAGGAAACTGGCAGAGGTTGCCTCAATAACTTCTGGCCAAATGAGGATTGCTCTGGAAACTGCAGCGAGGCCATCTGTGTGGCCCCCAAGCTACGGTGCCGTGGAAAAAAAGGGAACCGAGACCAAGACCACGGGTTCGGGCAGAGCTAGGTGGACTTGTTCTTATTTCCCCTCCCAGGCCTAACTGAGCAGGAAACCAGCGCGTCTGAATGCCAGCTCCACCCGGTTCTCCAGGCTGCAAGTTCCTTACTATAGCAAAGGGCATGACACCATCTTCTGAGCACTGACGGCAGGCTTAGTGAGTTAACGCAAAAAGCTGGGACTCAACAAATGTTTTGGTTCCCTCTAAATCCACCCCCCAACCCCTTCCCACAGAAAGAATTTCACCCCTCTGCAGACCCTCTTCCTCATGACCCCAAACAGAGAGAGACCAATGCCATTTCTTCCTGGTGTCAAACACACCTGGACCTCTGCTGTAGAGAAAGCTGAAATTTGATTTATCCTACCGACACCTTCGTGTTTACAAATTAGCTGCTGGCAGCAGAGGTGCGATTAGAACAGTCAGTGCTCTTTACACTACTTTGGTCTTTCCCAAAGAGGGTTCCAGAGAATCCTAGGTCCACAGATATTATTCATAATTGGGGTTCACTGACCAACTAAGTTTGAGAATTGTCAGCTTTAAACAGGTTTCTCTCCTTTAGCTTTGTTCATGTGCACTGTGATTCTTTCTCTAAAAAATCTGATCACAGAAGCTTCCTTCCCTGGCCCCCTCAAAAGCATAACATATTTCTCAGAACACAGTTGGGATACACCACACGACTTTATCTCACTCAATTTTGTTGGTGGTTTGATTCAGGTCTGTATTTGGGGAGGAGGGTGTTTTTCTAAGTAATATGTGAGCATATAGGGTAAAAATATGTTTGCTCAGAGAAACTGAAAAAAGACAACTGTCCTTATCCTTGGAGGTTTCAAGTGTACAAATTAAGTTATTAACCTAACAATAACTAGAGAAACTCATGGAATTTCAAGTTGTCATTGTTAGTAGTGAACTCTTCAGACCCTTAACAGAAATATGACTCCATTACAAATTGTCTAACAGAACCCAGCAGTCACTTTTTAAGAAAATATTCTCACTGTTGGTAAAGATACGAGGAAAACAGATGGGAGCCCTGAGAAGCTATCTAATAAAGCACATTAACAAACTAAAAAAAATGACTTGAGCTACAATTCAAATGTAGTTTTGTTTTGTTTGTTTTTTTATTTTACTTATTTATTTTTGGCTGTGTTAGGTCTTTGTTGCTGTGCACGGGCTTTCTCCAGTTGCGGTGAGTGGGGGGCTACTCTTCGTTGTGGTACACGGGCTTCTCATTGCGGTGGCTTCTCTTGTTGTGGAGCACGGGCTGTAGAGCGCAGGCTCAGTAGTTGTGGCGCACGTTGCTCGGCCACGTGTGGGATCTTCCCGGGCCAGGGCTCGAACCCATGTCCCCTGCATTGGCAGGCGGATTCTTAACCACTGCGCCACCAGGGAAGCCCTCAAACGTAGTTTTGATTATATGTGATTACACTCTGATTACATCAATTTCTGTTGCCATATGTGAGGGAAAAGTTGGATTAAACCCCCCCAAAATGTCCTGGTTACTAAGTTTCTGCAAAGAGTTCATGAGGAGAGTTCTGTAAGGAACTCTCTCTCTTACATTGTAAATGTGATTTAACTGTCATAGATCTATTTGTGCACAGATCTAGATTACTGTAAGAGAGCACTAATATTGTAGGTCTTACTTTTTTACTTATTCTTTTTCTACTTTCTGAATTTCCTGTACTACATATATGCTCCTTTCAAAAGGAAAAACATTAACATGTTACATTTATAGAGAAAACATAGGGTTCACTAAATAACCTACCTAATACTGGATTTTTTTTTCCAACTCTCCTGCCAATTCTTACAGATCAGCAGGGCTACCACTAGTGCTATGTGGAAAGGATTCCGAAAAGGAATCAAAGAGGTCCAGGACTTGCTACAGCCGTGATCCAGAGGAAAGAACAGCGAAATGACCAGCCCCGGTGAGTAAGGGCCAACAATCCCTAACAAGACTTCTGTGCTGTGTGGGGAAGGAAAGTCCAAGAAAGGCATGACTTATAAAAGCATAAGCAGATAAACAGTATATGATGACAGCTGAAAAGAAACAGCATATTGAAACAACTCTGAAGATGCCTTAGTTTAGGAATTCTGAGGCTTGCTATAGTTACCCAAACTGGGAGTGGACACTTCAAGGATGGAGATGGCCAGAGGACATAAGCAGGGAGCCACGATATGGACAAAACCCACACATGAGATCTTATGAATACTACAGTATAAACCAAAATGGAAAATTTAAAAACAAAAAACGTTAACAGCATGAAAACCATAAAATGGTCAAGATACATAAGGGGCTGGGAACGTACAAGATGAGCCTGGCACACCTTCCTGTATCAGAAAGTAAGAAAGTGCTTAAGGAATGATGGGGACGTGTTATAGAGACACAGGAGACAGCTTAAAGGGTTCCCAATATTAATTTCCTCACTGATAACCGTACTAAGGTTTTGTAAGAGAACATTCTTACTGTTAGGAAATATATACTTAAGTATCTGAGGATAAAGGGTTATTATGTCTGCACCTTACTCCCAAATGGTTCAGAGTAAGTATGCGGTGAGGGAAAGACACAAAGGAGAGAAAATATGACAAACATGACAGACATGACAAAATGTTCAATGACAGAAATTCTTTGTATTATTTTTGCAACTTTTCAGTTAGAAATAACTTTTAAAACCTACCACAGGGGCTTCCCTGGTGGCGTAGTGGTTAAGAATCTGCCTGCCAATGCAGAGGACACGGGTTCGATCCCTGGCCCAGGAAGATCCCACATGCCACGGATCAGCTAAGCCCGTGCGCCACAACTACTGACTCTGAGCTCTAGAGCCTGTGAGCCACAACTACTGAGCCCTCGTGTCACAACTACTGAAGCCTGTGCACCTAGAGCCCGTGCTCCGCAACAAGAGAAGCCACATCAATGAGAAGCCTGTGCACCACAACGAAGAGCAGCCCCCGCTCGCAGCAACTAGACAAAACCCGTGTGCAGCAACGAAGACCCAATGCAGCCAAAAATATATAAATAAAATTTAAAAAAAAAAAAAAAAAAACCTACCACAAAGTAAACAAAGTAAGTGCCAAAGAGTCACCAGGAGTTCTGAGGTGTGAGGAGATCAGAGTATCCCTGCTTTAGAAAGATCTGCTGCTACTGTCTTCTTTGTCAAAATCTGTAAGCTCCAAGACTCCAAAAATGACATCATTAGCACATACACTACAAATGCCCAACTGTACTAACTTATACCAAGAATAATAAAAAATAGCATTCACTTCAACCTAATGAAAATGTTACTGACAAAGGTCTTTCTTTTTATAAGTTATTTAAAAGACAAAAAGCAACTTCTCTTTGTGGACTGAAAAGAAACAAGATCAAAAAATGAAGGAGATTGGTGGCAGGGGGTGGGCGGGGAGAGGGGGGCGGGGAGAGGGGGGCGGTGAATGGACACCTTTCAGACACTAAGTTACAGCCTCACAAAAGGGGAGAAAGCCACAGGCCTGGCAGAAGTGGTCTCTCTTTTGTATGTTTATGTGAGACATAAAAATTTTTTCCAATATAAAACCCTAAGCAGCCAAAGAGCTATTCAACAATGAAATTTACATCTCTTATTAAACTATTCACCATCTAGCAATCTCCTCACAGCCAAGACTTCCAGCAATCCAATATAAAACCCTAAGCAGCCAAAGAGCTATTCAACAATGAAATTTACATCTCTTAAACTATTCACCATCTAGCAATCTCCTCACAGCCAAGACTTCCAGCAATCCCAATATCATTTTCATTACACCCAGAAGCAGGGACACCTAGAACTAGAGTTCAGCTACAGAAGCTGAGAAGATTGTCAACTCTATCAAATGTCTGCAGCTTCCTCAAGTCTGTCACAGTTTAGTTGTAGTTAGATCACACAATCTTCACTTAAGAGCCACAGTAAAAATAGTGATTCAATGGAAAATACTTTTCTCCAATTAAAATGGCCTGAAGTGCTAACTGCCTCACACTTCTTGAAATCTACTTGTATAAAATTAACTTCATGAATGTTAGCAAAGCCACTTCTGGTCACACCAGTAGTCTGCATAATACGAGATGGTTCCAAACCAGGGAGAAGCTAAAGAAGGCCGCAGCGGGCAAGCTCCAGTTACCTGTTATGGTGCTTTCGAGTTACCTAAATCCTTGGAGCAATTTATAGGTTTCCTCTTTCAAGAAGTTATATTGCTGATACAAGAAAATGAAATAGTTCTCATTACATTCTCTCCTAAAACACTCCTGGCCCCAGGACCCTCCCTCTGTCCCAAGCTGCCAGACATCTGTCTCTCCCTCAGATGACAAAGTCCTTCCCCTGTGTCTCTTCTCCATTAGGAGAAGTCAGGTTGAGGCCCTACTCTGAGTCTACCCCCAGCAGAGTTCAGAATGTAGTTCACCATCAGACCAGCTAAAAAGTCTTCAAGTTTGTGGCTCACTGATTCTCGGTTACTGGCAGGAACAAGCCCTGCCTCTCCGGGCTCATCTCCCTCCATGGCCTGCACTGACCTTTCCACTCCAGACACACCAACATATACAGGTGTGCACACATGCCCACGCTGCTCTAGGTCCTGGTGCTTTGCAGTGTTCTTTCTGACCCTGCTTATCTAACCATTCAAGCCCCAGCCTTTTACCTAACTTGTATTCATCCTTTATAAGAAACTGCCTTCCTCCAGGAAGCCCTCCCTGACCCAATACCTCACGCCCACAACAGTTAGGCACCTCCTTCCGGAAAGCTTCCGAAATGGCCTGTGGGTGTCCCTCAGTCCCCTGACATACTATAATCAGCAGTTTGTGTACCTGTCTCCCCGGCTAGACAATGAGATCCTTAAGATAAGGGACAATCTTACTGGAAAACACTATCAATGTTTACTAAATAAATCAAAGACTATTCCACAAAACCTTATCACAAACACTTAGTCTCCATGCAAAAGTAAAGCCCTCTAATTCCTCTGTTTACAAAATATTTGTCTATCAACTACACTTGAATAAAATTTTTAAAAATTGCCCTTTCAAAGAACCAGAGTTCTTTAAAAATGATTTCTAAAACGGTTTATTAGTGGAAAAGATTAACAGGTATCAACAGGTATCACAACGTAGGTAAAAAAAAAAAGGAAAGGGGGTTATCCCTGAAATGTGGCCAACTTCTCTCAACACCATGAATTCATGATGCCTAACGAGGTTTGCCATTACTACAGATCACTGCAACATCTGTAGGGGGAAAAAATGCAAGTGACCTAAATCCAAACACAAATCAGCAATCACAAAGGTTAATGACACTTTGGGACACTCCAGTCCAGGAACCCCCTAGTGAACTAACTAGGGGCAGACTCAAGAGCATCAAATAGGCATCAGAGGACTTCCCTGGTGGCACAGTGGTTAAGAATCCACCAGCCAATGCAGGGGACACGGGTTCGAGCCCCCGTCCAGGAAGATCCCACATGCCGCGGAGCAACTAAGCCCATGCGCCACAACTACTGAGCCTGCGCTCTGAAGCCCGCGAGCCACAACTACTGAGCCCGCATGCCACAACTACTGAAGCCCACACGCCTAGAGCCCGTGCTCCACAAGAGGAGAAGCCACCGCCGTGAGAAGCCCACGCACCACAACGAAGAGTAGCCCCAGCTCGCCACAGCTGGAGAAAGACCACACGTAGCAACAAAAACCCAACACAGCCAAAATAAAAAATAAATAAAACATCACTAAAAAAAAATAGGCATCAGGCCCAGGAAGGGAAAGGCATCCCTCTGTGAGGATCTTCAAGTATTTCAAAATCCTATGCTTTTGGAGGTAGAAATAAGAAATCAGTAAGCCTAGAACTAGCTAGGTAACCTTCTTTTACCTGATCAGTTTCTCAGATTGCTTTAGGGATACACAGCTTTCAAAGGGCAAACTGTTTTCGAGGCTCAATCGCAAATGACAGTCCTGAATGGATTTGCCAGAATATTGTTGATACTTGCCACTGCACATGAAAATATTTCTAAAACGATGTCCTACCTTGAATTAATATTACAACTTAACTTCCAGGTGACTCTGGATTTCACAATGTTAATATTTAAATATGCCAGTGGGCTCTGGGGTGCTGTATTGGAACAACACTTGCTGGGGAGCAGCAGTATCATACTTCTGGGGAATCATTTGGCAAAATACAAGAGATATATTTTTAAGATGTCCATTTCCATTGACCCAGTAATTGTGTATTTGGTCATATATCCTAAAAGAAACAATGAAAAGTAATAAAAATAATAAAATTTGGAAAACTGCCCTTATACATGCATTGAATAGATGCACCCCCATTAAAATTGTTACTATGGAAGAAAGAAAGAATACAAAAAGAAGCTTCATTCCACAGGACGGGCAAACCCGGGAAAGACCTCAGACTCACTCATTACGACAACCTAAAGTGAAGAGGTTGATTCAGAAAAGCTGGCAGCGAGGTGGGGCAAAAAATTGTTATTATGGAAAACATGTCATCACATAAGGAAATGCTTATGATAATATCTAGTGGAAAAAACAGAGAAACAAAACTGTATATACCACAGGATTACCAAAACATTTTCACAGAGGCAAAGGACAGCCGGTAAAATACAGTAAAATGTTTACAACAGTTGTGTGGGGCAGTAAAGCTAGGGATAACTTCTTTTCTGCCTTTCTGTGGGTTGTTTCTGTGTTACTACTTAAGGAAAAAAAAAACATTATTTTAAAACACGCGTGTGTGTGCGCTCGCGCAGTGTACGCAGGAAGGCGGCATCGCAGCCCTGAGATGGGAGGTCTGCCTGCCCATTCAATACACTGCTCCAGGTCACTATGATTTGGGGTGTCATGGGCTCTCAGCTACATCCCTTCATCTGAGGTCAGTGCTCCCTTCTCCTTTAGTCCAAGAAATTCCCCATCTTGACTTAACTGCTACTTCCTGTCTGATACGGGCCGAGAAAGCAGACCATTTAAGTCACTGAGAACTGTAGGCACGACAGCCCCTCCGCCTCCCCCATATAAAGGCAAACTGCCCGTGAAAAGGGGGGTTTGCTATAGTCAAAACTTCAAGAAGATGAATAAAGGAGCCTTTGCAACCTAAGAAAAGATGAACACTCTGAGATGCTACTTAGTAACTAACTGTACAAGCTGTATCTAATGTAAATTTTTAAAGCATTTTTAAACTCATTTGAAAACCAACCTTACATCACGTGAGCTTGATTCTGGCCAGATGCTAACACTACGAACCATTAAAAGAAAGCAGGAAGACTGACAATACTGACGCTGACGTGGACACAGAGCCATTGGACCGCTCAGGATGGCAAGGTGGTGCAAGCACTTTGGAGAACTGTGTGGCGGTTTCTTATTAACGTTAAACATACACTTAATTTATGACCCAATTACCTACCTAAGGAATGACTGACTCCTAAGAAATGAAAACCTACTGACTACATCCAAGCCTTGAACTGAAATGTTCACAGGAACCCTCAGCCAAAAATTGGAAACGACCCAAAGTCCTTCAATGCATAAGTAGATGCATGAGCTGTGATATTTCCATACAGTGGAGTACTGCTCAGCAATAAAAAAGGAATGAACTACTGATAAATGCAGCAACACGAATCAATCTGAAAAAATCATGCTGTATAAAACAGGCAACGCTTATTATCTTTAATGATAAAAATTAAAACAGTGGCTGGGTGGAGACAGAAGTAAATACAAAGGGCAGGAGGGACCACTTAGAGTGATGAAAATATATTTTAATTGGGTGGTTACATGGGAATATGTATATGTCAAAACTCAAGGAACTATACACTTGAAATGGGTGTGTCTATGTAAATTATGTATCAATAGACATACGCTAATTTGGCTAAGATCCAAGCTAATAATTTTCATTAAAATTAAGATTATATATTTTTCTACCACATTACAGTGGTTGCAGACAGCATGAAAGAAAAATACCATTTGCTATCACTGCTGTGAAACTGCAATAATTAAACCCACCGTTAGGGCTAGTTACTTAATAGAGGATTCAGAAGTAAACATGTTTTACCATCTCACAAATTTGCTTTTCCACATTCTGATGGCTACATTTCAATGTAATAGGTTCCCTTTTTAATCCTGGATATTTTACTGTCTCAGCATTTGGAAGCATTTTAAGAAAAAGGGTCAAGAGATCCTTTCACCAGATTGCAAAAGGTTACAAGTGCCTTTGGGATAAGGAAAAGGGCCTGTGTTTGGGGAATGGGAACCGGAACAGCTCAAAAAGTTTTTCTGGACTGGGGGAGGGGAAGTGCAGAGTCAACAGAAACTGGCTCTGAGCCCAGCCTTCTGGTTGAGCTTGCAGAGCCCGGAGGGCTTTAAAGTGATAATCTGATTACTTTCACTGCTATCTGGAAAATGGGCAAAGGACACAGGGGCAGGCAGCAAAGATAAGTTAGGTACAGGGAAATGAGCTGGGAGGCGAACACTTCTCAGGATGAGGTTCTAGTGGGCTGTACTAGGAAGGCAGCACTCACAGAAAATAATTTCAGTAGAAACACTGGACTAGAAGGAGGAACTCCAAACTTAGTATAACCGATATATAAGGAATAACCTGGGACTTCCCTGGTGGCGCAGTGGTTGGGAATCCACCTGCCGGTGCAGGGGACACGGGTTCGATCCCTGGTCCAGGAGGATCCCACGTGCCGCGGAGCAACTAAGCCCCTGTGCCACAACTACTGAGCTTGCGCACCTAGAGCCTGCGCTCTGCAACAAGAGAAGTCCGCTCACCCCAACGAAGATGGGAGGGCGGATGGGAGGGAGGGGAGGGAGAATAACCCTACTTAGACTTTGGAAGTTGCAGGTTGGTGAGTCAACCAGCCTAAATCTGCTGTTCTTCCATCAAGCAGGTTTTTAATATGTAAGTCTGATACATAATGCATGCTTTATGCCAGCAAAAATTCCTTTATTAAGAGATTCCGAAGACTCTCCAAATTGTTTTACTGAAATATGAATTTTATGGAGGCAAAAGGTTAGAAACACAAAGACACTGCCTTCTTTTCTAGCCTCATTTACTAGGGACTATGTTAGAGAAGCAGACAATAAACAAAGGGTCTCTGAGGAACCAAAAGCAATTTCAAAGTTCACAGACAAAAGCAATGACACTTTACTTCTCACAGAGGCCCAGTTCCTTAATCAGGGACTTCTTAGCTTTACCTTACACAGCAATAGCCTAGTTAACTGGTTTCCCCTATTATTACATGATGAAAACAGACTTAAAGACACATCCATGGTACCAACAGTAAGTAGCAAGTGTCAAAAGAAATCAGGAAAAACTCGAATTACGGGAGAAAATCCAAGGCTAAAGCAGTTGTTCTAAAAAGCTTTTAAAGCAGTTCTATCCTTTAAAAGAAACCTGTGGATGGCAAATATGTACAACCGAAAGAGGCAAGCAGCTCAGAGCCAGTTCTCAAAGTGACTCTTACCAATGCAAATCTGACCGCAAAAGAAAGCTATTTTGTTTAGGGGCAGTCTCCTAACTCAGAGGCAGTTCTCAAAGTGACTCTTACCAATGCAAATCTGACCGCAAAAGAAAGCTACTTTGTTTAGGGGCAGTCTCCTAGTTTTATCCGTTTTCTACCTTTCATGTATACAACACAAGGGTACAAAATAGATGTTACCCCTTTATCTCACCCTCTGTTTTGTCCTTTCTTTTTAAAGACTATAAAACTCAGAATTGATGTAGATTTTCATGTATATTTAAATGGATTTAGAATCCAGAAACTGATGCATAGGCCAAGGCTGTCTTCTTATACAACCATGGGAACATTAATATATTATTTAATACAGGATAATGATAGTCATGACAATAATTAAGTACCAACACTTTTAAAAGTATATTTTAAGCCTTTGGGTATGTAAGTAGGGATAAAGCCCAACATATCCATCAAATGTGGCTGTCAGAAGAAGTCATCACTGGAAGATTCCAGAGACCTGAGTTTTCATACCATTTTAGTGGTTGATGTGAGAGTACTGAGAAGATTAAGAAATTGAAGGGTACTATTTAACCAGATGGGAAATAATAAAGGAAGGAGAATTTCTTACAGAATATTTTCATATTCTTGAGGTCAGAAAAGCATTCCTAAGCAAGACACAAACCTGTAAAGGAAAACCAAACTTGACTACAGAAAAATTTTAAACTCCTATATGAGAAAAAAGACACCATTAAAGGATAAAGGGCACAATTAAACACAATTAAAGCATAAAGGACAGACTGGGAGAAAGTATTTGTCATATGTTTAATAAATAAAGAACATAAAGAGCTCTGACAAAAAGTAAGGAAAAAAAAAACAATAAAGATGGGCAGAGGACCTCCCTGGTGGCGCGGTGGTTAAGAATCCGCCTGCCAAAATAAAGGAGAATTTGGGCTTCCCTGGTGGCGCAGTGGTTGGGGGCCCGCCTGCCGATGCAGGGTCGTGCCCTGGTCCGGGAAGATCCCACATGCTGCAGAACGACTAAGCCCGTGCGCCACAACTACTGAAGCCCGGCAATGGAAAGCCGCGCACCGCAACGAAGAGTAGCCCCCACTCGCTGCAACTAGAGAAAGCCCGCACGCAGCAACGAAGACCCTACACAGCCAAATAAATAAATATATAAAGTTTGTCGTGGATTCTTTTTTTTTAAAAGGGCAGAGGTCATGAACAAAAGAAATATGGATGGCCAATGAAAAATGCTCAATACAGAGAAATGCAAATCCAACAACAATGATGAGTCATATTTGATTCATTAGCAAAAACTAAATAAGTTTTATAATACTTGTTGGCAAGAAGGAAGGGAAATAAAGACTCTATACACTGTTGGTGAAAATACAAATAAATTGGTTAAACCTTTTCGGAAGGAAAAAAAAAATCTCTTCCTACTGTAAAAACTGAGCACATACTCTTGGACTCAGTACTTCCAATGCAATCTGATGCCAATATGCCCACGCATGTGAAAGATGTACGGAAAGAAATTTTATTTTAAGTAAACAAAACAGAGAAAACAACTTAAATGTCGATTGAGTGCTCCCTAAATGCCAGGCACTCTTCTTGGAAGGAAATCATAAGGTCCTGTCAGATACTACACAGCACTTAAAAGAATGACATGGAAAGATCTACAAGACATAGTTAAGTGAGAAAAGGCTAGATCACACAACATGACCCATGATTCCATTTATATAAAACAAGTCAAAAAGAAGAAAAACAGGGAAAAAAGCCTATATATACACACATCTACATAAATATGCGTGTAAATGTACAGAAAGTGTACTGAGTACGAATGCATAAGGGACACGGGGGGGTTCACATTTTGCTCTGAACATTTCTGAATCTGACCTTGAATTCAAAATTAAATTTAAATTCAAAATCAATTTGAATTTTGCATACCATGATGAATTCGTATTATTTTTCTTTTGGCATCACGTGAATCACAATGCAGTGAAGAGTGAAAGACAGACAATCTGGGGCAAACCCAAAATGCCTTGGGCAGGTCACCTGACCAAATCAGTCCCTTACTACAAGGGGTTTTGTAGCTCGTTTGCCCTCCAAGTCCTCTGTGCAGACTAACTGGAAGCGGCCTCCCAAGTACAGGTTACATTCAGCACTCCTGCACTTACAACAACAAAACACTGACACACTTAAAACTTTCTAACCTACTCACAAAGCAGTCATTCAAATACCAGCTAATGCATGATAACACTGAGTTATCACTTACATGGTGGCATGACTTGACAGCACTTGGATTCCCAGGCTAATGGTAACACATACATCGCAGAAAAGCGAAGATCTCACGTTAAAACCAAGGGGTTGGGAATTCCCTGATGGTCCATTGGTTAGGACTCCAAGCTCTCACTGCCAAAGGCCTGGGTTCAAACTAGGATCCCACAGTCCAAAAGGTGCAGCCAAAAAACAAACAGACAAAAAAAAAACACAGTTATGGCCCGTTACTTCCCACGTTACGGCTTAGAAGAAACTGCATTAAATGAACTACCTTCAATACAGGTTCAAGCACCCTATTTGAAGATTACCACCAACAACCTCCTGTAAAGTCAGATATTCATTCCTCCCACTGACACCTTAGCCAATTCTTTGTGATCTTTTTTTAATGCAGGAGGACGGAAGAACCAAGAAGATTATAGGAACGAGAGGATCTGAAATCTAATTTTTTTTCTAAATTGGAAGGAGAAAACCGAGAAAACTAATTTCTCAACTTGGCCCTGCTATAGTTTAACTCGAACATGTTGAGAGAAGCCACAATACTACAGCTGAACAAGAGCTAACATTTACAGCCACTGAATTTTTTTTTTTTTTTTAATACTTCTAAAGTGCTACACGGGCTTCCCTGGTGGCACAGTGGTTGAGAGTCCGCCTGCTGATGCAGGGGACGCGGGTTCGTGCCCCGGTCCAGGAGGATTCCCACATGCCGCGGAGCGGCTGGACCCGTGAGCCATGGCCACTGAGCCTGCAGGTCCAGAGCCTGTGCTCCGCAACGGGAGAGGCCACAGCAGTGAGAGGCCCGCATACCGAAAAAAAATAAATAAATAAAGTGCTACACTACTAAAGTCCTTTTTTAATGGATAAGCAAGAGCACCATTCAAATTTTCCAAAGTCAAAGACTTGAGAAGAAGAAAGTAGACGCTGGGTAATGCACATACACACCGCACGATGTCCATCTTGGAGTCTAGGTGAAGAGTGTCCTGGTGTTCATCATACCTGTTCCTTCAACTTTTCTATGTGAAATTTCTCATAATATTAAAAAGTAGGGAAAGAGATTTTAATCAAATTTATCTGGAGGAGCCTTGGGTTAAGGTGGAAATGAGGATAACAACAAACAGGTACTGACTGCCTGCCAGTAGACGTGAAGATGTACCATACAGGCCAGTAGACCCAAAGGTGAACTACAAGAGGTATCTGCCTATCAACAACACTGCCTTTGCTCACGAGCTTCTCCCAAGAACAAGGCCAAGTGCCCGGCACATAGTAGATGCTTATTAGCAGTATCAATACACAGTGGGAGCCCAGGGGCCTTTCAGGGAAGGTAGAAGGTCACCGGTGGCAAAATGGAAGAAAGAAGGGTACAATACAACCAGAGCCTTAAAGGACCAGGACCTTGACAGGAAAGAGACAGAAAATGAACAGTAATGCATACTGCAGAAGATGAAACTGGGATAAGATGGATCTAACAAAGGGTTTTAGGTAACACTTAAGAGCTTAGATTTTATCCCGTAAGCAATGGAGAGCTATGGAAGTTCTGAGCAGGAAAGTAACTTGTTTTGTTTTCATGAAAGAGGACTGTGACAACAGTAGGGGAAGCTAGGAGCCAGCACCTCACCCACACTAACCAATCAACACAAGTGCAGATAGATACGGCATAAATTTAGGTACAAGAAAGTTGTGCTTGGAGAGCTAAGGGAAGTGACAGCAGAATTTTAATGCAAGTGGTGTCAGTAAAGGCTTTTATAAATTAGCAAGGGAGATAAAGAGTAATACACTTGGACACAAACATTCATGACCCCAGAGTATCACTGAAAACAGGAAGCATGGTGTGCCATGAACTTCAACACATGAATCCATACACATTACAAGTCAGACTCATGACACTTTAAAAAACAAAACACCTGACAATATCAACTTTAGCAAGGACACACGTTGCTGGGAGGAGTGTAGGGCTTCAATTATTTCAGAGAACATTTTAGTATTTATTAACATTGAAAATGAATACCCCCTCTGACCAGACAACTGAAATCCTAGGTCTATGCGATAGAGAACTTCCTATGGATGTGAGTCGAGAGATACCAAATGAGGGTCACAGCTACAAACGGTAGCAAAAAAAAACAAAAAAGCAGCTTATCATCCATCAGCAACAGGTATGTAATAATTAGTTTTCCTCAGGGGGGAACAAATTCAGTCTCAAAGCATTTCCTCCCTGAGTCCCATTCCAAACGTAAACTATTTTTTGCTTTCTAAGGTACACGGGCAGCAGCCATACAGCCTCTCTTGTCTTTGTCTGGGCACCTGTCACTTCCCCTCTTCTGCGTCCTCCTTCACCATCACACCCCGAACACACATACACGCACACGCGTGCACACACTCCCAACGTGGCCTCCTGTACACTCTGCTGTGAGAAGACAAAGAAAAAGCCTTTTCTGAAGTCAATAAATAAAAGCACCCCACAAGGCTAAGTTCTCATGCCAGCTGCGTCCTTCTCTCCTAGTGCCAGGTGGGACCAGCATCTCAGGGCATCAATAGGGTAGGCCTAGGTGATTCTTCCTCACACTCAAGTTTTGAAAACCAAAAGTCTCTCTTTCTCCTAGTTCTCAATTCTTTTTTATCCTCTAATTAGAATTCTTTCTTTATACTCTGAGAATCTCGCTTTCCTGCTCCTTGAGTTGAGAAACACTGAAGTTCAATCCACCCCCCTTCCTCCCCACCTTCCTTTAAACCTTCCTCCCTCCCTTCCCCGACCCCTCCGAAAATGTGGGTTCAGTCCCATCAGGGGAAAACCTCAGACGAAATGAGAAACTCGGCAGCCCGGGTGAGACTAGGCCTGGGGTGCTGGCGCCATCCCCCAGTAGCCACCAGCATCCACCAATCTGGGGCTCTGCAGTGAGTTTACACAACAGCTGGGTAACCTCTGCCCCATCCCCCCTCCTCGCACATCAGTTCCCTCCTGTGGGTGTGGACCCTCCCCCTCTCCTGCACCTTCCGTAATCATGTCAGCCACACCGGTCTTCCTGAGGGCATACTTCTTACTGGGGTTAATTTTTTCCTTGCACCTTCTACAGCATGCACCGCCGGTGTGCTCTCTCCCCAAAAAAAAGTTGCTTCTGCTTTGTCTCCATTTATCCATATCGTTCTTGCCAACTTTCTCCTGAAATTTCCCCAAGCATTTCTAACTAGATGGAATCCTTATTTATATATCAGTAAGCTATATAGTATACATTCTTCCTGTTTTTCTTCTTGAAATAGATATAAGTGTAATGCTTCAGTAATAGCTACTCAATTTATAAAAATCATAATTTTACCTTATTAAGTTGTTATGTTCAAGAGTTACCTTAAAATGCAAAATGAGGCCTGCTGGACCTTGATTAGAGATTTCAGTTTAACTACTGGTTCCTCTTTTCATTTGAGTACCCTGAAAAAGGGGCTGGCCGACAACCCTGAAGACCTTTACCCAGGAGAGAGAAAGGTCAAAATCTGTAAGCCTAGACACCTTGGGGTACAGACATATCATCATTACTGAAATCTACACAATGGAGAAAAGTGGACTCAACTCCAGCTCCGCCTACACCCCACACTGCTTCAGCCTCTTCCCTCTCAAAAGCTGAGACTCTTAATCAGTAAAATAAAAGAATAAACTCTGCTTTGCAGAGGTATGTGAGAATATATACATTTAGTTTACACACTTTAACGTTCAAATCTGTTATTTCGCAGGCCAGGCACTCAAAAGTGTGGTGCTTACTACCGTGGAGAGAATTCCACAAAGACCTCTCACTAAGCACCCACATTCATGAAGAAGGTAAATTTGAAGGCACTGCAGCTTTCTAATGAAATACATGGTACTAAGATGTTTGCTTTGTCAGATGTGTTCCCTCTTCCTTAAAGCATACCTAGGGCTTGCCCGCTGGTGGCCTTGTGGTGAAAGTCCAAAAACAATCAAATTGTGCCAGGCCTGTTACCAAGAACTAGCATAGCAACTTTATGTTGAATAGTCACTGGAGATGTCAGGTGGCATGGATGAAACACACAAGGACTACTCCTTAAAGTGACACCCCAGCCCATCTGTCCCAGTCCCTGACCGTGTACATAGGCCAACAAAATGCCCTGCTTCATTCCACAGGGCCCAAGATCTCTGCCCCAATGCAGGACAGGAACAGGAGAAAATGCTAGACAGATCTGGAGTCTCTAGTCAAGGGGGTGACAACCAGGTGGACATCCTTAGGCAACCTCTGCAAAGACAGGGAAATGGAAGGACTAGGCTGGGTGGACTCTTTCATTGCTCCAGGGGTGACCTTCTATCTCCAAACAGCCGATCGCCCCTAGAAGTCCTCCTCCTTCGGCTCTCCCAGTGCTCGGTAGACGATGAGCCAAATCCCATGGGATGCACTGACAGTGATTTACATAGCTCCCTAAAGGCACTGACAAATACATGCTTTCTCTCTCCAGGGACACTTTAAACTCCTTTTGGACAGTAATCGTATCTCTTGTGCCCTTTTAAAGGTTCCTGAGACTGCACAGAATGCTTAAGCATTGTAACAGGTATGCAAAATCGAATGGGTCTGCATTGCCCTGGTTTTTCTGCGAGTCAGCTAAAATCGGACATTCAAGGGGAGGAGAGGGACCAAAACAAAATTAAATTAACTAGGACATTTATCAAGTCAAACGTTAGTCACCTTAAACAGGGAAAGGAAAGCAACATCCGTTTACCTCCTTCCCTGCAGCACTGCCTCCTTTCCTCACAAGCATCAACGGAGAGAGAAACACAAAGCAATTTTTCCGGTACTTTTTTTTCTCAAAATTAAGGCAGTCGGTTTTTTTTTACCCCTACAAGCTGCTTGTTGAACATTCTGTATCTACACAGAAGCACTAAACAGCCTCACCACTGCACTCATTAACTTTTCTTCTTTTAAGAAAATATCCCCAACTGCCCCAAAGCCCCACTATTCGTGGCTTAATTTGCAAACCCCATTAGATGAAAAGTACCAGAAAATTGCCCATCCCATTTCATGCAGCACCTTCCCCATAGCAGTGACACAAGCAATTAAGCTAATACGTCTGTATCCCAAGAGGAGGAAAGGGGACAAAAGCCTCAACTTTTCTACATGGAATGGAATTTCCCCACTACAGAAGCAAGGTTCAGGGAGCGAGAGAAGGGAATTGCAATGCAGTTAAGTTCGCTATTTAATAATACAAGACCATAATCAACTGCAAGTCCTTGAACTTACATTATGCCTTTCTACTGGGATGCTCTTGTAATTTCAAATGTGTTACCGTAAAATCCTGGCCATTGGAGAGACAAGAGACTGGGGGGGGGACGAGGGGAGAGATAAAATGGACTTTAATTAAAATATGAATAATCCAAGTCCAGCTAATTCAAAGCATCTGACTCCAACACCTAGTCAGCTGGGAAACAGCAGCTGCTTCCAATTACAAGTGATTTTGAATTAACCGGTATCAGTATCTAATGAAGAAGCTGTGGATGTAGGAAATTTCCCAATTCAGCTGTGCACTCGGCCTTTTGAAAGAAAAGAAAGGAAACGCCAAAGATCCAAAGGCCTGTCTATATGACCTCTTTCTAGGTCAGGACAAAGTTTTCCAGCTTGTTCTTGTCTTTGCCTCTGACCCCCAAGGGCTAGCGTTTGTGCTGCCCCTTGCACTGTGCTTCTCCATTCTTGGATCCTCAGCCCAGACACATCTTCACAAGGGAGACCCGACAGCTCTTTCTGCTGCCTGCACACCTCCTGCAGCTCCCGTGACCCAGAGGCTGTGACCTCAAGTCACAGAGCCCCAGGTAACCCAGCAAAACCCACTTTTAATCCTATCACACAAACTGGGAAGCCAGAAAGGCTCTTGCAGTCTGGTGGCCTCTCCAGAGACCATAAGTCAAAGGCCTAACCAAAACCTACTATGGCCCAGAGACTAGTACCAGCAGCCTCCTGTGGAAAGAACATTCCAGAAGGACAACCGGCTTCCAACTGCAGGTGGAGCTTTAGACCATCAGATCGTCAATAGCTTTTTAAGGGTCCCACTGATGCGATCAGGGAATGGGAAAAAATAGGAAAGGAAGAGTGGAAACCTCTAAAATCTCCTTCTTAGACCCTACGAAGACTAAAGATGCCAAGGATCACCATGAAGAGAAAAAAAATCCAGAATCAAAAGTGAAGCAACAGAATTGCTGGCTCTGGTCTACTAAATTACCCGCTTTCACACATAAATACGCAAGTTCTAAAATCTCCCTCTCCCGTCCTGGGCTGCTGTGTAATAAACCACTCTGGAAAGATCAGTACCAGGCTGTGTTAAGTTACCTGAATGAAGGCAAATTAATTTGGATCTCAGATCCCAACTGGCTGCTGAACTGCCCTTTTCCCCACACATTTCCTGTTTTACAAATAGCACATGTTCCTTCAGAACATAATACTAGATAACACACAGAAACCTTTAGCTTTCCTGTGAACGTAAAATAGAATCCCAAAATTCTCTAGTTGACAAAAAAAAAAAAAACACAAAACAATGCACCAGTTTCTTCATTCACCTTTAAAGAAACATGCAAAACAGTAAGGACATCCCTGAAATTCTCATAACTGCAAATAAATAAATAAATATTTCAGGGCTTCCCTGGTGGCACAGTGGTTAAGAACCCGCCTGCCAATGCAGGGGACACGGGTTCGAGCCCTGGTCCGGGAAGATGCCACAAGCCGCGGAGCAGCTAAGCCCACGCGCCTCAACTACTTAGCCTGCGCTCTAGAGCCCGCGAGCCACTACTACTGAAGCCCACGCGCCAAGGGCCCGTGCTCCCGGCAAGATGCCACAAGCCGCGGAGCAGCTAAGCCCACGCGCCTCAACTACTTAGCCTGCGCTCTAGAGCCCGCGAGCCACTACTACTGAAGCCCACGCGCCAAGGGCCCGTGCTCCACAACAAGAGAAGCCACCGCAATGAGAAGCCCGCGCACCGCAAGAGGAGCCCCCACTCACCACAACTAGAGAAAGCCCGCGCACAGCAAAGATCCAACGCTGCCAAAAATAAAGAATAAAAAATTAAAAATTTTACGTCTAAAAATATTTTTTAAAGATAGAGAAGGAAAAAGATATAAATATTTTGAAAGAGATACAAAAGGGGAGAAAATGAAACAGTCAGTTCTTCAGTGAATAGTCCCACAAGAATGAAAGTGATCTTTTGGAATTCAAAACCAGGGTCCTACTAATTTACATTACTGCTGGAAAAAAAAAATGCTTCGAAAAAAAAAAATCCTTAAAAACAATTTTTTAAAGAACACAACCATTGGGCTTCCCTGGTGGAGCAGTGGTTGAGAGTCCGCCTGCGGGTTCGTGCCCGGGTCCCGGAAGATCCCACATGCCGCGGAGCAGCTAGGCCCATGAGCCATGGCCGCTAAGCCTGCGCTCCGCAATGAGAGAGGCCACAACTGTGAAAGGCCCGCGTACCGCAAAAAAAAAAAAAAAAAAAAGGAACACAACCATTATGTGAAGATCACTTCCTTACTTTTATAACTAAGAGCTGGTCCCAGGGGAGACACTGGTGGGGATAAATAATTGTAGAAGAAAAGATTATAAACACATCCCATTTAAAACCTTTAATAATTTCCTTATTCAATTCAGCATATGTTTACAGAGAACTCACTATGTGTATTCAATACTGTTAGCAAATTAAAAATATTTCTTAAAAAGTCAAGATGACAAGTGAACATGAGTGTGGCGGAGACCAGGAAATGCAGCTACTCTTACAACGAGGAAGCTGCAATGTTTCCAGGCAGAAGGAACTCCCCCTCCTCCTACACACACACACACACACACACACACACACAGGGAAATGGAGCAAGTAACAAATGAAGACCCACAAAATCTAGTCAACACCAACTGTGAATCGTCCAACTTCCTTCTCTGTAAATAGCCACTTACTAGGTTTTGTTTCATATACTGATAAAATACATAATAAATCTTAATGTAGTATCATACCTTTTAACCTGAGCGAAAAATCATTAAAATTCTTCTTTTAACACTTTAGAGAATGATTTTAAGAACTACTGTGGGGGTTTGGGGGGCGGTAGGAGCTGGGCTTATGAATTCAGTGACAGTGTGGCAGCAATAATAACGTAGTAAAAAAAAAAAGTAAAATGGCCATTCAAAATTAAATGACATACACATACTATATACTACTTATGACCCCCATTTTACAGATTTAAAAAAACTGAGACACAGAGAGGTTAAGTAAATGCCAGGAGTCAGAACTGAAACCCACGGCTCGGCTGCATAACAACCAGGCAGCACTGCCCGCCCAGAAGAAGACAAGCACAGCCTTGAAAGCGAAACAAGAGCAGGATTCAAATCTCCCCTGGGGATGGGGCAGGGGGGAGGCAGACCCTGGCCCCTTTCCCCTGCCTTGTTTCCTCAACTGCAATTTGGGGAAAAATAGCCACTTCACAGGGCTATGGTAAGGTGTGAATAGATAAAACACTGTTTCATAAAACATTTAAGTAGGTACAAACCCATAGTAGCTACCATCCAATAGAGAGCTTCTTTTTTAAAAGACATATAAGCTTTCAAGATGAGTTCTGGATAGAAACCAGCAAAACAGCAAGGGCCCTACACAGAAATCCCTGAGACTGCTCTGTGTTTACCAAATGAGACATGACAGAGTTTGGGGAAACACATAACATTATACAGACAGTGCATTATAATAACTAGTCTTTAAGGAAACACCAGGCTTCCTTCCAGAATAAAAATTAAAGAACGGTCCTCAGAAAGGAGAGCGTATAGGACATTGGGCCAAAAGAGGCTGTTTGAAGCAATGCTTATGAGGCTTTACAATCCCGTAACTGTTTTTAAACATCTTTCAATTGGGGGAGAATGACGAATGTGGTCTTCAGTCCCTGCTGCTTCAGCAAGCTGGATCCCCTAAAGTGCGTTTTTTAAACTTTTTTTGGTAGAAGAGATCTGATGAGAACTCCCCAGTGCACAAAGAGCTGCTCTGGTTGCGACAGAGACATGAAGAAAAATGAGAACCACTGCACAAACTACCCACAAAATCAAAGCTGTCCTAAACCCCTGCGAGGACACAGGACCATCCGCTGAGAGCCTTCGAGAAATGCAGCATCTCAAACCCCACCGCAGACCTGCCGAACGAGAAGCTCCCTCGTTATAAAATCCTTGTGTGATCAGCGTGCAGCGGCCGAAAACCTCCTGGAACTTTATTTGCTCTCAATCCTGGACTCCCTCCCACGTCCTTCCCCACGACGAGAGTACAAAATACATAACTGGACAAATAACACAAAGAAAATAATAAACACTTGTAAAATTAAAGCTGAATAAAGTGAAAGGGACGTCGGGCTACAAATGTCTAGAAAGACAGAAATCAGAATGTTCCCATCACACATTACGACTTCTCAGCTAAGGAAAACTTAACTGTACGAAGTTCCACCGCTTTTCCAAGGCAGAGCATAAACCCAAACCAGAGCTCAGCACCTCTACAACACATTCACTGTCAAGTCCAAAAGTACGGTTTCAAGTTCCAGGCCCCAGGACACGTCAGCCTGACAGCACTTGAAACCGTTAAGCTTCTTAAAGCACCAATTCTATACCAATGAAATGAGAGAAGATTGTCAGACTACCTAATAAATGGTTAGGATCAAATACACGAAAACACCCAAGACAGATCCTGAGTAAATCGTTTCCTCAGTAGGAAGAAAAGAAGTGCTAGAATCTACAAAAGTACGAAACAGTGTGTTCCTTTTGTACAGAATTCCTTGTCTTTAAGAGTCGCAATGCTCTACCGACTGAGCTAGCTGGGTGTGCCAACCTTGTGTCTTTTAAAAAAAAAAAATTTTTTTTAATGAAAACACACACAATTACACAATTTCTGTGACTACTCAGGAATATCAGGAATAAAGCTAAACAGTCTCCTGGCAAAACTCAATTTAAGGCCCTGTCACCAAATATTAAATGTACCTCTCTTCAACCTGTGAGGTAAATTCTCAGTTTCCTTCCTGTTGACAATCCAGGCCTGCCTGGACCACAGCTCACTTCTGGAGCCTGCCTGGTCTCCGGTCCCTGCCGTCAGCACTGCAGACATACAGACCGCCTGCATGACAGGGAGGGATTCCTCCCAAAGGGACTCGCAAAGGTACGCATTTGCGAACATGTGCAAAATCTCCAAGGCCGAGCAAATGACCCATCACCCAAGAAAATGCTCAGGCGTACCTCCAAAGTACACTAAAAGGTTAAAAAGCCAACGTGAGAAGGCAGTTATCAAGTCAGAAAGTTCACTTTTACAGTCCAGGGGCTTGGTCTAGGGTTGGGGGTGGAAGCAGGGGTGTGAGGAGACAGAGGCCACCTAAGGGTTTTCCTCCTCCAACAAGGAGGCAAGCACCTAATAAAGGGGCAGCAAGAGGTGACGGCTCGGCACATCTTCTGATAAACTCTCGGATGTCCCCCAAGCACACACCAGACACGGAGGCCTCAAACTTCCCAACTGGGGGCAGCCACCCGGCACTTTCCACCTTGCCGGCCACGGGCACACGCCTGACTTGAAGAGACTGAACAAAAGAGTTATATAGCCCCAACTTCCTTGACTTTAATTAAACTTGGCTTCCACTTCTGAAAACCCCTCAAGTTTTTATTTTGTTTTGTAGCCCCACTAATGCTTTTCATTGAGAGATGCTGTGAAAAGGAGAAGCAAATTCTCTGCAGCTGCATGTGAGCAGCCTGCCAACTGAAGCACAGGACGAAGCGCTCCCATGTTAAAAACGTCCAACCGGGAGATTTACAAACCAGCAGGGGGGAATGGACGGAGGAGAGGAAGACGTGTGCGTGTGAAAGATCTGCAGAAAGCTCCCTTTTTTGTTTTTAAGTCCCAGGGGCCTCTGAAGGCTTGTCATGCTTCAGCGACTGTCACCCCCTCCCACTTTACCCCCTTTCTAAAGCCACATTCTGCACAACCACTTTTTAGCTGTTCTTTCTTTCACCCCCTTCTCCCCAGGCCTCCCCCAGCAGTCCTGCCACAACTGGATAAATGGAAAGAAGGAGAACGGGGAGGAAGCGACCATTTTCCTCCGACCAGAGGAAGCCCAGAGTTAAGCTGCATTCCTGGCAAGGAAGCGGACAGTCCCTTTGGCAAATGAACTTCTTCGTTTCTATCGGCAGCAGCAAGATAACCACGGTCAACACAATCAGAGCTCAAAGCTCATGAGCTTTTTGGTTGTGCTGCTAAAGCGCTTATGTAGGAAACCCCAGCTGTGCCCTTTCAGAAAGCTAATTATGGTCAAATATGTCGCCCTAGAGGGTCTGGAGGTTTTGGTTGAAATTTCTGCATCAAGGGGTGGGTCCAGAGAAGGGAAAGAGTGGGGGCACCGCCCCTCAGCACAGGGTCCAGTGAGCAGACAGTTTCATAAGCAAAGCTTTCACTTCCATCCACCAGCCATCCACCCCCTGGGGTGGGGAGGAGTCCATATCCCCCCCGTTTATACTGAGGCCAGAGCATCAATGACTAATCCCCCCTCTGTCGCTCTGGGGCTAAGACATAGGAGCTCTGACCCAGCAGCATTCTGGGGGGCCATGTGAATGTGCATTCCGTGGAACCACTTTCCTCATTTGAACCCTCGGATGAATGGAGCTTATTTCCAGAGCCCCAAGTAACACGGCCACATCCTCGGAACGTAGGTAAAACACACAGCCCTCTGGGCATCCGCATGCACACAGCCCAGCAACCTCTGATCCCATCCAGACGGATGTACAGGAACAAAGAACTGTCAGACTAACAGCCAGGAGGCCCCGTAAGGTCCTCAGTAATGAAACCAAGGTGAAATCTTCCTACATCACAGCAGACTTCTAAAGGCAGGAGAGCCAATGAAATATCCTCCCATAAAGACTTTCAACAGCAGGGGCTGAAACAACCAACCAGAACACTCACCAGAATCGGCACGCTCCATTCTGAGTATTCGAGTCCGTCCACATTTTTACTATCGTGTGAAACCTGATTCTAACAACAACGTTCTACCTGGACTATTTCACAACTGACGCCCTGCCAGGGAGCAGGCATTCCCTCCTCGGCACCTGAAGCCATTGACATCAGCTGGTTAGGATTCAGACGCTCCCCTCCCAGTTGCTGGCATCCCCAGGCCTTTTGCTTCCCCTCAAACAGATCTCTGAACCTCTACATGGGAAAAGGAAAGGCAATGAATACTACCTCTGATGCTAGTGAGCTGCTCGCCTAAGATTCTTTTTTGGATGGGTGGAGGGCGCTGAGGTCAGGAGAATGACACTCCAGGAAGCTCAGGCTCTGTGCTGAGCTCACCACCTCTCCCCACAGCCAAAGAACAATTTAACTAATCATCTGCCATCCAGCAAGTTGCAATACATCAGTATTGGTCCAAACCCTCCACCAAGCAGCTGTAAGAGAGCGACACTGATGTGCAGGCAGAAGGGAACGCAGTTACACCTAACAGAACACCTCGTCTTCCCTCATGGAGGCATCTGCATCCCATTTTACAGCGCAGAACACTGAGGCTGGCTCTCAGATGAGGCCCAGTGATCTCCCAGGGCACTCAGCTAGTACATGGCAGGGTGGCATTTAGAGCAGTTTCCTAGGAGGCAGGCACCTGGGGTCTCCAGGAGTGGTGAGATGGCGTTCACAAAGACACACACACAAACACACATGCTCCATCAGATCATGTACTCACAAAACTGTTTTAAAACAGACGATGCACTACTTCCATATAAGCTAACACAAAAACACGTTTCTGCCTCATAATGACAATAAAAGCTTGTCATTGATGAGAGACTCCTAAAGCCAAAATATACAACACATGCCGCCGCCAGGAGAAACAGGTGAGGCGATGCGGCTCCTGAAGGGCAGACCAGCACTCTGGGTGGAAAGCGAGGCCCAGGAAACTACCGTTTCCTCCTGAGGCCCCAAGAGGTAGTTTTTTCCCCCAGGGGCAGAGGATGTGGAACTCACTGTTTGCTATTTTCCTTTTCATTACTACTGTTCCAGGGTGAGTGTCGAGGTCACTGGGAGGGGCTGTAGGAAGAAAGTAAAAAATCTAGACTGATGTTTGACTTTGTATGCAAGTTCACTGTAAGAGTTAAAACATGCTTCTCCAAGACCAACCTCTCCCTTCAAGAGAGCTCTTTTCAAGGGAGGACATACCAGGATCCCCAAACTCTGCTTAATCAGCACAAATACCACATGGGATTCATCGGACCCATTTGTCCTCTTGGGCTCCAGACACTCTGTAGGGTAAAACGCAGAGACATAAAGGAATTAGAGGGAGCATACGTGACAGTTACTTGAGATAAAGCTGATCAGTACTGACCTTTAATTTGGAGACCCTGAGCCTCGTGCCAACTTTTCTATGAACACGGGAGAACACTTTGGGACCTTTCCAGCTGGGAGGAAGGAAACACCGTTATTCATTCCCGTTGGCTAAGAGACCTGACAAGCTCCACTTTTAAAACCTGTACAGACTGGCTACCACCAGTGCCCTCCAATTCCATGAGGCATGACTCTCAGACAGACCCCTGAGCTGAGAAGGGAGCTGAAAATCAATCAGGTTAAAATGAAAGGGACAATTCTACACTATCCTGTGACACTCCGTGGACGCAGGTCCCAAAAGGGACTGGACGTGCTGCCATGGCTACACCAGGTCACTAGGGAAGGGGGTCAGCATCCACTGAGGAACCCAGCAGGGATACCCCCTAACTGGCTGGAAAGTGACCTGTCCAGTGGCTCCTTCTGTAGCCAAGGAGTAGGCTTCACTTCTGTATCCACAGGGAGACTTGAGGACAATTCCCAAAGCGATATCACTTCACAAAATAAACCCCATAGAGCTGGATCTGGAACATTACTGCACAGATATCTGAAGTCCCAGCTGACAGTCCTATACCTCTTTGGAGCTAGGAGGATTATTAAGGCTTTAAAATTCAATTACAATTATGGGACTCTAAAATAACAAGAAAAACTCTAACAAAAAAAAAAAAAGAAGAAGAAGAAGAAGACCGCAAACCTAAGTCTGAGATGCAGAACGAAAGGGACATGAATTCGGCACCCCTGCCTTGTCCAAAAGAGGGTCAGTCCCACAGCACAGACGCAGGGCAAGCAACTGTCAAAGACAAGGGCTGGGTTGGATCCGGCCAACATTACAAGTACAACCAACTGGTCCTGTCCCTTAGTCTTGTGCTTTTAAAGGGCGGTCGATGTGCCAACTATTTTAAAGCTCCAACACACTAATTCTGTAAACAATAATGGCTACAGCCTGCACACTGCGCACTGGAATGGATTCCTCAACTTGGCCTCATCACTTATGCAGCTGATGAAACAAACACTGACAGCTTTTTTGCATTTGTAAAGGCCCCACAGCAGCTGTGGTGATCCCACCATAGAGCAATGAATTAAGCCTGAAACCCAGCTGGGTCTGAACAGAAGCCTTTTTTGCACAATACAGCAAGACTATCATTGTTAACCTAGGCATTATTGGGAAATATTCTGCATTACATTATAGGGCAGTTCTAACTCAATTCGTAAAATTAGCTCTAATAAGCAATTTTAGTAGGAGGGATGTGGCATTTGCTTTTGAAATGGCACAAGTATGTGTGTAGGTTATAGGTAACACCACACAAAGGCAGCCTGGCAGAACAGAACATAGATTTCCAGTTAAACAATGCAAAGTTTAAAATAGCAACTCCTTCTTAGATATTCACACACATATACACTCACTCACACCTACCACCTTCTAAATTGAGGTGGGTATCTTACCTTGCAAATTCTGGGTTAGTTAGCCACTACAGAGAAAACAGTGAATACAGCCGTCTGCCCTTTAGGTAAGGCAAATCAATGACACAAGAGTCAATCTGGAACCGAGAGCTGTACCAGAAAAACCGGGGAGTGGTGGAAAAACGTGATTAATCCCCTTATTAATGAATTTTTTTGACACTGAACTTGAGCAGTAGGTAATAAATAAGATCCCCAAATGCTAACACACTAGCCTTTGGCTTCCTATCACCAGGAACCCTGAGGAAAGGCAGGGACACCCACACCAAGTCGTCACTCCCAGAGAACCAGAACCCACAATGTCCAAGTCTCCAAAGGGCTCCAGGGGCTTTTTTCCAGACCCACCATTCCAACTCTCTTCTATCGCCTCATACTTTCTACGAACACTTGAAAATGAGCAAAAAGTGCTCTACTCAAGTAGGAGACTGATCTCATCTCAACAATTTCACACCAACTTGGGAAAAATAAATCTGGGGAAAAAAAATCAGAAATATCCAAAGAAAACATGGCACCATCCCTCTTCCTTAAAAGAACCCCCATTTCTTAAAGGAGTTTGTTATGAGGCCCTTTTCTGATTTTTAAGCATTTTTCGTTTAGGTAGAAGGTGGCTTGGAAGGAGCAAGAAAATCAGGCGAATTTCTAGGTAGACAGTGGTTCTCTTCCCCACAGTCTTTTGCCAAAGCACGTCAACATCGGTAACCACGACAGGAGCCCCCACTCACCACAACTAGAGAAAGCCCGCGCACAGCAAAGATCCAACGCTGCCAAAAATAAAGAATAAAAAATTAAAAATTTTACGTCTAAAAATATTTTTTAAAGATAGAGAAGGAAAAAGATATAAATATTTTGAAAGAGATACAAAAGGGGAGAAAATGAAACAGTCAGTTCTTCAGTGAATAGTCCCACAAGAATGAAAGTGATCTTTTGGAATTCAAAACCAGGGTCCTACTAATTTACATTACTGCTGGAAAAAAAAAATGCTTCGAAAAAAAAAAAATCCTTAAAAACAATTTTTTAAAGAACACAACCATTGGGCTTCCCTGGTGGAGCAGTGGTTGAGAGTCCGCCTGCGGGTTCGTGCCCGGGTCCCGGAAGATCCCACATGCCGCGGAGCAGCTAGGCCCATGAGCCATGGCCGCTAAGCCTGCGCTCCGCAATGAGAGAGGCCGCAACTGTGAAAGGCCCGCGTACCGCAAAAAAAAAAAAAAAAAAAAGGAACACAACCATTATGTGAAGATCACTTCCTTACTTTTATAACTAAGAGCTGGTCCCAGGGGAGACACTGGTGGGGATAAATAATTGTAGAAGAAAAGATTATAAACACATCCCATTTAAAACCTTTAATAATTTCCTTATTCAATTCAGCATATGTTTACAGAGAACTCACTATGTGTATTCAATACTGTTAGCAAATTAAAAATATTTCTTAAAAAGTCAAGATGACAAGTGAACATGAGTGTGGCGGAGACCAGGAAATGCAGCTACTCTTACAACGAGGAAGCTGCAATGTTTCCAGGCAGAAGGAACTCCCCCTCCTCCTACACACACACACACACACACACACACACACAGGGAAATGGAGCAAGTAACAAATGAAGACCCACAAAATCTAGTCAACACCAACTGTGAATCGTCCAACTTCCTTCTCTGTAAATAGCCACTTACTAGGTTTTGTTTCATATACTGATAAAATACATAATAAATCTTAATGTAGTATCATACCTTTTAACCTGAGCGAAAAATCATTAAAATTCTTCTTTTAACACTTTAGAGAATGATTTTAAGAACTACTGTGGGGGTTTGGGGGGCGGTAGGAGCTGGGCTTATGAATTCAGTGACAGTGTGGCAGCAATAATAACGTAGTAAAAAAAAAAAGTAAAATGGCCATTCAAAATTAAATGACATACACATACTATATACTACTTATGACCCCCATTTTACAGATTTAAAAAAACTGAGACACAGAGAGGTTAAGTAAATGCCAGGAGTCAGAACTGAAACCCACGGCTCGGCTGCATAACAACCAGGCAGCACTGCCCGCCCAGAAGAAGACAAGCACAGCCTTGAAAGCGAAACAAGAGCAGGATTCAAATCTCCCCTGGGGATGGGGCAGGGGGGAGGCAGACCCTGGCCCCTTTCCCCTGCCTTGTTTCCTCAACTGCAATTTGGGGAAAAATAGCCACTTCACAGGGCTATGGTAAGGTGTGAATAGATAAAACACTGTTTCATAAAACATTTAAGTAGGTACAAACCCATAGTAGCTACCATCCAATAGAGAGCTTCTTTTTTAAAAGACATATAAGCTTTCAAGATGAGTTCTGGATAGAAACCAGCAAAACAGCAAGGGCCCTACACAGAAATCCCTGAGACTGCTCTGTGTTTACCAAATGAGACATGACAGAGTTTGGGGAAACACATAACATTATACAGACAGTGCATTATAATAACTAGTCTTTAAGGAAACACCAGGCTTCCTTCCAGAATAAAAATTAAAGAACGGTCCTCAGAAAGGAGAGCGTATAGGACATTGGGCCAAAAGAGGCTGTTTGAAGCAATGCTTATGAGGCTTTACAATCCCGTAACTGTTTTTAAACATCTTTCAATTGGGGGAGAATGACGAATGTGGTCTTCAGTCCCTGCTGCTTCAGCAAGCTGGATCCCCTAAAGTGCGTTTTTTAAACTTTTTTTGGTAGAAGAGATCTGATTAGCACTGCCCAGTGCACAAAGAGCTGCTCTGGTTGCGACAGAGACATGAAGAAAAATGAGAACCACTGCACAAACTACCCACAAAATCAAAGCTGTCCTAAACCCCTGCGAGGACACAGGACCATCCGCTGAGAGCCTTCGAGAAATGCAGCATCTCAAACCCCACCGCAGACCTGCCGAACGAGAAGCTCCCTCGTTATAAAATCCTTGTGTGATCAGCGTGCAGCGGCCGAAAACCTCCTGGAACTTTATTTGCTCTCAATCCTGGACTCCCTCCCACGTCCTTCCCCACGACGAGAGTACAAAATACATAACTGGACAAATAACACAAAGAAAATAATAAACACTTGTAAAATTAAAGCTGAATAAAGTGAAAGGGACGTCGGGCTACAAATGTCTAGAAAGACAGAAATCAGAATGTTCCCATCACACATTACGACTTCTCAGCTAAGGAAAACTTAACTGTACGAAGTTCCACCGCTTTTCCAAGGCAGAGCATAAACCCAAACCAGAGCTCAGCACCTCTACAACACATTCACTGTCAAGTCCAAAAGTACGGTTTCAAGTTCCAGGCCCCAGGACACGTCAGCCTGACAGCACTTGAAACCGTTAAGCTTCTTAAAGCACCAATTCTATACCAATGAAATGAGAGAAGATTGTCAGACTACCTAATAAATGGTTAGGATCAAATACACGAAAACACCCAAGACAGATCCTGAGTAAATCGTTTCCTCAGTAGGAAGAAAAGAAGTGCTAGAATCTACAAAAGTACGAAACAGTGTGTTCCTTTTGTACAGAATTCCTTGTCTTTAAGAGTCGCAATGCTCTACCGACTGAGCTAGCTGGGTGTGCCAACCTTGTGTCTTTTAAAAAAAAAAAATTTTTTTTAATGAAAACACACACAATTACACAATTTCTGTGACTACTCAGGAATATCAGGAATAAAGCTAAACAGTCTCCTGGCAAAACTCAATTTAAGGCCCTGTCACCAAATATTAAATGTACCTCTCTTCAACCTGTGAGGTAAATTCTCAGTTTCCTTCCTGTTGACAATCCAGGCCTGCCTGGACCACAGCTCACTTCTGGAGCCTGCCTGGTCTCCGGTCCCTGCCGTCAGCACTGCAGACATACAGACCGCCTGCATGACAGGGAGGGATTCCTCCCAAAGGGACTCGCAAAGGTACGCATTTGCGAACATGTGCAAAATCTCCAAGGCCGAGCAAATGACCCATCACCCAAGAAAATGCTCAGGCGTACCTCCAAAGTACACTAAAAGGTTAAAAAGCCAACGTGAGAAGGCAGTTATCAAGTCAGAAAGTTCACTTTTACAGTCCAGGGGCTTGGTCTAGGGTTGGGGGTGGAAGCAGGGGTGTGAGGAGACAGAGGCCACCTAAGGGTTTTCCTCCTCCAACAAGGAGGCAAGCACCTAATAAAGGGGCAGCAAGAGGTGACGGCTCGGCACATCTTCTGATAAACTCTCGGATGTCCCCCAAGCACACACCAGACACGGAGGCCTCAAACTTCCCAACTGGGGGCAGCCACCCGGCACTTTCCACCTTGCCGGCCACGGGCACACGCCTGACTTGAAGAGACTGAACAAAAGAGTTATATAGCCCCAACTTCCTTGACTTTAATTAAACTTGGCTTCCACTTCTGAAAACCCCTCAAGTTTTTATTTTGTTTTGTAGCCCCACTAATGCTTTTCATTGAGAGATGCTGTGAAAAGGAGAAGCAAATTCTCTGCAGCTGCATGTGAGCAGCCTGCCAACTGAAGCACAGGACGAAGCGCTCCCATGTTAAAAACGTCCAACCGGGAGATTTACAAACCAGCAGGGGGGAATGGACGGAGGAGAGGAAGACGTGTGCGTGTGAAAGATCTGCAGAAAGCTCCCTTTTTTGTTTTTAAGTCCCAGGGGCCTCTGAAGGCTTGTCATGCTTCAGCGACTGTCACCCCCTCCCACTTTACCCCCTTTCTAAAGCCACATTCTGCACAACCACTTTTTAGCTGTTCTTTCTTTCACCCCCTTCTCCCCAGGCCTCCCCCAGCAGTCCTGCCACAACTGGATAAATGGAAAGAAGGAGAACGGGGAGGAAGCGACCATTTTCCTCCGACCAGAGGAAGCCCAGAGTTAAGCTGCATTCCTGGCAAGGAAGCGGACAGTCCCTTTGGCAAATGAACTTCTTCGTTTCTATCGGCAGCAGCAAGATAACCACGGTCAACACAATCAGAGCTCAAAGCTCATGAGCTTTTTGGTTGTGCTGCTAAAGCGCTTATGTAGGAAACCCCAGCTGTGCCCTTTCAGAAAGCTAATTATGGTCAAATATGTCGCCCTAGAGGGTCTGGAGGTTTTGGTTGAAATTTCTGCATCAAGGGGTGGGTCCAGAGAAGGGAAAGAGTGGGGGCACCGCCCCTCAGCACAGGGTCCAGTGAGCAGACAGTTTCATAAGCAAAGCTTTCACTTCCATCCACCAGCCATCCACCCCCTGGGGTGGGGAGGAGTCCATATCCCCCCCGTTTATACTGAGGCCAGAGCATCAATGACTAATCCCCCCTCTGTCGCTCTGGGGCTAAGACATAGGAGCTCTGACCCAGCAGCATTCTGGGGGGCCATGTGAATGTGCATTCCGTGGAACCACTTTCCTCATTTGAACCCTCGGATGAATGGAGCTTATTTCCAGAGCCCCAAGTAACACGGCCACATCCTCGGAACGTAGGTAAAACACACAGCCCTCTGGGCATCCGCATGCACACAGCCCAGCAACCTCTGATCCCATCCAGACGGATGTACAGGAACAAAGAACTGTCAGACTAACAGCCAGGAGGCCCCGTAAGGTCCTCAGTAATGAAACCAAGGTGAAATCTTCCTACATCACAGCAGACTTCTAAAGGCAGGAGAGCCAATGAAATATCCTCCCATAAAGACTTTCAACAGCAGGGGCTGAAACAACCAACCAGAACACTCACCAGAATCGGCACGCTCCATTCTGAGTATTCGAGTCCGTCCACATTTTTACTATCGTGTGAAACCTGATTCTAACAACAACGTTCTACCTGGACTATTTCACAACTGACGCCCTGCCAGGGAGCAGGCATTCCCTCCTCGGCACCTGAAGCCATTGACATCAGCTGGTTAGGATTCAGACGCTCCCCTCCCAGTTGCTGGCATCCCCAGGCCTTTTGCTTCCCCTCAAACAGATCTCTGAACCTCTACATGGGAAAAGGAAAGGCAATGAATACTACCTCTGATGCTAGTGAGCTGCTCGCCTAAGATTCTTTTTTGGATGGGTGGAGGGCGCTGAGGTCAGGAGAATGACACTCCAGGAAGCTCAGGCTCTGTGCTGAGCTCACCACCTCTCCCCACAGCCAAAGAACAATTTAACTAATCATCTGCCATCCAGCAAGTTGCAATACATCAGTATTGGTCCAAACCCTCCACCAAGCAGCTGTAAGAGAGCGACACTGATGTGCAGGCAGAAGGGAACGCAGTTACACCTAACAGAACACCTCGTCTTCCCTCATGGAGGCATCTGCATCCCATTTTACAGCGCAGAACACTGAGGCTGGCTCTCAGATGAGGCCCAGTGATCTCCCAGGGCACTCAGCTAGTACATGGCAGGGTGGCATTTAGAGCAGTTTCCTAGGAGGCAGGCACCTGGGGTCTCCAGGAGTGGTGAGATGGCGTTCACAAAGACACACACACAAACACACATGCTCCATCAGATCATGTACTCACAAAACTGTTTTAAAACAGACGATGCACTACTTCCATATAAGCTAACACAAAAACACGTTTCTGCCTCATAATGACAATAAAAGCTTGTCATTGATGAGAGACTCCTAAAGCCAAAATATACAACACATGCCGCCGCCAGGAGAAACAGGTGAGGCGATGCGGCTCCTGAAGGGCAGACCAGCACTCTGGGTGGAAAGCGAGGCCCAGGAAACTACCGTTTCCTCCTGAGGCCCCAAGAGGTAGTTTTTTCCCCCAGGGGCAGAGGATGTGGAACTCACTGTTTGCTATTTTCCTTTTCATTACTACTGTTCCAGGGTGAGTGTCGAGGTCACTGGGAGGGGCTGTAGGAAGAAAGTAAAAAAATCTAGACTGATGTTTGACTTTGTATGCAAGTTCACTGTAAGAGTTAAAACATGCTTCTCCAAGACCAACCTCTCCCTTCAAGAGAGCTCTTTTCAAGGGAGGACATACCAGGATCCCCAAACTCTGCTTAATCAGCACAAATACCACATGGGATTCATCGGACCCATTTGTCCTCTTGGGCTCCAGACACTCTGTAGGGTAAAACGCAGAGACATAAAGGAATTAGAGGGAGCATACGTGACAGTTACTTGAGATAAAGCTGATCAGTACTGACCTTTAATTTGGAGACCCTGAGCCTCGTGCCAACTTTTCTATGAACACGGGAGAACACTTTGGGACCTTTCCAGCTGGGAGGAAGGAAACACCGTTATTCATTCCCGTTGGCTAAGAGACCTGACAAGCTCCACTTTTAAAACCTGTACAGACTGGCTACCACCAGTGCCCTCCAATTCCATGAGGCATGACTCTCAGACAGACCCCTGAGCTGAGAAGGGAGCTGAAAATCAATCAGGTTAAAATGAAAGGGACAATTCTACACTATCCTGTGACACTCCGTGGACGCAGGTCCCAAAAGGGACTGGACGTGCTGCCATGGCTACACCAGGTCACTAGGGAAGGGGGTCAGCATCCACTGAGGAACCCAGCAGGGATACCCCCTAACTGGCTGGAAAGTGACCTGTCCAGTGGCTCCTTCTGTAGCCAAGGAGTAGGCTTCACTTCTGTATCCACAGGGAGACTTGAGGACAATTCCCAAAGCGATATCACTTCACAAAATAAACCCCATAGAGCTGGATCTGGAACATTACTGCACAGATATCTGAAGTCCCAGCTGACAGTCCTATACCTCTTTGGAGCTAGGAGGATTATTAAGGCTTTAAAATTCAATTACAATTATGGGACTCTAAAATAACAAGAAAAACTCTAACAAAAAAAAAAAAGAAGAAGAAGAAGAAGACCGCAAACCTAAGTCTGAGATGCAGAACGAAAGGGACATGAATTCGGCACCCCTGCCTTGTCCAAAAGAGGGTCAGTCCCACAGCACAGACGCAGGGCAAGCAACTGTCAAAGACAAGGGCTGGGTTGGATCCGGCCAACATTACAAGTACAACCAACTGGTCCTGTCCCTTAGTCTTGTGCTTTTAAAGGGCGGTCGATGTGCCAACTATTTTAAAGCTCCAACACACTAATTCTGTAAACAATAATGGCTACAGCCTGCACACTGCGCACTGGAATGGATTCCTCAACTTGGCCTCATCACTTATGCAGCTGATGAAACAAACACTGACAGCTTTTTTGCATTTGTAAAGGCCCCACAGCAGCTGTGGTGATCCCACCATAGAGCAATGAATTAAGCCTGAAACCCAGCTGGGTCTGAACAGAAGCCTTTTTTGCACAATACAGCAAGACTATCATTGTTAACCTAGGCATTATTGGGAAATATTCTGCATTACATTATAGGGCAGTTCTAACTCAATTCGTAAAATTAGCTCTAATAAGCAATTTTAGTAGGAGGGATGTGGCATTTGCTTTTGAAATGGCACAAGTATGTGTGTAGGTTATAGGTAACACCACACAAAGGCAGCCTGGCAGAACAGAACATAGATTTCCAGTTAAACAATGCAAAGTTTAAAATAGCAACTCCTTCTTAGATATTCACACACATATACACTCACTCACACCTACCACCTTCTAAATTGAGGTGGGTATCTTACCTTGCAAATTCTGGGTTAGTTAGCCACTACAGAGAAAACAGTGAATACAGCCGTCTGCCCTTTAGGTAAGGCAAATCAATGACACAAGAGTCAATCTGGAACCGAGAGCTGTACCAGAAAAACCGGGGAGTGGTGGAAAAACGTGATTAATCCCCTTATTAATGAATTTTTTTGACACTGAACTTGAGCAGTAGGTAATAAATAAGATCCCCAAATGCTAACACACTAGCCTTTGGCTTCCTATCACCAGGAACCCTGAGGAAAGGCAGGGACACCCACACCAAGTCGTCACTCCCAGAGAACCAGAACCCACAATGTCCAAGTCTCCAAAGGGCTCCAGGGGCTTTTTTCCAGACCCACCATTCCAACTCTCTTCTATCGCCTCATACTTTCTACGAACACTTGAAAATGAGCAAAAAGTGCTCTACTCAAGTAGGAGACTGATCTCATCTCAACAATTTCACACCAACTTGGGAAAAATAAATCTGGGGAAAAAAAATCAGAAATATCCAAAGAAAACATGGCACCATCCCTCTTCCTTAAAAGAACCCCCATTTCTTAAAGGAGTTTGTTATGAGGCCCTTTTCTGATTTTTAAGCATTTTTCGTTTAGGTAGAAGGTGGCTTGGAAGGAGCAAGAAAATCAGGCGAATTTCTAGGTAGACAGTGGTTCTCTTCCCCACAGTCTTTTGCCAAAGCACGTCAACATCGGTAACCACGACAAAGTCAAAAACCAAAGGTAAGGGGCTTCCCTGGTGGTGCGGTGGTTGAGAATCTGCCTGCCGATGCAGGGGACGCGGGTTCGTGGGTTCGTGCCCCGGTCCGGGAGGATCCCACATGCCGCGGAGCAACTGGGCCCGTGAGCCATGGCCGCTGAGCCTGCGCGTCTGGAGCCTGTGCTCCGCAACGAGAGGCCGCAACAGTGAGAGGCCCGCGCACCGCGATGAAGAGTGACCCGCCACTTGCCACAACTAGAGAAAGCCCTCGCACAGCAACGAAGACCCAACAGAGCAAAAATAAATAAATTAATTAATAAACTCCTACCCCCAACATCTTTAAAAAAAAAAAAAAACCAAAGGTAAGAGAGGAAAACAGCCCCTCGGTCCTACTCTGCGCCCAGAGCGGAGCCAGGGTTTTTAAACCCCTGGCTCCTCCCAAAACTACGTGGTAAATGCTATGCAGAGATGCACCTGAAGGCCCAGAACGACAATCCAAAACACCTGAGAACCACAAAAAGCCGATCACCCCGCGATGAAATTCCAAGCCCCAACACTGTCTCACGCCTAACCAAGTGTTTAGAGCTTGCAAAGAAAAGGGGGAGAGGAAATAAGACCACTGCTGGCCACCCACAAACAGTGAAGAGTAGCAGTCAGACAGGGAGGAAAGTGAGAACCCCACCACCCCAAGGCAAGGCAGCTAGCTGCCCCCAGCAGGAGAGGGTCCCATGCAGCCCTCTGCTGAACAGAACACAGGAGACTCTGGGACGCGGGCTAAGAGGAACAGCTTCACAGATGAAAGAGCAGTAAATAAACGTATCAGCAGTAATCACCTAGATGGGCAAGATGGTCTAGCTTGAGGTATTCCAACAGAAATGCAAGCAGCATCCCCACAAAGACTCGCACACAAACGTTCGCAGAAGCATTATGTACAAGAGCCAAAAGGTGGAAACGACCCAAACGTCCATCAGCTGATGAATGGATGAGCAAAATGTGGTGTATGCCCACCCAATGAAGTATTATTCAGCCACAAAAAGGAACTGAGTCCTGCTACACGCTACAACATGAAGGAACCTTGAAAACACTATGCCAAGTGAAAGAAGCCAGTCACAAAAGGCCACATACTGTATGATTCCATTTACATCAAATGTACAGAATAGGCAAATTCATAGAGACAGAAAGTAGATTAGTGGTTGCCAAAGACTAGAAAAACTGGGGTGAGATGTGGAGTGACTGCCAATGGGTATAGAGTTTCTTTTTGAGGTGATGAAAAGGTTCTAAAATTGATCGCGGTGTTATTGCACAACTCCAAATATACTAAAAACCACCGAACTGTTAAGCGAGAAAAAAATAAAAATCACATTCACATCCAAGATCACTCAGGGAAGACTGAGATGCCTAGGATGCCTTTCTGTCTTGAACCACCAGTAGAACGCCAAAAGAAACATAGTTGAAGAACTGCCAAAGGAACTGGAATAAGTTGGGGATATGAGAGTTTTAAAAAAGAAAGGGCTAAAAGGGGCTGACACTTTGCTAAAGATACAGCAGCCAAGGACCGCAATGTATGCCAAGAATACATATATATATATACACACACACACTGTAGTTAGACTGAAAAGTGTGATGAGGGGTAACTATAATCTCCCAAAAAATAAAAACTGCAACTGGAGGCTTCCTATTTCCCTGCAGCTATGTTGTGGGCTTTAATTAAGAGCATGACAGCCTACCATTTAAATATATTTATCCAATGTCAGTGCCTACTTAGACAAGTCCCTTAAATTCGTTTTAAAACCGTCTTTGGATTCGTAAATTGGGAAGGAAGCAGTCAGAGGAGGGACTCCAAAACTACATTCGGTCACTTATCAGGCTAAAAAACCTTTTCACACTCAGCAGGGAGGATTCTGTGCAGTTGATGACGGTAGGAAAAAAGCAGCCATGAAGCACCACCCCAGGTCTTCCCTGGACGGTATAGAGTGCCTGTCCAGAGAAACAAGCAGTTAGGACTGAGCAATGTGTTCCGTTCTTTATTGAGATGACCTCCTCTGTGTACAAATAGAGTAAAAGGACTCCTCTTACAATAGGTACCATTAAGGTCTTCATTTGTATTAAACAACTGTAAGCAAACAATGTTCAGCTGTAAAAGCTTTTGCAAATCAAAGATAATGGCCTGGGACTTCCATGGTGGCACAGTGGTTAAGAACCCGCCTGCCAATGCAGGGGACACGGGTTCGAGCCCTGGCCCGGGGAGATCCCACATGCCGCGGAGCAACTAAGCCAATGCGCTACAACTACTGAAGCCTGCGCTCTAGAGCCCGTGCTCCGCAACAAGAGAAGCCACCGCAGTGAGAAGCCCATGCACCACAACAAAGAGTAGCCCTCGCTCGCCGCAACTACAGAAAGCCCCCACTCAGCAATGAAGACCCAATGCAGCCAAAGATAAATAAATAAATAAATAAATTTTTAACAAAAAGAAAAAGATAATGGTCTTCCTTGGTAAACTGACTGTTCTTTATAATCATCATTTATACTCCCAAGATGCTTTGCCTACTGCTCCAAAAAACTCTGGAAGGAAATAACACGACAACTTCCGCAAGTCTCATGTTAGATGGAAAGGAAAAAGGCTAGTAGTTCCAGAGTAGAAAATGTGTTTCATTGGGGCCGTGTCAGCGTTGGGGTAGCAGCTCCACGTAATTGGAGCACGGAGCAGAATTAGAAGAAAAGAAAAGAACGCCACTTTTCAGCTTCAGCTATTTCCAAATCAGACCCGTCGTCCTCCCCACCTCCCAGTGCTTCCTAGCTTACCAGAGCCAAAAGAAAACCCATTTTTATAGCATCATTAGAGTTCTGATTTATCACGAGTACAAAAGAGTGTGCTTCTCTGGGCTCTGCAAGTCTATATTTGTATCAGGAGTTTCTGCAGGACTAAATGATGGTGTTTATATTGAGCTGGGGTGGGGGGCAGTCCAGGAGCAAGAAACAAGTACTCCCCAACCTTTTCCACCAGGAGACTAGGCCTCTGGCTCAGATATGCCCAGAGCCCAGAGCCTGGGACAATCAGGCAAGTCAAATGTGTTCTTCACTTAAGGAGATTTCCTTTCACTCTGTCAGCCACCTTTCAGATTCCAGCGAAGTTTAAACCACAATGGTTTGGAATCCTAACAGCAGTTTTGAGGATTATGCTACAGAATGAGTATTTGCAAACATTTTGAAGAACACAGAATGCTGGATCATGCAGTCACATGTACCAATCGCTTCCCCCAAGGAAGTTCATTTATTAAACCCAGACCCTCCCTGGCCCCCTGCACGGTGGAAAAAGGTGGTATTAAACTGCATTGGCATTTAAATAGAAATCTGATCTCTGCCATTCAAGGATGTGATCACCACCCGGGATTACTTTCATGCATCTTTAAAATTCTTCCACATTAAAAGTTCTCCCAGGGTGTCAATACCAATATTACTTAACAAACCTTGCCTTTAACTAAAGTTTTAGGTCAAGTTTTCAGAGCTAAAACAAAAAGCTACTCAGCCCAAACACTGGTGGGTTGAGGACAAGGGTTCGCTGCCCATATTTTAACATGGTTGTTGTCACTTTGGGGATTTAGAAAGTGAACTTCAGTCAGATCAAAGCAAAGATTGTCTGCTCCCAGGAGGACTGCTCATTATGGCCTTAAATCCTTTTCGGAATAAGGTGTGATGTATATAAGTAAATATATCAAATAATCCCCCCTCAAAAAATTGTAACCAACTACAAGTCCCAGTGAAAAGGCTGCAGAGCGAATGGAATCGAATGTCAGACAAAAACCACACCATAAGAATCAGGCTTACTAGTGAGACTGTTTCCCTGTCCCCCACTAAACCCTCCTAAATGCACGGGAATGAGCTCTTTACAGAGCAATACCAAATGTTTCGTCATTTTCAAACGATTAAGAAACCAGGTTGACTGCCCGTTTGGCATCTATCAAAGGTGGTAGCCTTGGCCACTGGGGATCATCAGTTTGGAAAGGAGTCACGTGGCATGTGTCAAGTACCCGATCCTGGTGGCAGGGAACTACTGCAGGTGGAAGCCATGTGCTACCAATTTAACTGGGACTCCAGCCCACGGATCCTCGCCATCACATCGACTCTTTCATCCCCCAACATCAAGACGTTATCACAAGCTGAAAATAGAACGCACAGCGCTTTCATGCTCTGGGCAACAGAAGAATGGAAAAGGGGGCAATTTAGGTAAAACCAATAAACATTTAAGTCCTACCTCATTTCTAAATGGACATCTTGGGCTTCCCTGGTGGCGCAGTGGTTAAGAATCTGCCTGCTAATGCAGGGGACACGGGGTCGAGCCCTGGTCCAGGAAGATCCCACATGCCGCGGGGCAACTAAGCCCGTGAGCCACAACTCCTGAGCCTGCGCTCTAGAGCTGGTGAGCCACAACTACTGACCCCATGTGCCACAACTACTGAGCCTGCACTCTAGAGCCCATGCTCTGCAACAAGAGGAGCCACCGCAATGAGAAGCCTGCGCACCGCAATGAAGACCCAATGCAGCCAAAAATAAAAATAAATAAAATAAAAATTTGTTAAAAAAGAAGTAAATGGACATCTTTACTGAAGAATGAAAAAGAAGGTGAAGAAGTTTATCCAAAAGTACTCTTAAACGCCAAAAAGTAATGCTGTTTCTTAGCAGTTCTGGGACACCACCTCATTCTCACATGGGGGAAGGGAGGATGATCAAAAGCCATCATCAGAACAATCAAAAAGTGTGTCTGATATAAAGATCACACTGCATTTTACCTTAAGTTTGGAAGAAAAAGCATCTATATTATTTTCATTTCTATCCTCTTCCTCAGACAACCCGGATAGGCTGTAATCAGCAAGGATGACCCAGGAACATCGTGTTCCCTCTTCAACCTTGAGGCTGGAAAACTACAGCCACAAAGACCTGCAGGACCTAAAATAAGAATAATCTGGTCTAGATAGTTACAGTTTATAAAGCACTTCACATGTTAAATTCTGCCTCCCCCAAAATGACCTTGAGGGGCCAATAAATGAAAGTCTAAGTCTCCCCATTTTATGCATGAAGAAACTGAGACTGAGGGGAAGTGATTTACCCAAGGTCACCAGCTCTCTTCCCACAGGGTTTGGCATCTCTGCTGTCAACAGAACTGTAAGTTCTCTGAAGACAAGGACAATGTCATATTTTCTAACCCCTAAGTCAGAGAATACGTCAGCTGTATGTGACTGAACAGTTTTCCAAGCCAGAGCCCAATGGGACCTTTGTCACCGTACAACACCCACCTCACAACCAAGGCTGAAATCACTTGCGAAAAGAATGGGATTCTGGGGTCATTTTAAAGTTACGTCACATCCTCACAAAAAAAGCATTTCATAAACATGAAATATGTAATTGTACAATTCCACAGACGCTTCTTCCTTTACTGCTACAGTCATCCTAATAACACACTGTGTTCTCAGAGCAATTTTGTTTTACAAAGTGCTTTCCCCGTATCTTATCTCATTTAGTTCTAATGCCCTGAGAGAGGACAAGGAAAGAAAATAGAAACTTAAATAAAACCCAACTGACATCTTTTACTACTTGTTACAAGTGCCTGTATTGGTTTTTAAAAGCCAACAAACAAACCCGCTGGCACCACCTGGGGGGCTGTAAATTAGTACAGTCTTTCTTCCAGAAAACAACGTTAAGAGGGATCTGAATTGTAAACACAGGTAACACAAAGGGGTAGTTCCACACCGAGGAGTTCGGAATTAAGTGCAAAAAGATACAGGAAAAGCATACTGCACACATCACTGTGGACGACAGCCCCCATACTGTGAAAAGGCCATCAAGAACAGGCAGGTCAAGAAAACTGTGGTACAGATTGACCGGGTGCCCAGCAGCTATTAAAAATAATGATGCAGAATCATATTTTGATAATTGAAATGAGATATAAATGCAAAGAGCACGGAACAGAACATCTCTTAGGAGTACGAGCCCACATAGGTAAAACGACATATCTACAAGTGCAGGAGCACCCCGTAGGTAATTGCAGTAGATTTTACCTTTGTGTAGCTGTTCGAGTTGAATGATTTCTTATAAGGCAAAAAGAATCGTTTTCAAAGGGGGACAAACCCTATTGGCCCAATTAGGTATGGGGATTACACGTGGATTTTATTTTCCCATGAAAAGGAATCGATAACTGCAGTTACCATGGATAACTGAGGATCCATCTGGCAGGAGGAAGCATCTCTGAAAGCCGGTCCAAAGGCACTACCCCAGCTGGCCTTCCACTATATCAGGGGCTGGGTTTCATGCCCCGGCTGTCACTGATAAAACGTGCAACCTTTGTTATTAGACACCTCAGGTTTTCTCAGCTGTGAAATTCTGTTTAGTGAAGCTCACCTTTTTCCACTAGATCCTTACCAATTCCCTCCCACTGGTGGGTATTATTTGAAATACTCCAAAAGCTTCAACTCGACAAATATTTCCTCAACTGTGTGATGACAGAAAGTTCAGCCGCTAATCGTGTGGGGTTGATAGGGTGAGACACATGTAGACACTAATTCCAGCACCTAGAGGTACGTGTGAGGAGTCGGGCCCACAGAAAAGGGGCTTGGCTCTGCCTGACTGGGGAAGGGGGTGGCAGGCTGTGCAGTCAGGCCTCAGAGTGGTCAAGGTGGGCTCCCCAGGCAATTCGTCCCCTGAGCAAGTTGAGCAACCAAGATGTGCAAAGGCCAAGAGGCGGGCTCAGCTGCAGTGGAACGGCTGGCCGGAAGCTCAAGGCAGAGCAAGGGCTTTTCATGCTGTGTTGAGGACCAACGCAGCTTAGACTTGATCCACTGAAGGTTCATGGTCAGATTTTCAAGTTCAAGAATCCCTGCTCCAAGATCCAGCTTGAACATCTTTGGTGAAACATCTCTGGGCAAAGATTCAGTGCCGCTCTAATCTTAATTCTCCATCTGTCAGTCTTTCTAACTCACCACCCAGACATATTCAGAAGTCAAGTGCTGGATAATGGAGAAGAGATTCGACCACCCGAGTGGGGCTGGGAAGAGATTACATCACCTTCTAATCTTTTTTTTTTTTTTAATTATAGTTGATTTACAGCATTGTGTTAGTTTCAGGTGTACAGCAAAGTGATTCAATTATACATTTTTTATTTTTTATTCAGATTCCTTTTCATTATAGGTTATTATGAGATATTGAATATAATCACCTTCTAATCTTTAAAGCTTTGTTCCATATCCCAAAATGGGCTTCAGAATATCTGTTGCTATTCATTTGGCTTATTAAGGGGCAAAGTATAGAATTCATCTGATTCATTTATTCCTGAGTCAGCCTGGAAGGCTGCCGACAGACCTGATGTCTCCAGGTTGGTGATTTCCAACTGTGTAATCATACCTTCTTGAGCATTTGTGCATAGTATGCAGTTTACAAAGTGCTTTCACATCAAAAATCTTACTGACCCTCCCAACAAGCCTGTGAGGTGCATGGAACAAGTTTTCCAGGTGAGGAAGCAGCCCAGCGAGGTTCTGTGGCTTGCTCAGGGTCACACAGCTCATATTCCCAATCTTGTCCACTGTAACCACAGAGGTGCCCTACATATTCAAAACAAGCCTGTCCCAATCTGAGGCATTAAATTCCCCAAGCCCACATACTAGCAATAAGGCATGGACTCAAAGCACAAAACACTCCAAGTCCTGATTAGGTCAACATCCAACTGCTGCTTAACAGAATAAGCATTCATGCAGCACCCCTTCTGCAAACCTAGGGAGGGAATAAATGCAAGAAACACATGCTCAGCCCTAATCCCTTCTCATTTCCTCCTGGCACCTGTTTCTGCCCCCAGAGGCACCAAACACTTTTAACAGCTGGCAGAAATAAGAACCAAGAGATAACACACACAACCATTGTAGCCCTAACCCAAATTGTGGCTGGGAAATAATGGAGAAAGAACCACCCAGATTTAAAAAGAGAGCAATACAACAGGGCGCCCAAATGGCTCCCACATTCCCCTGGGTGATTCAGTCACTAGATACCTGGGCTGCTGTCACATAAACCAGAGGGTCTCCTGATGGAAACGACACACCCAACCCACCCCTCTCACGCCTCCCCACCCCCAGCCAAAAATATCACTGGAAAAGAATTCCTGGTTGTACTGGAGAAAATACGTGAGAAGAGCTGTACCGGGAGTACGGAGGGGCAAAATTTGTGGCTATGAATTTTAAGACCTTCTAGGACTCAAGGTAACTAAACACTGCTGCCAGTATTTCAATGCTCACTGCTTTCCTCTTCATGGGTGGTGGAGCTTGACAGACTTAACAAAATTAGAACTTAAGATCCAATTTAGGCCTTCTAGGCCACACCAGCTCTCCAAAACAGCTCTCAAGAACTTCTGCCAGTAGGGTTCCCCTTTCTAAGGCCCTCATATACCCTATGAATATGAGAGTAATTATGTATAATGTTCCCATTACTCACGCTGCCTCATTAACATATCTAGGAAGCCTTTGTTTTACTGCCCGGCCCAGACCCTGGTGAGGATTTGAGGGCAAATGATCTCCCCCGGCGCCCCACGGTACCCTACGCAGCAGAAGTCAGGGGTAACAATAAAGGGCGCCAGAAAAAGCATCGAGGCTGATCTGTCACAGCCCCTGCGAAACCAAATGAATTCGGAAGCCTGGAGAGCAAACGCAGCCCAGGCCGACCCTCAGGTACACCGAAGAGCGTGGGGTGGGGGCACTTTTAAAATACAGAGCACAAACCAGCCGGGTCCCAAGACAACTGGGATCTCAGCTCTTCTTCCACTGAGGACTCAAGGAGACAGCCAGCGGGGGATAAGGGGGTAGCTCCACCAACTGGTGTTTAAAAAAACAACAAACATGCACTTGAGACAGATCCACTCCTGCTCCTGGAGGCTGACAAACTGCCTTAACTTCTCCCCAACTTTCTCAAGCCAAAAAACCTCTCCAAAAGCTGCCAAGAGCCCCCATTATGGCATTTTCCCCTTTTCGGGGCTACTCCGATCACTCCTTTTACCTCAAGTTCATCTGGACTAAAAAGTGGGGAGGAGATACAGCCTTTCACTCTCTGGCCAGGGCCTACCCGCCTCAGTTTTCCCTTCTGTAAAATGGACTCGACAGCCTCTTCCTCTCCTGTGAACTCAACTAGGGAAACAATAACTGTGGGCAGTTATTTCAGAACTGACATCTTCTCCTCACAATGCTAGAGCATTTCCTACGATCCAAGCTCCTCTGGCACGTTTCTTCAAATGGCAAAGAGAAGTCCCACGAAGCATGGGAGGCCTCCTCACAAGAGCAGTAAAATCAGTGGCAAGACAGACCGGTGGAAGTAGAAAGAAAGCCCAACAGAGACGCAGGGCCCAGGGCTGTGGTGCAGCTGCCCATTCAGATGTGCCTGAGACTTGGCCCTCAGGACAGGATCTACCTCTGCAAAACGTGGGCCCTCTCCCACCCCACACATCCTGACAAAGAGAACAAAAGAGACAAAAGCCACCTGCAAGAGGTGACAGGACAGGAAGTCCCAGAAGCAGGCAGGATCATTCAACCGGGAGTCCGGCAAGTGCTGCCACTTCCTGCTAGGTTCAGCTCTGCTTTTAACAATTTTATTCTGAGTCAGAAATGAATGAAAATCCTTGATTGAAAAGTGTGAGGCTGCCAGAAGGCTATAGGGTTGTCTGAAGTCAAGAAAGATTAAACCCTAAAAGGATAACAAAAATCTCACTCAAATTGTCTACAAAAAAGTAGACCAAAGTCATCAAGAGTTCCCACCTCCTGGAATGAAAGGGGCCTGCGATGAGGAGGCCAGTGTGGAAAAGGCTTTATGGACAGACAAAAGGGACCAGAAACACCACGTCTGGGGCTGGGAAAAGGAAGCGAGGCTTGTGGAGGGGAGGGCAGTCAGAGGAATGGGCAGAAGAGTTACCTGGGAGATGGAAAGAAACAAGAGAACTGAGTAGAAACTGATTCAATGTGTCTTGTTTCCATTAACAGGTAGGCTTGAGGATTTGAAATGGAACAGATCTTTAGCAGAATCTCCTAAGTAAGACAAAATAATTAAAGTTGCTGGATTACAAGATACAAGCTTCTGAACTCCATATAAATGAGGTGTAAAATCACTCATCTTTCTGCCTCCGCCATCCTGAGAATGACACAAACTCTAAAAGTAATACAAATCACCTCAGCAAGGCTACCCTGACCCACATTTTATCTATGCTACCTGGCATGAACTAGATAAGCTAGTCTAGTTTAATATTTGAGGATTAAGGCTAAATACAATGGAAGCACTCTTATCAGAGCTGATAGGGACCATAAGTTGGTTAGTTAATATAAAGTTTATTAAGCAGGAAATCTTTAAAAATATATATATATATATCGATACGTAGATTATATACATATACATGTAACGTAATGAACACATAAGTGTGCTGTTACAGATATTTTTGAGAATTCTTGGTGCTCCATGTTATGCTTTTTTGTTTGTTGGGAAGGAAGTCTGGCCGTAAGTGAAGCTTGGTTCTTAAAAGGGAACCACTTGTAAAGCAACGTGTGCAGAATCCTTACAGATTTTCCCCAAGCCTTTTAAATGGGGAAAATGGCGGGCCCACATCTAATTTCACCGTCTCATGTTTTTTAGTACTTCACTTTTATCAAGGGTTCTCAAACATTCAGCTTCAAGCTTTCATAGAAACCAATTCTCTTTTCACATTCGTTCAAAGGTTTACATAATATTTAACCGAAATTGCAATAATAAGTCTAACTGGAATAACCAGATTTGGGAATAAACAACTGACACTTGGCAAGTCTTCTATATGGGAAGGAGCCAAAGGGGACAGAAGCACACACTTCCCTGGCCTGCCCACTGGCCAGGAGCTTCGCGCTGAGACATCACAGCCAGGATGTTCTGCAGCCAGGAGAACCAGGGAGGCTGGGTAGGTGGAAGGCAATTAGTAGGAGTGCTGTTACTATAATCCTAGGGGAGACTGAGACCTGGACCAGTAACAGGAGCACCAAAACAATGCAAGCAGAATTCCAATAACTAAACTTCTTAGGCTGCAAAACTTTTAACCATTTGGATGAAAATGTCAGGAGTCAGGTCCTCAGACCATCATGATCAAGGGCAAACCTTAAAAATAGACCAGCTTTTCAGCATCCAGTCACGATTTTTAAAAAACTCAGAACAAACTACAAAAGTGTGCATCTATCCAAAAAAAACCCATAAAAAACAAAAAAAACAATGCCTACGGCTAACAGCATACTTCCATCCATACTACCCTGGCAATATCAGCTCTATTCTATATAAAAGACTGTCAGTATAACCACTCTTCACTCTGGAGTCTGAGCTGCCTGCCTGATCATTTCATGTCATTTTTCCAGATCCACATTACTGACTCGTTACCGTTCACTTGACCGAAGTTATATGTTTTGAGAGACATGTTTCATCTTTATTTTTCCACTAGCCCTGTAATTTTTAGTGTGCGATTTTATAGAACTTGAGGTTTTTCACCAATGCAGACACCATGCTACATTACACACACCTCTGGTTACATAGATCTGCACTGTTCAGTAGGATAGCTACTAGTCATACGCAGCACTTAAACTTTTGAAATGACTAGTCCAAACTGAGTTGCCCTGTAAGGGTTTAAAAAACACACCAGATTTCAAAGACACAAGAGAAAAAAAGAAGACAAAAGATCTTAGCAACTTTTGTACTGATTACATGTTAAGATAATATTTTTATTATACTAAGGTTAAATAAAACTGTCATTAAATTTAAAAAAATAAAAAAGTCCAGCTTAGCCTTTACCGAGTGTTTTAATGTACTGGGCTTAATACGACTTTCCCATGTCGTCTTTGAAAGGAAGGGTTCTATTTTGAATCTAAGAAACATCGGTTACATACTCCAAAAGATTTTCCCTTTCTTGAGGAGGAAAGTTTAAATAGCCTTTGGAACAGGATATGTATTAGCACTGGAGTTATTTCCAAGACGTCTGTAAGACAGTCAATAGCCCTCAGCCCAGCAAGAGGAACTGGTCTAACCTCCTATGGCAGAGGAAACAGCCATTAAACCATCTAAGTACCAAATAATTCTAACTGGCTATTTGGGCCAATGGCTATGGGGGACACACAAGTCAGGTCTACAGTAAAGTAATAATAACCGAAGTAATAATAACTCAAATTGGATTATTTTTAAACATAATTTTTTTTTAAATTTCAGTGACACACTTTGGACTCTTAAGTTGACAGTATTCCTTCTATAATCTCTCCAGACAGTGACAGTTGCTAAATTGTCTCTACCCAAGACTAGGTAACAAAGAGAAAAGCTTTCTCCACTACTAGAGACAGACAGAAAGCAAGCCACGTGAACAGCTCAGAAAAGGAAAAGCTGGGCTTCTCTGGTGGTGCAGTGGTTAGGAGTCGGCCTGCCAATGCAGGGGACACAGGTTCGAGCCCTGGTCCGGGAAGATCCCACATGCCACGGTGCAACTTAAGCCCATACGCCACAACTACTGAGCCTGCGTGCCTAGAGCCCGTGCTCCGCAACAGGAGAAGCCCGCGCACCGCAACGAAGAGTAGCCCCGGCTCACTGCAACAAGAGAAAAGCCCGCGCACAGCAACAAAGACCCAGTGCAGCCAAAACCAAAATAAAATAAATTTTTTTTAAAAACACCATTCACTTTATAGCAGTACACAATATATACTCGATGTCTGTTAATCAATAAATATTTTTTAAAAAGGAAAAGTGTAGCAATTAAATGTGTACACATTTTTTCCCCCAGAACTGTACAATAATTGGGTGTAAAATAGGGGGGAAGGGGACCACCACGGGGGGCAGAAGCTCATAAATCCTACCACTACATTTTGGTGTCGTTCTATTTTTTTCTTTACAATTTTATGTAATTACAGTAAATCCCGCTTTTGAATCTGGTAACACAAATTTTCCCAGTTTTTTCAATCATACTGCACTTTTAACTCAGAAAATTAGGTACTTAAAATTTACAGCCTAGTGTTACAAATTCTGCTTGAGCTGTCCTAGGAATCAAACTGGTAATCTGTTTTCATGCTAACTGTATGAATCATATCTTCATGTGGCAGAGATTTTTATTTCAAACTCATACCTGCTATAAAGCATCAAAGATCAAATGCTTTCGCAACCTGGGTATCATCTGTTATTCTGCCTAGGAATAACCAACCAGTGGAGTGATGGAAATGGCATAAAATACCCATAGAGCAAAACATGCAACTGTTTTTATTGTCCAGATGAATTAGGGCTTTGAAAGGCAAATGTTTTCAGTTATTTAAGGTATTGTAGCGGGAATCATACCCAGCAATTAAGACAGGATTACAGTGCAATTTATGAGTTTCTCAAGGACGTCATTTAATATGAAATATAACAATCATTTCTCCCAAAGCCTGCTATCTACAATCCCACCCCCAAACTCTGCTTTGCTAAAGCAATAAACTAAACGGCAACGCGGCAGGAATCTAAGGCTTTTGAGACCACTTGCAGGAAATGTGCTGCCTTCCACGAGCTCAAGTAATAATTCCACCTTACATTGAAAGAACATACATACTGTTTTACATCTTCCACGGACATTATCTCACGCACGTGATCTCAGATAAAGTGAAGTGGCAAAGGCACGTATTACTTTTTCCATTTTACAGAAGAGTAAACAGACCCAGATTTCCAGCCTCTTGTTCTCCGCTTAAGAACTAAGCCCAGAACACCTTAGACTTGCAGTCCAGTGCTCTTTCAAGCACGCGCATCAATGACAGTCTTCCCCCGTCTGCCCCACCCCCTAAAATACTCAATAGGCCTAGAGCTGGCACATCGAAGAAGTGCCACTCTGGTGTTTCAAGGCATCGATAAAGAGCAACAGTTGATGCTGTGCAACATCATCCGGAAAGGCATCCCGCCACATCCTGCCGAGACACCCCCAACACGACTTAAAAGTGACAAGGTGGCCAAATCCACAACATGGTTCTCCTACAAAGCCAAGCTTCCCTGCATGAAGTTTCCCGCTTCTCAAGAACTAAGCCCAGAACACCTTAGACTTGCAGTCCAGTGCTCTTTCAAGCACGCGCATCAATGACAGTCTTCCCCCGTCTGCCCCACCCCCTAAAATACTCAATAGGCCTAGAGCTGGCACATCGAAGAAGTGCCACTCTGGTGTTTCAAGGCATCGATAAAGAGCAACAGTTGATGCTGTGCAACATCATCCGGAAAGGCATCCCGCCACATCCTGCCGAGACACCCCCAACACGACTTAAAAGTGACAAGGTGGCCAAATCCACAACATGGTTCTCCTACAAAGCCAAGCTTCCCTGCATGAAGTTTCCCTGCTTTTCAAAAGCGTTGACGAGAGAACACGACCACCACCGCAGTAATGCCACAGCATCAGCAGACCTGGAAACAGAGGAAACGAAAACGTTTCTGCAAACAGGAAGCGTCTCCGCCCTGCTCCCCACCCCCTAAATGGAATCAGCTGGGTCGGGGGCGCTCGCAGGGGGACCACAGGCTCCCCGCGCTCACCTGGAGGGAAGCGCGGCGTTTCGCTGCGGAAGGCCGAGGCCGGTCGCATCCTCCTCCTCCTCCACTTCCTCCTCCCACGCTGCAGCCCCCGCCTCCGCGCCGCTCCCTCCTCCCCCGCAGCCCCGCCGCGCTGGAACCTCCCTCCCGACTTTTGACGTCACGGAGGAGGAGAAGGTTCCACCCGGGCCCGTCCCTTTGTGACGTCACAATGACAAAAGAACGCGGCCGGAGCGTCCGGGAACCCGGAGCCGCGGGGGGCGGAGGGAGGGAGGGGAGGCCGGCGCGAGGCGGGGGAGGAATCAGGGGGCGGGAAGGGGGCGCGCTGACGTCTCGCCAGCTTAACCTGTTGCTCTCGGGCCCGCACTGGAGCCAGCGGGCAGGGCCGCGGGGAGCCGGCCGTGCCGCCGCCGCCATGCTCCGCCGTACGCGCGCTGGGGGGCGCCCGCCGCAGCCGCGCGCCGCCCGCCCCCTCCCCGCCACGCCCCCGCACCGCGCGCCGCACCGCCCCCTCCCCAGGCCGACAGGCCGCACCGCCCCCGCGCCCCACCCACCCATCCGCCAGCCCGCCGGCCAGCGCCGCCCGCCCGGAGCCCGGAGCCCGGAGCCCGCAGCCCGCAGCCCGGAGCCCGGAGCCCGGAGCCCGGAGCCCGGAGCCCGCAGCCCGCCCCCTACAGGCCGCGCGCGTACTCCGGGCCCCGGCCCAGCCCGCCGCGACCCCCGCGCGCCCTCCCCTTCGCAGCCGGCTAGAGCACATCGGGAACACGGGGCTCCGCTCCCCGAGCGTTAACTCGTGCTCTGCCTCCCGCGGCCGCCGCTAGCCACGGGCAGGCGGCCGGACGCCAGGACTCGACACAATCCGCTGACGACCGGCAACAAAACATCCCACCCCACGCCGCTCCCCAACTTCGCGATGACTGGGGCGGGGGTGGGGGTGGCTCTGGTCCAAGTTCTACCCCTTTTGCTTTGTGGCTGCACCCGGATCGGATGTGCCCCGGGAAGGCGTCCACGCTCGCAGGCAAGGTTGTCTCCCTGCAGTTTCTACTGCCCGAGTTTAAACTAGTCCTTTGCATTCTCCCCAGCCCTCTGCAATGCGGATGTATTTTAATTCTTAAATTCTTTAGGGAACAGCTTTTTAAGTTAGGCTTGATTATTTAACCTTGCATTTCTTTCATAGTTGAAGTTTACGTGTCTAGATTAGGATCAGCCCTCAAGATGAGATATTCAGCTTTTCCATTAAATCTATTTTTTACAAAACCAGTGCCCCGAAGGTCATCTCCCATTACACACATCACACTGCTCAAAAAGGGAAAATATTAAGACCAATTTGTCGACCCGAGTTAAATAAAACTTTCTTATAACGTTGCATTATTCCTAATGTGTGTTCATTTGGCCTTTTTTTTTTTAATGGGTTCTTTGATTTAAAGCATGCAGCTAATCACCGATCACTCGAGTGCATATTTGGTTAATCCTCGGTCCCCCTCTCCTCTCCCTCCCCCCAAACTTAAAAAAAAAAAAAGCCACCATACACAAAACAAAAACACTCCCATGCCAATCAAAACGTAGCTGTACTATGCACAAAACAAATTTAACTATTCCACACCAGTTATATCTCTGAATAATCACCCAATTTCAGAAGGCCAGTTAACTGGGAGTAATTATTTGTAGTCACATATGCATTCACATGCCTTCTTAAAAACATTAGCTACATTGTATGTCTTTTTCCCCCTAAAACTGGAAACCATGAATTTTTAAACAAAACCAGTCCCATTATTAAAGTCAATCCCAACAAATGCATTCGCTGTAACGCGATTCCCAATTGGTTTACGTTGCGAACCAAATAAGCCAAAACGACCACATACATTAAATTTGATGTGCCAGTGCAAGGAACAAGATCGCCATAATCGGACCCTCGATTGCAACTTAAAGGGCTTCCAACACACATGCGTTACACGGTTTCCCAAATAACATTAATAATAATAACACAGGCTCATTTGCATGCAAAGTGCAATAGGGGCCAAATCCGCCCGAGAATGCAGTTTAGTCACATTACCGCAGCCCCTACACCCCCACCCAGGCTCCACCAAAATCCCCTGCCTTTCATCTAAAACTAGATTATGGTTGTGTCATTCGAGGTCAATTTATTCACTGGAGGTATCGCTACACCAATCTGTTTTTTCGTCCAAACTAGGCAGACACGACTTTGCCTGAAAAAGCGTTCTTTCAGAAAAGAAAGAAACAGCCTTATCGGACGCTGTGTTTAAAACCCTTCAGCTGCAGAATTATCTATAAACTTGACATTCACAGCCATTGCTTAAAACTACAAGTCAAAGGATGTGTTGTTAGGAGCACTTACGTATTTCTTCTGAATGATATTCCTCTTGGGTCTTTCCTTGCTCATTCTGAGATCCAAATGCTGATTGCAAAAGGGGACAATTGCTTCATGAATTTAAAGCCGTCAGAAATTTGCAAAAAAATATCCTGGTGGTTTTTATTGTTGTTGTTGGTGGTGGTTGATCTTGGAATCCGACTTTTCTTCCTCTTCCCCCAAAGCCCGATTCGCCTTGAAATAAATCCGAAATTGGGAAGGAAAAAAAAAAGCCAAAGACGAAGCAAACAAAAAAAAAATTTCACTTTAGTAAAACACTCATAATGGAAAATTTCCCCCGAAACACACACACACAAAAAAAAAAACCGACGCCCTTCACTCCCCCCCCTTTTTCCTCCAAAAACTACATCAGCAAAACGTGAAGGTCCTTAGTGTCTGATCCGTAGTTACATCTTGGAAAAGAAAAAGGAAAGATAAATAAAAAATGTTGGAAGTCACGTTTGTGCTGCAGCAGCAGTGCGAGCAGAAGAGTCAACTCCAGCGGCGGCGGCGGCGGCGGCGGCAGCACCACAGCGAGGGCTCGCCGAGTCTCTTTTTTCCAAGCCCCCTAACCAATGAGAGAGAGGCTATCCAGCCCAACTTTAAATGGACTCTGCTTTTATACAAGTTAGGGCTCCTCGGATAATTCCCTGCCGGACGCTAGCCGAAAACTCCCACAGCTGGGCCACCAAGTGCCCGCCTCCTCCAGTGCCGACAGCCCCTGGCCGAGCCCAGAGGACCCCCGCAGCCCCGTCGACGAGACACCCGAGAGGCCTCGACGAACCCTTCCCGGGCTACCCCTCAGACATCGCTCCCACGCCGAGCCTAAGAGTGGAATTGAGAGAGGCTCCCTAGCTCAATGCATGGCACGCTCGGTCGCTCCACCTCACCCCCTTTCCCCAGCTTGCTGCTCACCCCACAGCCGCCACACGCTAGCCCCCGCCACGCCTCGTGTCTACCTGCAGCCGGGCTGCTGGGTGCCAGTGCCCCAGGACGGCCGGCCCAGGGGAGAGCCGCCTATTCCCGGGGCACCTTAGAATGGTCCCCTTGATCTTCTGGAAGTTGTAGTCCCCCGACTACAAAATGGCTATGGCCACGGGAGCTGGGAACTACAATTCCCAGCCTGCCCCGCAAACCTGTCACTCAACTCCCCTCCCTCCTCCCCGCCCCCTCCCCCTCGCCGGCCCTGCCAACAAATCCGGTGCCGACAGCCCCTGGCCGAGCCCAGAGGACCCCCGCAGCCCCGTCGACGAGACACCCGAGAGGCCTCGACGAACCCTTCCCGGGCTACCCCTCAGACATCGCTCCCACGCCGAGCCTAAGAGTGGAATTGAGAGAGGCTCCCTAGCTCAATGCATGGCACGCTCGGTCGCTCCACCTCACCCCCTTTCCCCAGCTTGCTGCTCACCCCACAGCCGCCACACGCTAGCCCCCGCCACGCCTCGTGTCTACCTGCAGCCGGGCTGCTGGGTGCCAGTGCCCCAGGACGGCCGGCCCAGGGGAGAGCCGCCTATTCCCGGGGCACCTTAGAATGGTCCCCTTGATCTTCTGGAAGTTGTAGTCCCCCGACTACAAAATGGCTATGGCCACGGGAGCTGGGAACTACAATTCCCAGCCTGCCCCGCAAACCTGTCACTCAACTCCCCTCCCTCCTCCCCGCCCCCTCCCCCTCGCCGGCCCTGCCAACAAACGCCTGGACGTGTCCCGCGTGTGACACTGAGAGAGGCTGGCTCGGGATTGGCCCGCAGAGCGTGTGGTCCGCGAGCAAGGAACTCCCCACGCCGGCCCGCCCCCTGGCCCCCGGCCGCGGCCCCCCTCCCCCCCCCGCTGGCGGCCGGCCCCCCTCCCCGCACGCCCCGCCCCCACCCGCGGCGCAAACCGCCTGTGGAATCGAGGAATCGCGCGCGCGCCGGCCCGCGCCGAGCGGCCGTGGGGGGGACGCGCGGCGTCCCAGGGGAAGGCCTCGGAGCGTGGCGGCGCGGGGGGCGGTGTCGGCGAGGGGTTGGAGCCAGTCCTAAGGAAAACTGGGCCACGCACCAAGAGGAATCCTCGGTGCGAACTAGTTGATCGGCGGCGCCTGCTGCTTAGGCGGCGCAGCCGGTGTCACCTCAGGACACCGCCTCGCGTCGCCGCACGAAGCGTGCCGCGGTCGGACTCGGGGGAGCCCGAGGTCACCTCTGCCCGCGGCCGCACGCGCCTCCCGCGCGGAAAGGCCACCTCCCGGCGCGGCACGCGGCCCGGCGGGCGAGGACGGCGTCCGGGGTTAGGGGGACCCCAAAAGGGAAGCCTCGGCCGCCGCCTCCTACAAAAGATCTCCGTCTTAAGGAGATCACGCTCCATCTTGGCTGCTCCCGGCGTCTTTTGCGTCTGGGGCGCCTGTGAGCGAGACTAAAACGTTGAGGGGGAAACGGGTGGAATATGGAGCCCGAGCCACACAGACACGCACACCGTAAGGAAGCATCTGGAACGCCGAGTGCCAGGAATGTCAACGGCGGTAGCCACGCGAGAGCCCGCTTTCTATCTGCGTCTGCCCCCTGTTGTGCTTATTTAATCGTCAATGTAAATGAAGTAGGGAGGCCCTGGTTTATCTCTTCGGCCTTCGCGTTATTAACAACTTCGTCAAGTCTCTGGTAGCCTTTCTGCATTGTTAATTTCCTCGTTTTCACCGTGGTTTTACAGAAGTGATGTTCTAAAGCGTCTCCTCTCGGGCAACCCTTTTAAGAAATGAAAAAGTGGAATAAATACGCCCTCGTACTCATTCCCATACCTTCAATTCTCCTTCCCGTTCCTCAGATTCTCCTTACCTCGAAAGTATCGCAGTTGTTAGGTTTTACCTGCAGCAGTCTTTGAAGAGAGAACCTGGTGTCTAGAAAGGTCTCAGGCACGAAGTAAGAGACCTGGATTTAAACCACCCCTTGGGGCTTCCCTGGTGGCACAGTGGTTGAGAATCTGCCTGCCAATGCAGGGGACACGGGTTCGAGCCCTGGTCTGGGAAGATCCCACATGCCACGGAGCAACTAGGCCCGTGAGCCACAACTCCTGAGCCTGCGCATCTGGAGCCCGTGCTCCACAACAAGAGAGGCCCCCCTCCCCGCACGCCCCGCCCCCACCCGCGGCGCAAACCGCCTGTGGAATCGAGGAATCGCGCGCGCGCCGGCCCGCGCCGAGCGGCCGTGGGGGGGACGCGCGGCGTCCCAGGGGAAGGCCTCGGAGCGTGGCGGCGCGGGGGGCGGTGTCGGCGAGGGGTTGGAGCCAGTCCTAAGGAAAACTGGGCCACGCACCAAGAGGAATCCTCGGTGCGAACTAGTTGATCGGCGGCGCCTGCTGCTTAGGCGGCGCAGCCGGTGTCACCTCAGGACACCGCCTCGCGTCGCCGCACGAAGCGTGCCGCGGTCGGACTCGGGGGAGCCCGAGGTCACCTCTGCCCGCGGCCGCACGCGCCTCCCGCGCGGAAAGGCCACCTCCCGGCGCGGCACGCGGCCCGGCGGGCGAGGACGGCGTCCGGGGTTAGGGGGACCCCAAAAGGGAAGCCTCGGCCGCCGCCTCCTACAAAAGATCTCCGTCTTAAGGAGATCACGCTCCATCTTGGCTGCTCCCGGCGTCTTTTGCGTCTGGGGCGCCTGTGAGCGAGACTAAAACGTTGAGGGGGAAACGGGTGGAATATGGAGCCCGAGCCACACAGACACGCACACCGTAAGGAAGCATCTGGAACGCCGAGTGCCAGGAATGTCAACGGCGGTAGCCACGCGAGAGCCCGCTTTCTATCTGCGTCTGCCCCCTGTTGTGCTTATTTAATCGTCAATGTAAATGAAGTAGGGAGGCCCTGGTTTATCTCTTCGGCCTTCGCGTTATTAACAACTTCGTCAAGTCTCTGGTAGCCTTTCTGCATTGTTAATTTCCTCGTTTTCACCGTGGTTTTACAGAAGTGATGTTCTAAAGCGTCTCCTCTCGGGCAACCCTTTTAAGAAATGAAAAAGTGGAATAAATACGCCCTCGTACTCATTCCCATACCTTCAATTCTCCTTCCCGTTCCTCAGATTCTCCTTACCTCGAAAGTATCGCAGTTGTTAGGTTTTACCTGCAGCAGTCTTTGAAGAGAGAACCTGGTGTCTAGAAAGGTCTCAGGCACGAAGTAAGAGACCTGGATTTAAACCACCCCTTGGGGCTTCCCTGGTGGCACAGTGGTTGAGAATCTGCCTGCCAATGCAGGGGACACGGGTTCGAGCCCTGGTCTGGGAAGATCCCACATGCCACGGAGCAACTAGGCCCGTGAGCCACAACTCCTGAGCCTGCGCATCTGGAGCCAGTGCTCCGCAACAAGAGAGGCCGCGACAGTGAGAGGCCCGCGCACCGCGATGAAGAGTGGCCCCCGCACGCCGCAACTAGAGAAAGCCCTCGCACAGGAACGAAGACCCAACACAGCCATAAATAAATAAATAAATAAGAGTAAGCAAAGATACCTAGTTTTTTAAAAAAATAAAAATAAAAAAAAATAAACCACCCCTGGGCCCCTTCCTAAAAGGTACCCGACAGCCTCTCTGAGCTGGTCAGCTTCCTCATCAGCAAATTAGTGACCATCAAACCTTGTGGGGTGGATTATATAATAATGTGAACCCAGCCGAGAACCAGGCACGTTATTAGAAGCTTTCGATAAATGAAATAAAGTGCTGCTTTAAAATGCTTTTCAAGTATTACTTTTCCTTTTTGAAAAAAAAGAAAATCTGCCTTCTAAATTGAAATTACGCGTCATATGTCCCTTTCACAATCCGAAAAATAAAGGACCCTATGAGCCTTCACATGGCGCCTATGCTGAAGGACCCCATAGAACAGACTCCATGTTTCCATATTGGCCGCCCAGGTGAGTTGATGGTTAGGTTACAACGAGGTGGTTTCAGAAGACTTTCTGATGATTATGGCCTGTATTCTGGTGGTCTCCACTTCTCCACACTCTTAGGGTTTTCACCAGCTTTCAGGAAGTTTAATGTCAGATCTGCCCATCCCCGATGTGTATAACATTAGCCTCGATTTCCCTGAAAAGGAAAATAGGTTGGCCTTTTTAGCCGTTGAAAGGCTTTCCTGTTGTGGAAGTCACTGTCTCCTGATGAACTTCCTTTCCCTGCCATCTTGGCAAAGCCATAGATTACCTTTTCCTCCTCTTTTTCATTTTCTGTAAGTGAATTATCACTCCCCTGACAATTTTTACCTCTCACAGCAGGTCTCTTGACCTTTTCCAAGTCGTGAAGTAGTGGATGGGAGGGTGGGGGAAGACCTCACTAGGTACAGTGCTCCTACAGGACCTGTGTGCCAGCACCGGTCTCGTTCCTGAAGATACACACAGAGAGAGACCGAAAGTTCTTTGTCAAGAAACACACAGCTCAGTAGAAAAGGCAGACTCTAGGACCAATTATGATACCTCTAAAAAGTACTGTATTTGCATTATAGAAAAGGTGCTAAAGGGAATGCTTAGCTGAGGTGACCAGGAATGAAGGAGTTTTTAAGGGTGAGTAGGAGATCAGCAGTTTGAAGTATGCTGAGCAACTTTCCCGCATTAAAAAAAAACAAAAACAAAACCATGAGACCTAAAAAAACAACCACACTTACGGATGGGACTCAGTTTTTGTTTGGGAGTGACCAAAACTGAAAGTGAGACATGAGCAGGAGCCAGGACCAGAAAGTTTCTGTATGCCACTTTGGACTTTGCCTGTAAGCTAAAAAAGCAGCTCAGAAGGATTTTCCCTAGCCGTAGAAAGCGGATTTGTGTTTCTGAAAAGTAATTCTGATTGTGAGAGATGAAATTGAGGACTGAAGAAAAGAGGCAGGGAGAGCTGGAAACCAGTTGCAATGTTATTGCATAAATGAGGTGAGAAATGGTTATGATCTGAATCCAGCAGCAGAGGAAATAGAGCTAGCAGTGAACACGTTGAGAAATACTTAGAATGTCAAAAGTCAATAGGACTTGGGAACTGGTTAGCTGGAGGGAATGGTGACTAATAGGGCAGAGTCTAAAGATCATTCCTTAATCTTACATTTTATGCCCTTAATTAGATCAATTATCCACCGTAGGAAGCCTAGGAACATGATGGAAGTGAAAGAGGAAGAGGTAGCAAATCATCAGACACAAATAAGAGCAGGCACTTACTATTCTGGGTCCAAATCTGCATGGGCAATCATATTTAACGAAGCATTCTAGTCCACCGTTTGAGTTCCTATAAGAAATGACAAGGGGGCTTCCCTGGTGGCACAGTGGTTAAGAATCTGCCTGCTAATGCAGAGGACAGGGATTTGAGCCCTGGTGCCGGGAGATCCCACATGCCTCGGAGCAACTAAGCCCGTGCACCGCAACTACTGAGCCTGTGCTCTAGAGCCCACGAGCCATAACTACTGAGCCTGAGCGCCTAGAGCCCGTGCTCTGCAACAAGAGAAGCCACTGCATTGAGAAGCCCTCGCACCGCAACCAAGAGTAGCCCCCGCTCGCCGCATCTAGGGAAAGCCTGCGCGCAGCAACGAAGACACAATGCAGCCAAAAATAAATAAATAAAATAAACTTATTAAAAAAAAAGAAATGACAAGGAAGGAATTAAAAAGAGCAAGGACAGAAGAATAATCCACAGTCCTATATTATATGCGTATTGAAATTTCCCTCTTAATACAGGGATGACACACGTTATCCCATGTGCTTCCACACATGAATCACAACCATGGTTCTCCTAAGAAGTAACTCAAGGTTCATCTTCTCCAGAAATCCTGCCTTAATAGCCCATCTTCCCTGCCCCCCCGTATTATATCCGTATATGCTTACATTCTCCAATTTTGTCTTATGTTCCCATCTCCTCTCCAAATAAAAAATAAGCTTTCTAAAGTCAGAGACCATGTTGTCTACTTCTCATCCCTTCCTCAAAGCTCCAGAAACTTCTTAGAATTTGGCAGGGTCCAGTAAATGCTTACTGATGAATATTTCGCCCAAACTATAATGCCTGACTATTTAGACTTTTGCCAGCCATTTAGTCTCTTGACTATCATCTCCAATTACGTTTTGGAGCACTACTGTTTCTCCTCTTCCAGTATCCAAATCCACCATAGTGCTGTATACTCTTTAAGGCTCCAGCTCCAGTCTTCTCTCCAGTTCAGCCTGGCTGCTCGGCTTCCTCCTCCTGAATTCTCATTGCCCCTGTTACTTCAGCCACATCTTTTAAGAATAAAAATTACACGTATTTAAGGTGTACAGCGTGATGTTTGGATATGCATATTCATTTTATTAAGAGGTGTGGAAATGTACCAAGCGGGGCAAGCGGGGGCTACTCTTCGTTGAGGTGCTCAGGCTTCGTATTGTGGTGGCTTGTCTTTTGCGGAGCACAGGCTCTAGGCGCGCAGGATTCAGTAGTTGTGGTACGCGGGTTCAGTAGTTGTGGCTCATGGGCTGTAGAGCGCAGGCCCAGTAGTTGTGGTGCACGGGCTCAGTTGCTCCGCGGCGTGTGGGATCTTCCCAGACCAGGGCTTGAACCCGTGTCCCCTGCACTGGCAGGCGGATTCTTAACTACTGCGCCACCAGGGAAGCCCATATATTCATTATGAAATGGCTATTAAAGTCAAACTAATTAACATATCTCTCACCTCACACGGTTACCATCAGCCCCATTTTTTGAGCTTTAAAATTTTATTCCATGTTGTCTTTGTATTCTGGTTATGTCATTTGTATACCTTGTCTCTCCTATTTAGATTGAAAATCTCACTGGAGCCATGACTTGTCTCAAATCGAGGCAGCCCTTGGGCAGTGAGGCCCATCACTGGGTGGGAATCAGATGTTTCTAATGTTAACTCTCTGAGTGACCTTAAGCCATTCATTTGACCCCTGTGGGCCTCCGCTTCATCATCGATAAAATGAGAGTGTTAAATTCAATTATCACCAAAGAAATCTGTGGATCCAACATGCTCTAATCCTACTTTGACCTTTGTACTGTGCTTCCTTGTTCCCCTCTCAGTGCTGGCCCCCCTAAGTAGACTTAAATACATAATTGTTGGGTAAGGATTACTAGGGCAGATTTCTTTATACTGGTATGTTATTAAGTGCCTAATACAACCTTATATTTCTCTGTGATATCTAATGATACCTTTCATTTCTATAACTTGTTATAGTGTTTAAAGCACAGTCATAATAATATAATTTGACCCATAAAACAACCCAGATTAAGATAGGTCTTACCATCTTCACTCTTCCAGTGTGAAAATGAAATAGTAAGAGGTTATGATTTGCTGAAGTTCATATAACTAGTAGGGTGGCAGAACCAGGAGTCAAAGCCAGGCCTCCTGTCTCTGCATCCCTTGTGCAGGCCACCTCCCTGGTTTTCTAAAATGTGGTCCAAGACACATTATTCCATGTTACCAGATACTGAAAGAAAAGGATGTTTGAGGAGATAGATTTGGAATTTCTAACTTACCCAAAGATACTTTCGAGTTTAAAATCCCTAAGAGGCATATAGTTTTCCAAACTACTTTGGCCACAGAGGCCTATTTTTAAGGAGCTGGTATCCGTGGAACAGTCTCAGAGACATGCTTCACCCAGTATGATGAACTTATGCTTCAAAAATGATTGCTGACTGACAATAATTCTTACCTAAGTGACTGAATACTTTATGTGAAGTTTCTAATTTTATATAGGTCTATCTCGGTATGTAGGGGGAAGGGAGTTAGGAGGAGGGATGTAAAAAATAATCTTTGACTGACATCAGGTTTATAAATAACTATGAGCCAGTGTACTTAGAAGGTAGGGGCTTCTATTGAGAGAAGGTAGAACAGCTATTTCAAGCTGAGATTTGTCAGAGTATTTTAAAACACTAGAAGGTAAACCGAGAAGTAAACAGCCTTCTTAAGAGTGAGTGATGTCAAGGAGACATTAGTTCTTTTTGTTATTCATTGCTCCCTGTCCCTGAATTTATAGTCTTATTTGTCAAGCTTCACTTAAATGCCACAGCACAAGCCAGATACAATAAAATAATATTTTATACTGGTTGACTGTGGACCTCATTTATACAAGTCACTGAAAGTCCCTGGTTCTTTGGATTTTCTAAAGTTTTTGGACTATCATTACTATTCTGCTTAGATTATGTCTTGTGTTCTTGAAAGTGAGCTGGCCCCAATTCAGAAACTCTGGTAAGGCAGCCAAGATGGGAAACCTGCAGTTCCTAAAAATAGAAGTTACTGTTTATAATAATACTGGTACTCTGTGTTTGGGGGGAAGAAATCTATCAGTAATTAACGAAACCACAGGGGATCATTATGAGGAAACTGAGGCATAGAGATTCCAAGTAGGCAGGGAAAGAGGAAAGGAACTGTATCAACCAGGACATCTTCCGTTGCAGCTGAAAGAAGCCCACATGAAAATAGCTAATGGAAAAAAAGGAGGTGGAGAGGTTTGCTTCATCTAACTGGGGAATCTGGAGTCCTAGTTTTAGGGCTACAAATGATGGCATCGTCTCCCCCATCTCCTTGCTTCTCGTTCTCTCTCCATTCATCTCAGCATTTCTTTCTCCTGTCAGCAGGCAGCGAAGGTAGCTCCAAAGAAAACTTGTTTCCCACCATGGACATAGCGGTGGAGCACAATTTGTTACCAGAAGGAGTGGGAGAAAAACATTCTGGGCAGCAAATAAGCAACAGCAATCACAGCCCACCACAGGAATCATTAGCTCTTCACTCTGTCAGGGCCACAAAAGGGAGTAGCGTAGGAGAAAAGGATCTTTCACCAATCAGAAGCCCGGAAGTGCATTTGATTCCAGACCAGTCCAGCTCAGTCCAGGGCTACACTTTCTCGTTCACCCCAACTTCCACGTTTTGAGGTTTTCACAGACACATAATCCAAGATGCTGGTTAATCTCCATCCGACCCTCTGCCCATGGCTCCTATGAATCCATGTGCTGCTAAACAAAAACAGAGCCTATCTCCTGCAAAACTGTAACATCTGCAGAGTTTATGTTCTTTTCTGAAATCTTAATGTTTCCAAAACCCCAGATTCATCCATACCTTTACAGAAACCTGGGACCATGTTTCTTTCTGATCACACACACACACACACACACACACACACACACACACACACACACACAGTAAAACAGAAGAGATTCGGACACCAGCAGTTATACTGTGACTAGAAATTAGTGGATTATTAATTTCCAGATGTTTGTCTTTCAGTTGTCAAGCAGTCACTGAAAAAAAAAAACATTTGTTGAACATTCACTAAGGATATAAAATTGAATAAAACAAACCCTATCCTCAAAACATGCACACAAAGCACTGAGTTTTCCCTCATGAAAGGAATGTCAGGGAAGACATCTGAAGGAAGTAGGGGGCCTCTAGGCTCTACTCAGCTGAGGGCTGGCCATGAGCTGCTCTGGTGCTGAGCCTCCCAGGAGACTGCAGAAGAGGCCCCATTCCTTAACTCCACTGCCGTCTACCCATCCTCAGCCCCAAGAATCTGGAAGCTCAGCCTCCTCTCTTTTTTTCTTTTCTCTCCTTTTAGCTTTCATTTGTTCATTGATTCATTCATTCATTCATTCATTCATCCATCCAAAGAGTACCCAGTGCCGGCTTAGAATGCTCCCCTTTCTCTGCACTTTCACCTTTCTGGATCCTTGCAGCCCTCCTAAGTGAGCAAAGTGGAGCCCAACAGTCCTCAGACAGGAAGGGCACCTGGGCTGAGAAAAAGGGAGGAGGCACTGAACCCAGGTGAAGTCCAGAAATGCAGGACAAGGCAAGGGGACCCACAATCAGGCCTTTATTACTACAAAATGGCAATGTCTTTTTGTGTCCACGTGTGCATGTGCCTAAGATAAAGGAGGTGAGGGCTTTCAAACAGTGTACGGTATCTTAGAGGGTTTTGGGCATTTATGATTGTAGACAAATACAGATACAAAGAGAAAAACTATAACATCAGGGTGGTTATTCAATATAGTATAGCTTACAGGCGAGATTATACTGGGAATCTGAAGGCTTGGGGTTTAGTCTCAGTTTTTTGTGACCTTGGACAAGTCACTTTGCTAGGCGTCACTTTCTTCACTTGTAAAGAAGGAGACTGTGGCCTAAACACCCTCCCAAATCTACTATTCTATGATTCTGTACAAATCAATACTAATCTGGGTAGTTTGTGATCATACCAATTTTATACAACATGGTTGTGTAGATAGAAAAATACATGATAGATAGATAGATAGATAGATAGATAGATAGATAGATAGATAGATAGATAGATTGTCACAGCCCATGATTAAGGCACTCTGTTTGGGTCAGTATGTTTGAAGAGGAGACTAGGGTCCCGACTGGTAGGAGAATCCTTATCTCCCAAGCAACTTAGGATCCCAAATGGGTTGAGATTCTCTCAACCTAGAGGGTAGGAGAAACCGGGAGGAAGGAGGCTAGATTTTCTGAAATTACTATAGAACAGATCCTTGGACATTTCTCAGCCATGTCAATATGGCTGCAGCTGTCCCAAACTTTTCCAGGTCTCAGACATAGACAGTCAGAATCACATTCCTTATACTCTCCATTTACCCGCTTACAAAGTACCCACTACTTACCTAGCAAAGTATCTGCACATGGTAGATAAATGCTTCTGAAATAAATGAATGGAATTTGGCACTGTGCCAATGATTGTTTTGTTCACAAATAATTCTCTGCATCTGGAGTGTTCTTTCGAAGAGGTCAGCTCCCACCAAGGAGTTGCAATTATTGGGGAAGTGAAACTGATTGACAAGTGGTACTTAAGAGATCTCCATTTTGCTTCCCAGCCAGCACTTCTCTTGTGCAATGTCCAAAGAAGAGAGGACGAAATGAAACATTTCATGTTCCTTCAGTAACATAATACACCCAGACATTTTCATAAAGTGAGTCTAAAACTCAAGATCGGTGTGGATGTATTCATCTGACAAATGATATTTGTCTGCTGCTGTTATGGACTGAATTGTGTCCTCAACAAAAATTGCAACGTTGAAGTACTAACCGACAGTCCCTCAGAACGTTGACTGTATTTGGAGATAGGATCTTTAGAGAGGTAATTAAGTTAAAATGAGGTCATTACAGTGGACCCTAATCCAGTATAACTGATGTCCTTATAAGAGGAAATTTGGACACAGACACACAAAGAGGGAAGACCATGTGAAGACACGGGGAGAAGTCAGCCATCTACAAGCCAAGGAGAGAGGCTTCAGAAGAAAATAAGTGGGCGGACACCTTGGTCTTGGACTTCTAGCCTCCAGAGATGCAAGGACATAAATTTCTGTTTTTTGTTTTTTGTTTTTTTTTTAAATTATTTATTTATTTATTTTTGCTGTGTTGGGTCTTCGTTTCTGTACGAGGGCTTTCTCTAGTTGTGGCAAGCAGGGGCCACTCTTCATCGCGGTGCGCGGGCCTCTCACGATTGCAGCCTCTCTTCTTTGAGGAGCACAAGCTCCAGACGCGCAGGCTCAGTAATTGTGGCTCACGGGCCTAGTTGCTCCGCGGCATGTGGGATCTTCCCAGACCAGGGCTCGAACCCTTGTCCCCTGCATTAGCAGGCAGATTCTCAACCACTGCGCCACCAGGGAAGCCCCTAAATTTCTGTTTTTTAAGCCAGCCTGTACTTTGTTATGGCAGCCCCGGCAAACTAATACAGTGGCCTTGTAAATTTAACCTTTCAAATGAAAATGACCAGTGCCCAAAAGGTCCTGAGGTTGAGGTGTTTGTCTGGTAATGGGGATAGGCTCTGTGGCTCTCTGGCATCCACTTCCACTGTGACATGAATTTACAAGATGAGGTAAATGAGATTAGGATACTCTATAGATGGCACTCCCAGCACCTGATCTCCTAGCCACGGCCTACTTGATCCAAAGATTTACAAGTTTCTGGGGTACATAAGTATGGGGATTGGGAAAAGGTAGGGGTAGCGGGGAAGGTATGAAGCTTCTCAGTTTTCAGTATTGTGGCCCAAGGATGGGTCCAATATCCACATCTGGGACAAGGGTGTCCCTTTTGAGAAAACTACCTTGTCCCCTCCAGCTTTGATCCTAGGTTCCTGCTTTTTCCCAAGATCTAGCACCATCAATTGGCTGAGAGTTCTTTCTCCTAAAGAATGGGGAAAGATGAGTTTCAAAAAGATTGAATGTCTTTTTCTTCCTAAACGTTTTTCTTCTCTTCCCCAAATTTTTAAATAAAGAAGCAGCCAAAGTATTTGACTTTGCTGGCTTATACTGTAGTAGAGTATTATTTAAGCCCAACTTCAATTTTTATAATAGTCATCAATAATTTTAAGGGAATTCCCTGGTGGTCCAGTGGTTAGGACTCCGTGCTTCCACTGCAGGGGGCTTGGGTTTGATCCCTGGTCAGGGAACTAAGATCCCGCATGCCACGTGGCACGGCCAAAAAAATTAAAATTATGGTTTAGAAAAAAAAAAATTGTGAAAGTCCAACATAATGACCTTTACATCCACAAAAGTAACTGACTTATGTTACTTATCCACAGCCCAAATCATTATCTAGGTGAAGAGAGGCACTTAAATATCTCCTTTCTCAAATCTAAGGTCAAGGTTGACCACAGATCATTTGCTGCCCTTTTAGGTAGTGAATTGGCCCACATAGTTAGAGTTCTACCATTAGAATATCATTCTTGAAAAGAAAAGAAAATTTCTCCCTTTGGGATAAGGCACTCTAAGATCTAGGGATCCATTTTTAAATGAAAGTTCTACAAGAGAATTATTACACTGTTATCAGTCATTAATACGTTACCATGAATTAAGTATTACAGATTAGCAAACCAGACTTCTAGCAAGGTCTCAGGAAACAAAATAAGGAAGTGTTGATATGTATGATACTTTTAATAAAGTATCTTTTATATCTCAGCTTTCTTATCAACACAATGGAGCAAATTGTCACATACTCTAGTATGGATTTTGATGAGGGGAAAAAAATTAGAAATAAAAAAGCCAACTGAAAGGAAAAACCATACAGAAACACAGGTATCATTGTAGATATCCTTTAGTGTGTGACACAGATATATTTCTGAAATTTTTATTATGAAGCAGAGTCATTTATTATGGATTCTTGAGCCTAAGTTCATGAATGACAGCCCTGACCAGGGAATGGTCCAGGTAAGAGTCTACCTTTCGGTTTGTCTGAGACTTTCCTGGTATTAGCACTGAAAGTGCTGAGCAAACCATCAAGGATGGTCACCCCAGCTTAGAAAGACATTCAAGACTGCAAACTCCAAGAGGGTAGAAGCTCCAAATGAAGGGTGGAACAGGTCCTCAATCAATATTTTTGGAATGATGCAATCAATGAATGTCTCTGAACAAAGACCATTCTCACTGTACCTATTCCTCTGAACACTTGGGGGGAAGGCATGACATAAATCCCAGATACCGGTGACCATCATACATTTGGCCTCTCTGGTCCACAAAGGAGTCTTTCTTCAACTGAGTTACCTTTCCGGGACCCCCAGGAAATTCTTCCAATTCTTGCCAGTCTTGGCCAAACACATAATTCTCAGAACTGACCTGGAGGTGAATCTTTCACAACTATGATGTTAAAACCAGCTGCAGAGGAGAATCATGGGAGTGGCACACCTTCCAAAATCCAAGGTTAATAGGCTGTGAATTGCCACTTTCTTCACTTCAGCAATTCCTTTAACCTGCTTGGGGAGGAGAAGAAAGTGGGGCAGCACCAGCTATGAGGGGGCAACAGACAACAACGCTCTCTGCTCCCCTCGTCCCACCCCTCCCAACCCTCTTGCTCCCCCCACAAAAGCACCAGGCATTCAGTTATACGGTACTAGATATTTATACAGCCTACTCAATGCGAATTCAAATTTACTTCCAAGTCATTAGGGCCAATTACTCACCTTTGGGCCCTGTAATATCATTTGTTTCCTGCCAAACAGATTGTTTTTTCCTATTGCAAATGTGATAAATCCTTTAGAGTGCGGCTCAGTCACGTTTAAACTGATTCAGATTGGTGCCGGGTTGGGGGTGAATGAATGAGTGGATGAGTCATGATATACAGATCTCATTGATGATCCTTTTAATTCGAGAAGAATTCAGTGCTATTGAGGAGAATGGGCTGACTTGGAAGGCACTAGTATGAATACTGGTACTATTTATTTCCTTTAATTGGACCAAGGCTTGAAAGAATGAAAATATTTTCTTTTGCCTTTATTTTGGCCGTGAAGGATCCAATTTCCTTTCTTCTCCAGCTTTCACAGATGTATTAAATTACACACTGTGTCTCACTGTGCTAGGATTTGAGGAGGTTAGAAAAACAATGATAAAATAGTCCCTGTCCTGTGGGAGGTTGCAGTCTATCTGAAAGAAAAGATAGGCGCACAAGAAAAAAAAGGTATCAACCGAAAACTTAATAATCTCCATGATTAGGTTCCAAAATGGTCCAGTCTAGTGATTCTCCACATGTGCTGCCCCAGACTAGCCCTATGAGAATCACCTGGGACTTGTAAGAACTGCAAATTCTTGGGCTCTCTACCCCAGCCCCAGTGAATGAGAATTTTAGGGGCAGGGCACAGCGATCTGTGTTTTAACAAGCCCTTTGAGGGTGTGTGATACTCATCTAGTTTTGAGAACTTCTTTTTTTTTAAATTAATTAATTAATTTTTGGCTGCGTTGGGTCTTCGCTGCTGTGCACGGGCCTTCTCTAGTTGCAGTGAGCGGGGGCTCCTCTTCATTGCGGTGCGCCGGCTTCTCACTGCCGTGGCTTCTCTTGCTGCGGAGCACGGGCTCTAGGCACGCGGGCTTCAGTAGTTGTGGCACGTGGGCTCAGCAGTTGTGGCTCGTGGGCTCTAGAGTGCAGGCTCAGTAGCTGTGGCGCACGGGATTAGTTGCTCCGTGGCATGTGGGATCTTCCCGGACCAGGGCTTGAACCCGTGTCCCCTGCACTGCCTGACGGATTCTTAACTACCGCACTACCAGGGAAGTCCAGTTTGAGAACTTCTTGGGTAGATATTTTAGTGCCCAGAAGTTTGGGAGAGATGTGGAAACTGGAAAAGGATCTGAACTGAGTTTGGCCAGAAAGCTCCTCTCTTGATTTCAGTTTCCCAAATTACTTAGTAAATCTCTATATAAATAACTCTCTTTACAACTGTACTTTTTGTTTTAATCACTTGTGTTAATAGGCATTAATTTGTGATTGTCTTAGCTCCCTTCATTAAGATGTAAACTCCATGAAGGCAGGTCCCTCTTTTCCACTTCCTGCCCAACTCTCGACTGCATGCTACAGATAAAAGTTTAATATTGTTCTTGCTGGATTGTATATTTCCATGATTTTATATCTTCCTATGATTTGTTAAATATACATTAAGGGCCTGTAATGTGCCTGATAATTGATATTGACAGGAGTAAAAAGTCCTGTAAGAAATGACCCTTGCCCTAGAATCTAGTTGGAACAAAAATACACCCTCAAGAAAGAACAGCATGAGGTTGCATACGGGTAAGTACAAATAAAGATTTAGATTAGATGAATAAAGACCATAGGATTCAGAAAAGAGGGACAGAGAGCCATCCAGTGGGTGGAGAGTGGGTGGAGCTTGAGCAGGTTTCAAAACCCTTGGAGAGGGTTAGCCTGGCCCAGAACAATGGGGAAAGGGAGAAGAGGACTGGAACAAGGGGACTGGGTGACCTGGAGCAAGATATGGACAGAGTCAAGGAGCCTTAGGGTGATAGCCCTGCTACGCGGGTGCCTGTGAAGTGGGGAGAGGGTTAGAGTGGAAAGGGTTGGAGTAGGTAGTTCCTGGAGAGCCATGAATGGCAGCTTTGCTAAGAATTTTTCCCTTAAGTGTATGCTTTGTTTTGTTTTGTTTTGTTTTGCGGGCAGGGTGGATAGGGGTAGGTTGTGAGTCTTGTGCAGAAGGAATTGGAGGTGGGGAAAAAAAGGAAAGGACAGTCAGAAGGGGCTCAGTCGTTCAGCCCCACTTATAGGGCTCTTCCTCTGGGTCCCGAGATGGAAGAGAGCAGCTCTTCCCTGAAGGAGCTCACAGTCTAGTGACGGGAGGCAGAATATCCTAACACAGTGCCATCAACACCACGGTAGAAAAGTTGGGGATTTCTAGCCTGGGCTATCAGGGAAGGCTTCCCGGAGCAAGGGACATTAGAAGGACTGAGTGGCTTTAGCCAGGTGCAGAAGTGGGAAGAGGAACAGGAGGCGCAGAGGCACCAAAGCACGAGGGAGGCAGTGAAGGGATTGCAAGCAGACTGGTTGGATTTGGCAAAGGTGGACATGAGCAAACGACCAGAGGTGAGTCTTGGAGAGATGGGCAGACGTGAGATCACGACGGGATGATGGGTGGGGCATGGCCAGGGTAGCAGTTTGAAGAGGATACTCTAATAGGAGTCTGAAAGGAGGGGACATGCCAGCAAGGCATTTAGAAGGGTGAAAGGCCAGACCCTGGGGGAGAGGAGGATTGTGGGAATGTCACAGAGCTTTTGAGTGGAAAGACCAGCAAGACTTGGTGCCAGTGGTTATGTGGGTTGAGGGACAGAAAAGGGTCAACATTTAAAATATATAGTTTTTTGAGCTTGGGCAGCTCAGAGAATGCTGTTACTGTTGAGAGAAATAAGGAAGTTCGGAGGGGAAACTGGGGGTGGGGGAAAGATGATTATTTCAGTTTTGGACACGTTGTTTGCTCTCTTGAGCTGCTTTGTTTGGTTTCTATAGCTGTTTCTTCTTCCCTTCAAATTTAGTTTCAGTGCTTAGAGGAAAAAAAAAAAAAGAGCCCAGTTTTGTATCTTGCACAAGATCGAGGTGCATCTATTTATACAACCTAAAATGACCCAAGAGCCTAAGGGATCAATAAACAACCGAGTTGTTCCCGATTTTCAATGCCAGGTGCCAAGGTGAGGAGGTGCGCTGAGGGAGGCGGTTCTACCCGATGTTTCTGTCTTGTCATCCTGGCCACAGGGGAAGGGGAAGGTTGGGAACCTCACCTGGCTGGCTGGACTTTTGTTTTTCTCAGGAGTCCTTGCTCCACAAATCAGGGCTTCCCAACGGACCTGTCGGAGGAGATCATAGGTCTGACATCCCGGGCCACCCTGGCTCAGCTTCCTAGAGCAAAAGCTTTCTAAACGGATTCTTGCTCTCTGGGGACAGGAACTAGTTTCTGCAGCCTCATTGACACTCACTGACCTCAGCTATTTTCATGTCCTGCTCGGGCTGGTGGCTAGGGCTACCGGTGAGAGAGAACATAGGTCAGCCTGACTCTCCCGCTCGCTCAAGTGGAGAAAGCCTCACAGTGTGGGATCAAGGAGAGAAAGAAAAGCCTGACCCTGGCTTCTCTCCACCGGAGACAGAGAAGCAGTGGGTTGAGGTGAGGCCAGCTGACCCCTCTGCCTCCCACAGACTCTTTCTTTTTCTTTTTAAAAATTTATTTATTTAATTTATTTATTTTTGGCTGCGTTGGGTCTTCGTTGCTGCACGCGGGCTTTCTCAAGTTGTGGTGAGCGGGGACTACTCTTTGTTGAGGTGCGCGGGCTTCTCATTGTGGTGGTTTCTCTTGTTGCGGAGCCCGGGCTCTAGGTGTGCGGGCTTCAGTAGTTGTGGCTCGCGGGCTTCAGTAGTTGTGGCACATGGGCTCAGTAGTTGTGGCTCATGGGCTCAGTAGTTGTGGCACGTGGGTTCAGTTGTGGCTCGTGGGCTCAGTGGTTGTGGCACGCGGGCTCAGTGGTTGTGGCACGCGGGCTCTAGAGTGCAGGCTCAGCAGTTGTGGCACGTGGGCTCAGTAGTTGTGGTGCACGGGCTTAGTTGCTCCGTGGCATGTGGGATCTTCCAGGACCAGGGCTCGAACCCATGTGCCCTGCATTGGCAGGCAGGTTCCTAACCACTCTGCCACCAGGGAAGCCCCCCATAGACTCTTTCAAGCCACTAGCCACCCTGCCTCTCTGATGCTTGCACGTATGCTGAGCGTCCCTGCCTGACCTCTTTAAGCACAGTACGTCCACCTTGATTTCATGGAGTCAAGCTAACCCTACCTGTGTGACCTCCTTAGCCGGACTGAAGCACTGTTGAAAGATAAAGTTCATTTAGGAATAAGAATAACTTTCTTAAGTTGGGGTTTCGTGGAACAAGGGGCAGCTGCTCTGAAATCAAGGAGGAGCCCTGGCGTCACCTGACTCTTCCTCTTGTAAAAGCATCCTGCAAACCCATTCACTTCTCTCCGTCCTCACCATCAGCCCAGACCTTCAACTCTTGCCTGTTCCACCGTAATTCCCTCCAAACTGGCCTTCCTGCCCACACGCTGCCCAGCTACAATCCATTCTCTGCAGTGAAGAGAGACCGGTCTTCCCACAACCCAAATCTGAGTCTGTCCTGTGGCGGATGGCCTGTGAAGACGGCCGCCAACACTTCCCCCCAACCCCACAGGCACGCTCTTCCCATGAAAAGTGGAATCTATTTCTCCTCCTCTTGAGTCTGGGCCTTCTGACTTGCTTCTACCAACAGAATGTTGTTAGTGGTGAAAACGACATTCTGGGACTTCTAAACCCAGGGGTTAAGAGCTTAGCTTCTGTTTTTCCTCGCTTGGGAGTCAGCTGCCATGGAAAGAAACTTGGGCCAGATAACCAGATGATAACAGACCAGCTAGAGAAACAGAGGACCAGCCGGCCCCCGAAGCTTGCAGCCCAGAGGAATGAGTGGGGCCATATGAACATTCTAACCCCAGCCATCTCGGTTCTCCCATTCCCGTCAGATCACCCCAGCCAGCACCCCGGGGAGCAAAGAAGAGCCCAAATCGCAGGATCATGAGTAGATAAAGGGCTGCTGTTGTTTTAAGCCACGAACTTTTGGCGTGGCTTGTTACAGAGCAATGATGGCTGGAACATACCCTACTCTTAAAGGACACTTTCCTTAAAATGGTGCTGACCCAGCCCCTCCATCTTCAACCTCATCTCTCACCACTCCACCTAGTCTTCTACTCTAGGCCTTTGCACACTTATACCACATCTCTCTCACCCTCCTTAATCCTACCTAGTCATCCATCAGCTTTTCCTCCTTCTAGGAAACACCACTTCTTCCAGGAAATCTCTGATTCCGTGAGACTAGGTTAGGGGCCTTATGTACAATATCAGATAAGTTTCAGGCGTGCAACATAGTGATTCACATTTTTTTTTTCTTTTTGGCCACGCCTCACAGCTTGCAGGATCACAGTTCCCTGACCAGGGACTGAACCCAGGCCATGGCAGTGAAAGCCCGGAATCCTAACCACTAGGCCACCAGGCAACTCCCGTGATTCACAATTTTTAAAGGTTATACTCCATTTATAGTTATTATAAAATATCGCCTATAGTCCCTGTGTTGTACAATCTACCATTGTACTTTTTTTTTTCTTTCTCTGTGGTACGCGGGCCTCTCAGTGTTGTGGCCTCTCCCGTTGCGGAACACAGGCTCCGGACGCGCAGGCCCACCGGCCATGGCTCACGGGCCCAGCCGCTCCGCGGCACGTGGGATCTTCCCGGACCGGGGCACGAACCCGCGGCCCCTGCATCGGCAGGCGGACTCTCAACCACTGCGCCACCAGGGAAGCCCTACCATTATACTTTTAATGACGTATATACCATGAAGGTGGGGACTTTCTGCCTTTCTTGTAAGTGTATCCCATATTCCTCACACAGGGCTTCCCTGGTGGCGCAGTGGTTGCGCGTCCGCCTGCCGATGCAGGGGAACCGGGTTCGCACCCCGGTCTGGGAGGATCCCACATGCCGCGCAGCGGCTGGGCCCGTGAGCCGTGGCCGCTGAGCCTGCGCGTCCGGAGCCTGTGCTCCGCAACGGGAGAGGCCGCAGCAGAGGGGGGCCCGCATACCCCAAAAAAAAAAAAAAAAAAACTACCATATTCCTCACACACTATCTGCACAGTAGGTGCTATTCAACGTTTGCTGAATGAATGAATGAAAGGCCAGCTGAATAAGGGACTAAAACTATGGAGTATTCTTTTTAGACTTGATCGTGTCATCCTTTCCTCATACCACCCCGGTCATCCCCAGCAGATATTACATTCTGAACGCTTTCTTTCAGCTTCTCTGAATCTTAAATTTCTTCTCTCTATCTCAACTGACTCTGAAGGGACAGTAACTGGTATTCAGGGTGACGAGCCTGGGATATGAGGAAACCTTGATGTGATGAATTGTCAGCGATTAAAGGTTACTTTTAACTTTTGAAAATTGAGTGAGTCAATTTATAACAATCTACGTCTCTAACTCTTCATCAACCCCAACGTTAAAAATTCCCAAACAACTCCAGTGTTTGTCCCTGCTGGGTAATAAAAACAAATGCCTTGCTTTTGTAAATGTTTTTACTTTTTTAGAGGGGATTTCATGTCTGGGCTTCATATCCATTTGATTCTCACCACAGTTCTACGAGATGAATAGGAAGGTGGTGGTGGTATGTTTCTATGTTACAGGTTTGGAAGCAGAGGTTGTATAGGCTTCCAGGGCTATATAGCTCATTGGTGAAACAAGGGAGACAGGATCCATTCTGTTGATGACGTACCAGCCTGCTGCTTTTGCCCCATGTGGTCTCTGTGACAACAGTCCAGTTGACTGAAAAACTGAAAGTTGTACTTGACATTTGTATTTTTCTTTACAGTATTTAGTTATTAAGATTTCCTTTCTATTACTTTTTTTTTTCCTTTCTATTACTTTTTAAAAATGTAACTTTTGGGGCTTCCCTGGTGGCGCAGTGGTTGAGAGTCCGCCTGCTGATGCAGGGGACACGGGTTCGTGCCCCGGTCCGGGAAGATACCACGTGCCGTGGAGCGGCTGGGCCCGTGAGCCATGGCTGCTGGGCCTGCGCATCCGGAGCCTGTGCTCCACAACGGTAGAGGCCACAGCAGTGAGAGGCCTGCATACCGCAAAAAGAAAAAAAAAAAGTAACTTTTTATTGTGGAAAAATTTTAACATATGCATAATAATATAAGCATATATAATAGTATGATGAATCCTCATATACCATCCCCCAGCTTCAACAATTATCAGTATTTTCCCATTCTTATTTCATTTATCCCCTTATTTTTTTTTTTCTGGAGAATTTAAAAATAAATCCCAGACATTGTTCCATTTTACCCATAAATACCTCATTATATCTATCTGATAAGGCGCCTTTATCACTTTGTCTAAAACATAACCATCATACCATTTCACACCTACCAAAATCAGCAATAATGCTTTAACGTCAGCTAATATGCTGTCTATATTCAACTTTTATAGGATTTTCTTTCTTCAGTTGGTTCATTCAAATCAAAACCTAAACAAGTTCCACACACTGTTTTTTATTTTTGGTCTTTTTAAAAAAAAATTGTATTTATTTTTTTATTTTTATTTTTGGCTGTGTTGGGTCTTCTTTGCTGCTCGCGGGCTTTCTCTAGTTGTGGTGAGCGGGGGCTACTCTTCATTGTGGTGCAAGGGCTTCTCGTTGTTGTGGCTTCTCCTGCTGTGGAGCACGGGCTCTAGGCGCACAGGCTTCAGTAGTTGTGGCCCGCAGTCTCAGTAGTTGTGGCACGTGGTCTCAGCAGTTGTGGCTCACGGGCTCTAGAGCGCCGGCTCAGTAGTTGTGTCGCATGGGCTTAGTTGCTCCACAGCATGTGGGATCTTCCCGGACCAGGGATCGAACCCATGTCCCCTGCATTAGTGGGTGGATTCTTAACCGCTGGGCCATCAGGGAAGTTCCTTTAAGTCATCTTTGATTCTTCTTTTCTCTCAGTCCCCCAGCAGCCAATCTCATCAGGTCCTATTGTCACTACCACCAAAATATACCCTGAATCAGAATCAGTCCACTTTTTCCATGCCTATTGCTATTGTCCTAGTTAATCTACCTTTTACCTGGATTACTGGTATGCTAGTTGTTTAATCTATTCTTCTGTTTAATCTATTTAATCTGCTTGTTTAATCTATTAATCTATTTCTTCTGGTTAATCTATTCTTCAACAGATGGTCAAAGTGGTCTTTTTTCTTTTTTTTTTTTTTTTTTTTTTGGCCTGACCAGGAAATGAACCCAGGCCACAGCAGTGAATGCACTGATTCCTAACTACTAGACCACCAGGGAACTCCCAAAGTGGTCTTTTAAAAATATGAAAGTCAGATGATGTAATTCCTCTCAGTAAAAATGAGTTCCCATACCATTTGTTAAAGTAACCAGACTGGGCCCAAGATGGAGTCGCTCATGCCCAGCCCGACAACAGCAAACCAAAACTTCGCTAAGTTTCTATGCTTGGCTCTCCCAGAAGAGGAAGGCCTGGGTCAACCAGTGAGTGCTTGTCTGCTCAGCACAAGTCACCTCACCGGCTACAACACTTCCCTTTCCTCCATATGGCGAAAGTACCTTGCTTTAACCAATCAGCAAATGCCTCGTTCCTGCTCATTTTGGTCTATAAACCCCTCTCGGATTGTACGGCTCTTTAGAGTTCCTTTCTATCTGCTAGACTGGATGCTGCCTGTTTCATAAATTTCTGAGTCAAGCCAATAAGATCTTTAGGATTAACCCAGCTGAATTTTTGTTCTTTAGCACACGTTAACTATAACTTTATCTCCTGCGACCTTCTCCCTTTGCTAATCAGCTCCAGTCACTGGAATCTCCTTTCTCCCTGTGGTGAGCTGAGCTCCGGCCTTTTCACTTGCCTTTCCTGGGAAGGACTGTTCTGACTTCCCCCATCTGAGAGCTTCCCACAGGTCTTAGCATAAATGCCACTTTCTTGGCAAGGCCGTCTCTGACCTCCATCCCAATGCTCATTCATTACTCTGTGTGGATGTTCTTTGTTGTAGCCATATCTCATTTATCTGATTACTGTTGGTCTCCTTCAGCCGAATGTAAGTTCTACAAGTGTAGATGCCTTGTCTGTCACGGGGACTGCTGTAAATCAAAGGCCTACAATAAATGCCTGGCAGACTGTAGGCGCCTAGGCCAATTAAAAAATTTATTTATTTGTTTATTTTTGGCACGGCATTCGGGATCTTAGTTCCCCAACCAGGGATCAAACCTGTGCCCGCTGCAGTGGAAGCGAGGGGTCTCAACCATTGGACCGCCAGGGAAGTACCCCCTCAAATTTTTTTTTTTAAACGTAACCAATAAATGATGAAAAGAAACCATCCAAGACTCCATTCCAGGCTCCAGCGCTGAGCTCTTTTGGTTAACTGGATAACCTTGGACTCAGACCACCTCTGGAGGTGAGTTGGACAGAGAGGGAAAGCAGACTACCTCCAGTGCACTCTGATCCTAGGGGCACCCAAAGGATTTTTGCTTTGCTTAGGCTTTCTCAAGTTGGATGCCCGCCTCATCCCCCGTGCCGCCCCTTGCCTCTTTCACCTGAAGGGTGGAGGAAAAGCAAGAAGTACAGATGTGACACCCAGCAACAGGAGACGTGTTACGGCGGGCACTCCGTTCAGCCTTGGAAACAGTTCTAGGGAGAATTAAAAATTCAGCAGCACTGAAAGAAAGTGCTTGAGGGTGGAGCAGGGAGGGAGGTGCATTGTTTGTCTTTGGGAGCATTTAGGATGAAAGGAATAGTTTAGAATTTAGAGAATAGCCATTGTTTTCTGAAAGAAGCCCCAGAAGCCCTACCTGTGGGCCAAAAGGAGAAAGCCTAACAAAAGAGGCAAAAGGGGAAGAAGATTCGGGGTAGTCTCCTTTTTTTATAATGTGCCGCTGATCGTGGAGTAAGGTATTTCGGAGGGGTTCTTTTGGTTGTCATTTATTTTGTTTTGTTTATCATCACCTTTGCTAATCTTGGAGACTTCCCCTTCCTCTGGGTTTATATTGTCAGAATATTCAGGGAGAGATTTTAAGAATTTCCCCTTCCCAACCCCAATTCTTTGAATTTTTCCTTCGAATGCAAATAAAATCATTTACCATTTGGATACACTGTAATTAAAGAGAGGAAGGGGCAGTTTCGTGAATCTAAAACAGACTTCCCTTTTCTGTGTGTGGGTTCTGAGTCATTTAAAGTCCATGGGGGGACCCGCTGAGGGGGGCTGGGCAATGGGGGTCGGCGGTGAAGGTGGGGTGGAGGTGCTGAAACCAACAACAGAACATAACTGAAGCTGGATCAAATGATAAGACATCAAACCCCACACAATCTGACATTAGACAGCTCTTTACGGTAAAATGTGAAGTACTTAATATTTTACTTTCATAGCAGGTCATCTTGCATTGTACCCCAGAGCTATTTGTTCCCAGAACAAATGTGCATATGCTTATTAGATTTAACAATCCGCTGCTTCCAGTTGGTAAAGAGGTCACAGCCTAAACCCGGCTCCCTTGAATGAATGAGCCTCATTTGTACTTGGGGTGACCGATACAGCAGTTCTCAAACCAGAAGGATGAGATGAGGCTGGAGAGATGATATATCCGTAATGCTGATTCAATCCTGTTTTCTTCCTTATATTTTATTTTCATGCATCCCTGTGCCGGTGGATAACTTACCACCCTCCTCCCCATGTGTTTTAAGCTTGAGATGGTTTATCACCTAAGAAGTCATCAAGACAGTTAAGCCAAGGTGAAAAGAAGCAGCCACTCAGCCTCCCTCCTTTACCTACTACCTCTCTCTATAAGTGGCTTTGATTGATTATTCGATTGGGTAAACACCCAGAAGGGGAAATAACTTAGTTGAAAAGCACTGTTATTTTATCCATTCGGCTTTTCATCGGTTCTGAGAAAATTTGATTCATTTTCCTAGATCAGTACTAACTTTTGGGTTTTCTCTCTTTCAAAAAGAAGAAGAAGAAGAAGAAGAAAAAGAAAGAAAGAAAGAAAGA